>NW_009646421.1:1795414-1977195 GCF_000708025.1 Charadrius vociferus
AGTAAAATAAAGAAAAATGAACCTGACCATAAAAGATGGGGCTTCATCTGTCTTTTAGATTAGAAAACCCGGAAAACAACCAAACAAAAAAAGCCTTTTCCATCACATATAATTAACCCTCTCACTTAATGCCCAGGCCCACTCATAGCCTGCGCTGCCCTGACCTCAGGGACTGTGTGCCAATAACAAATCAGGGTTTGTCAGTGCAAAGGGCAGGAGAAGAGGCAGGGTCAGACCCGGCTCCTCCAGTATATGTTTGCTCCCAGAGCGAGGAAGCGAGTGCTGTGCGTTTCTAGAAGCAGGCTGTACACCTGCACGGATTCTGTGCGAGGCAAGATTTGTGGGTAAAAGTTATATTGCTTCTTGAACCAACTCATGCAGCTGGAACAAAAGGCACCAGCCCTCCGATGGTCTGAGGCAACCAGGGGACTGAAACTTTAATTATAGCAGACAGTAAAAAAGGTGAATGCAAAGGAAGGAGTAGTTTTGCAGCACATTATAATTTTCCTCCCTTTATTAATCTTTTCATCTGCCACCGGCTTGCCTATCTATTCCTTTACAGAATAACCACCGTGTCACCACTTCCTTTTTAATATACCCTTCTCTTTTTCAGGTGCCAACCAGCTGTTTTGTCTACCTGACTTAACATATCTAATTAAACTCAAAGGATGTGCTGCCTGCTTGTATTTAGCTTAGAAGTTCACTGCTTCTATCTCAGACCTGAACAGGGGCTTCTTTTGGCTTTTTTTCCTGACTACACTGGCCCATAAACTTTGTCTTGCTTATGACTTTAGACCATTGCAGCTACAGCAATACTCTTGCAATTGTGTGACATTATTCTTTAAGTAGCCCTCCAAATCCAGACCCACAGGATAATGGGCAGTTTATGGCTGTAAGAAAAAGATCTCTTGCGTAAGAGGGGTAGTCTTCTAAGGGCAACACAATTATTTGAGTTAGTTTTTATACACAGAAGACTTTTTTTTATTATTTCTTTATTATTGTTCTGTGCCTCTTAGTCATTAATCTCTCCTATGGAAACTTGTCAAATACTTCCGGAAATTGAAACAAATATGCTGCATCCATGCTTATTTTTCTTATCATTTATAACCACAACATCTTAAAAAAAAAGCTCTAGCTTCTCTTCCTGTGCTCCCTATCTCCTAAATCCTGTTTCTTTGTTCAAAACGGACTGCCATTCCATTTTAGTCTGACACATTTTTCATCTTGTCCCTTTTGCAACAGTTTTCTAGTCAATGGCTTTTCTGAAGTTTTCAAGTGATGAAACTCTTCACTGTTTTAAGCATGTCTGAACAGCCCATCCTTGTCAGTAAATGTCTTGGCTGTTGCTTGTATGCAGAGCCAGTTCAAAAAATATAACAGTTTTTTTCTAGTGTGACTTAACCAAAACAAGACTGTTCTAAGTCGGATTCTCTGGTTCACAGTATCTTTCTCACCAAGGCTGCGTTCGAAATTTAATTCCTTTTTGTTGCTGTTGATTTACTGAGGTACTCCAGTAATTTCCCAGTAGTTTCTTTATAGCAAGGAAGTACAAACAAGGTTCTGCCTCCCTGTTACTGGACGTGCAACAGGACTGTCAAAGAAAGGAGTGTCATGACAGTGGGTTTCTGTCGTAGGTTCTGGAAAGAGATAGGAATCTCCTTCAGGGGATGCAGAGATTACTGTGGGTGGGCTGAATCACTCTACGCAATCTTCCACCTTTTCCACGGGCCATATGAGGAGAAGAAAAGGCTCCTGTCTGGGGTGCCGCAGTTAGATGTTTCAGTGTGGGTGAAATGAATCTCTCTGAATCTATAGTGAGGTCCTGGATTGGCATTATCTTCATTTCAGCTGAAAGCGAATTTCTACACTAAAGCTGCTGCTTTGTTTCTCAGTGAACAAAGAAATTCCTCACAAAAACCCTCATCATTCCCCAATATTAGATTAGACCTGGGATGAAAGTAGACTTTTGCTTCGGAACTAGAATTGAATTACAGAAAGGGTTCCTGGGCTGTGTCATCTCAGAGTTGTCATGTTGGCACAAAACAGGGGAAGAAGGAGAGAAAAATTCGATTTTCCTGGGCTCAGCCTTACTTTGTAGATTTTAGATGATATCAGCCTTTGAATTAGGAATGTTGCTGTGGCATTTGGGCCTTTGCAAGCTGTTTTGTTCAGGGGAAACTGCAGAAACTGTGCAAAGAAACAGATGGAGGTGGGCAGAGAATGGGTGAGGTTCCTCTCTCCCAAGAGCTCCTGTTGGACCTGTGTGACAAAACTAGAAGGAACAGGTACGGGGGCGTGGGAGAAAGATGGGCTACCAAATCCAGGCCATGATGGTTGCTGAGAAGTTGTCAGGGAGGTGCACAAGCTTACTTTGAATGGCTGTCGTGAGAGACAGCCTTGCACTTGCTCATGCAGCTTGTAGAGAAAGCAACTTTTGGGTTCCGAACCTGATATTATGTGTATTTTATTGGTTAAGAAGTTGCGAATTATTGCACATTGTGCGTTACCAGTGCTGTAAAACAAAAGTTTTGTGTGCATGGATAAGCTGAACGTGACTTAAAACGTACACCCCGATGCTATTTCTCCACTAATTACATTTACAATTTAGAGCTGATGGTAAGTAGAAGAGCTTACTGTGCTGATATTTACTGACAGAAAAACTTTTCAAATCACCTTCCCAGCCAGATGTTCATAAACAAGGGTTTGACAGTTGGTCCATAAATCAAGTCAAGCATTTCATCATTGTTCTCTTAGGTGGCTCTTGCATTTAAGCCTGTTTAGCTAAACACATACGTTTACTTAAGATGAACTGTAAAAATAACATCTGGAGATCTTTTCGCTGAAAGAAAATGCCAAAGGGTCTTACACAAGGATCAAGTGCATTTTATAAATTGTGGCTGGATTTTTGGAATTCGAGCTGAATAAATGTGCTCTCAGCTTTTGAGAGGATCAAGGGCCAGTATTATTTAAATGTTCTTTTTACTTGCGCAGCACTCTGCAGGGAATGTGCTCTCACCAAAGCATTCTTAGATTTCTCATTCCATAATGAGTTTCTGTTTTCATCCTTGCCACCTGGGACCCTGGCACAGTCCTGCTTGTAGCAGTGGAGTCACACTGGTGGAACTGGATGCAAAGCCTAGTCCAAAATATTTATTTTACAATATTCTGCTCTGCAGTAGACAGCGTTCAAAGGGGAATGTCAAAGAAGGAGTTGCTGGGTGTTTTACATTTTAATCTTTGCTTCTATCAGTCATCCCTCTTTTATCCCTCTTTTTCCTTTTCAAGATAGATGAGATTTTTTCTTTCTGTCCTGAAAGAGGCTTTTTTTTTTTTTTTTTTTTACCTTTTTCCCCCTACTCTTTTTCTTAGAAAATCATGGTAATAAGCTGTGGTTTGCTCACCTTTCAATTCAGTGTTACTATGCATTTTAGCTTTGCTGAGTATCAGTTTGGTCGCTTTGCTTTTTCATATTCAGTTCACAACATGAAGGAGAATTCTGCTGAAATTTAACAAGCCCTAGGGAAAAAGATTCAGACAAGTGCAGTCAGATTTATAAAGTGGCAGATAAAGTGGGAAAGGTTTTGCATTACTTCTGCCACGTTAGGTGTTTTTTTGATGGATGGGCTATATCTCATCCATGATTCAGAATGACGTCAATTCATGTTTTGAGGGGTACCATGACCGTGGCTGTTCATGATAACATAAAACCTATAATCTGGAAATGCTGGAAAAGGTGAGTACAAAAATAATACACATGAATTCCTGGCCTAGGACCACAGTTATTTTGTGATTTAGTTCTCAGGAACACAACTTGCTTCATAATGTGAGACTGGCATTTAATCTGAGAAACCTGACTGTTTTGAGAATTATACAAGGCAGCATGGAGCTGTTTAATGCTTAAATGACAACAAAACATAAAGATGCTGGCCATAATTCTATCTGAAGTAGTATACTTTCCTGTGAAGCTTGGACGAGTACATTCTTGATTTAAATATCTGGAACTACAGTACATGGTGTGAAACATAAATCCTCTCAGCGCTGGAACCGAGGGACCAAAGGAGCCAGTCAGAAACCTCTTCGAACTGCAAATTTATCCTTTGAGTTTAAAGTACATACACTAGACTTAGAAAGGACCTTTCCTAACCTGGTCCTTCTGTCCCGTTTCAGCAGTGCAAAGAAGCTATAAAGCTGCCAAAAATGTAAAGGGCTGAAAGTCCACCAGCACGGCAAAGGTGGTTGAGAGCCGGCATTAAGCAGACCAGGGTGGCAGGGCACGTGGCCTATTAGCAGCCTTCGTTAAGTGCCACAGCCGTGCAACACTCAAAACTGTCCCGAGGCCACTTCATCAGGTATAGAAGGACAAAGCAGTCGCTGACAGTCCCAGGTGCTAAAAGCCTCCTCTCTAAGCTCCCCTGAATACAGCTGTAGTACAGCTGAGAACATGACCTGCAGAGCTAAACAGGTCAGCTGTTGTGAAAAAAAAAAAAGAAAACAGACCCAAACCTACGAACCTTAGTGAATTCAGCCACATCCAGACATTTTGCCATCCACCCCATGCTAACCAAGCTGACAGCACTGCCAGTCACTGTCCCTTCTCTTCTGTCCCGCCAGTGGCACCTCAAATGCCCATTCCTGTGCCCAGCACGGAGCAACACAGTGAGCTGAGCTGCTCCTGATGGAGAGGAGGGCAAGGGAGGAAAGGTGATACAGTCAGCTCTGACCTGCCCTCTCTTTGGCCCTGGGCTACCTGCAAGAAGCTTCTATCAGCTGCCTGGTCCTCACTCACTGCTTGAAAAGTTGTTTTCTGCCTCCCTGTGAAACTGGTGTTGGGTGCGCAGCTGGGAGCTGGTTCAGAGTGGACTAGGTGCATCCTAGCCATGATGTATCCTACTGCAGATTATAGTCTGAAAGGTTTCTTTCCCTTCAAAACTCCTCCAGAGTGGAGATGTTTCAAATGAAATGGCCAGAGAGCAAAAAACAGATGGAATTTCAGAACTTCGTAAACCTCTCCTAGGATCGGCACGAAAGATATTTTTCCCCATAAATGAGGAGAGAGACAAGAATAGCAAAACTTGGAAAAATCTTCTTGCTGGCTCTGTTGCTCTCTGTGTTCAGCTGCTGGAAAAATCACAGGCAGAACATATGGGGCAAGACCCAATTAGTTGCTCCAAACCTGACAAGCTTTTAGGAGAATCAAGCTGCTCAGACAATGTTCTGATTTAACCACTCTGATCTCAGCAAGTGTCACAAGGTTAGATTTGTCCTCGCTGCCTAAGCTGGAAACTTTGCAGACTGAAGGCAAAAAGCACAGAAGTAGAAGGCAGCTTTAGGTTTCAAGTTTTAAAAAGCTGGAACAAATAATTTCAGAAGTTGACAATAGCTGAACTCTTTCTGCTTTAACTCTTTCCTTGGTTGCAGAGCAGAGGTGCAAACATAATCTGGCACGTTCATGGAAGATGTAATCCTTTGTGACTTCAGCTATTAAAGCCAAAAATAGATCTATTTTTCAGAGTATGAGTGAATGTAATTTTATTCTAAGGCATAATTTGCCTGAATTTGCAGGTACAGTTTAAAAAGAATGGCAAATATTACTGCTACAATGCGAAGGCTTTTCACCTCTGAAATACTACATTCTCCCTCCAAAGTCTGGAGAGGCTACAACTGCTGAGACAGAACACCAAATTTTTGAACATGAAATAAAAAGAAAAAAATAAGTGCTTTTCTCTGGCCCTGTTTGTGCAGCAGTTGAATTATTCGGACTAAAATTTTCCAGAGTATTTCAGCCTAAGGCAGATATTCGGCGTGTAAAATTTCAGTCCAAACTGTTAATGATTGGCAAAGCTAAAAGCAAATGACAACAAGGTGTTGTAATAGGAAGTGTCAGACAATTTTAATAATAGATGACCTTAGCAGCCCTGCCTCCTATTTTATCATTTTGAACACTTTTGTTGTCTAAGGTCTATGATGTATTTCTCTGTGTGTTTTTGTCTGTATTTCTTTGTTTATATTTTAATTCTGATAAGGTCTTCCTTCGGTTAAGTTTTACATAACCTGGAGTTCCATGGGAGTAATTGCTTGTTGCAATTAAGAAGTGTTTCCGCCTACCTGTTCTTCATTTACAACCCCTTTATTTATTTCACTAAATGCTTCCCAGTTTCATATCATGGAGCAGAGCCCACAGAACCTGTCCACCTACCCCTTCTGTAAAATTCATGAGCTTTGTAATGCTCCTACATAACTGCCTCTTCTCCCCAGTGAGCAATCCAAAGCTTTTTTAGCACTGATTCCTATGAGCAACTTTATAATGTTCCTGATGATACTCGTTGTCCTATTTTTACTGTGCTTTTATATTGCTTGGGGAGGATGGGGTGACTAATTCAGAACATGGTATGTCAGGTGAGGGTCTGGCTTTTCGAAGAGGCCTGCGATATTTTTCCCCATAGTTTTTTCTCTTCTCCCTTATCCAGGCTAACCTTTAATTGGCTTTCCTGGCCCCTTGGATGCAGTGACACATTGCCAGATCTTTGCTGCATGAGCCATTCAGCCCATCCTCTGCAAAAACCCTTGTTTTGGGATTTGGTAGCACTGCAATCATAGTGCCTAGCTGCCTTCCTTGTGTTTGGTTCCTCTAAAACACCTCTTGACATATACATTTTTTTCAGGCAAATAATTGCGTGTCTTTTGTGGGTTTTGCTATATCATTACTCACTCTCTTTTCGATACAATTATCAGCACGTGGCCTCCAATCCCATCGCTCATCTGAGATGGAAAGTACTTGCTTGTTCCTAGTCTTGGTTTTTCTGTCTCTTTGGCCAGCTTCTCATCTGTATCCGTTGTGACAAGACTTTGCTTCTCACTTTATGCCTGCACAGCTTCTTGGGAAGGGCTTTATCAAAGACTTTTTGCAAGCTTAAGTAGTTAGACACTATTTATTGAGCATTCCTCAATTATGCTGCATTTGTTGTACCTTGAATGCCCAAGACAGCTGCACCCTTTTCTCCCCATAGTTTTGCATGTTGCAAGTTTTGTATGTTATTTTTATATTGCCCCACTACTACAGATTTTAGTTTGACACCTTTTAAAAAAATTCTTAACAAAGCCTGTGAAGGAAGTTTGGGCTGGAGTTTCTTTTTCATATTGGAAAAAGATGCTAAAAATATATTAAGAACAATACTATCATGTATCCTTGAACCGAGAACCAACACTCTGCCAATTTTCATCCTGGAACATATTTTTATGGTTGACATACAAAGCTCTGAAGAAAAAAAAAGGTTTATTATAAAACTATTGACAGAACCCTAGCTGTGGAAATGTACACGGTGAGGCAAAAGAAGCATCTTAATGTGGATAACATTTTCAAGCCCATAAATGTTACGAAGAAATGCATTTTCCCTAAAAATGAGATAAAGAATCATTATAATTTGAAACAAAGTCTGACATCATTTGGTTTTATCTTTAATTTGGAAAAAAAAATAGATAGTTCTTGAAATAATGAATGCCTCTTCTGTGCTTGGTGTTTATAAACCTGCATCTTTCATGAAAGCATTGTCAAAGAGAGTCACATGTAGAGATTGCAAATACCAAAAAAGGCTAATTTCATTTCTGAATGGTGGGGTTGGTTCTGTGTGTGAGCGTGTGTGAAATTGCTATGCCTTTAGTTTGCTGCTTGGAAATATTAGCAGATGAACCCTTGGTGCTGGCTGCCAGAAATTACAGATGAAATTTTCTAGCAGCAAGAATTTTAAGTTACAAGTTTTGCACACAACCACTAATATAATCTCAATTACAATGTGTTATGCGAGAGAGATACAAAGCCTGGATTCTTCCTTAATCAGGATACAAGTTGAACTAATTTTGCGCACACAGTGCCTCACTCTGCTTACTGAAGTATGCTGTTCATTTATAAAGACTCCTGATTTCTTTTCAAACAAAATCTTTTCCTGTTAAACTGGATAATGAAATATGACATTGTAAGAATGTTGTCAAGATTGCTACTTTCTAAGGAAAAAGATAACCTTTTTTTTTTTTTTTTTTCAATGCTGAAGGGCAGCCAAGAGCAATGCCTGTATTTTAAGTTATTTTGGAGGTACAGAGATGCAAGTGTTCTTGGAGAGATTCCTTCTTCCTCCTGTAAGCGTTTCTCATCTTTTTAGTCACTTTTTCGGTGAAGAACGTGAGTGGAGTTTTGTGTTTGTTAGGAAATAAAATCTGTGTCATAATAAACTCCTTGACAAGACACAAGAGCTTTATACAAATGTTCTGAGATTGTTTTTATTTTTTTTCCCAGTTGATTTGGAAGTTTCTTTTTTACCCACCTTATTTTCACTTCTCTTGAAGACTTCAGGCGATGCTGTGGTTGGGCTAGCTAATGGCTGGCTAGGGAGCCCCAGCTGTTTGATATTTGGCACGGTGCTCTCCACATGCTCAGCGTTGGTTTATTATTAGTTGGAGCATGCATTTCCCCTTGCTGTGAGAGACGGGAGAGATGGAAGGAGTCACTGGGGGCCAAAAGCATTAACCCAGTTCTGTGTGCTGCCCTGCACAGCTCCCAGGGTAACTTAAAAGAACCTCAGGACAATTTAACCCATCCCAGCTGGCTGCCCCTGGGCTATTTGCCAAAATCAAGGATTATTAGTCCGCACCGTTCCATTGATAATGGCTCCAGTACTGAGGCCCCGGGGAAGGGAGGCCTGCGGAGCAGCTGGCTACTCTGGCGTCTCTAGCTGCTGATGACCTTCCTTGTACTAGAGTTATGCCCAGATGGTGGAGAGAAGGGTTTTCTGCTCTGTGGGAGATGCAAAAGGAATGGAGATGAGCTGAAAAAAGCTAATCATAATGTTATAATTATTGTACTTGTGCCGGAAAACTTTATGGTTACGACCCAGATGTCAAAGGATGCGGAATTGTCTGTCTAAGTCTACTAAAAGGCTGAAATAACAGCTTTCAGACATATGGGCTACCCTTATTTACCTTAGCGTGAGGCACACTCTCCTGACACTGTTTTAATGTCAAGCCTCTTCTACATTGGTCAATGGAATAATTACTGTACTCAAACAGCGTGTTGAAGAAGGGGAATTGTTGTATTCTGAAGTTAGGGGTATCCCACTTGGGATTTCTCTACCAGCCATGAAGAGTACTCCAGTTACCACCATTGCCAGCCATTTGACCATTGAGTCTGGCTGCCTAAAACAGGCACTTCAGAGAGCTGAGAGGGCCCTTGTGCTTATGCCATCCAGATCCAAAACCGATCAGTTGCATTCATAGGTGGAAAGGGAAGTTGAAACATCATCTTGAATTGCAGTGAATGCATCAGGAAATTTTCAAACCCTGCGAAATATGAGAAGGAGAAAGGTAGTTAAAGGAAGCCTGAGCTAATGAAGAGATGTTTCAAAAACTCATTCTAAATACTTTTAGCTCAAGAAAAGTGTTACATTCATGAACTTACCAGCTGCAGATCAGGAAAATGCTAACATGTGGAAGCTTATTGCTTATATTTATTTAATCTTTTCTTTATTCAATCTGTTTGGGATTGAGAGCACAGGTCAAATCACAGGTGTAGCAATGGAAAGGTGAAGAAAAATGTCCTGTATTGTAAGCAACATACTCTGTTTTTTCTCTAGCACACTTTATTACCCTCCCTTCTGGCAGGTGTCTAGCCAAAAATGGAGTGTTGCAGGTTATCCAAAGCTGAAGAAAAGATGGTTGTCTCAGCAACAGTGCTCAGGCAAATCCTTAATTCCATGGGTATTTTTTGCCATTCTTTCTCTTTTGAATGTAGAAGGAATCATACATGGGATGGTACTTTCGGTTTTCTCTGTTTATATGGCTTTCATCCCATACTCCTCAATGCAAAATGCCTGTTCTTTGAGTCACCCGTGCCTGATTTTACATCCTCTGTCATCTGTGTCGATGTGCGAGCTCTCTAGTCACCAGAGCTCACTCTCTTCATCCCCATGTGGCTACCGAGTCCTCAGGCAATACCTGGCTGAGACCCCTGTGAACTCACAAATTCTGCTGTTTTGGATGGAGATGTGCTGCCCAAGGCCTGAGCCTGCCATTAGCTAAGATACCTGCTTCTCTAAAGCAGCTTAATGGTTTCTCGTGGACCTGAAGAGCTGTAATAACACTCTGTATTTGCAGTGAGAGCTAAGCACATAGGAATGTTTTCAGTTTGCTGAGGTGCTAGATGGCTTTTAAAGCCAAAATCTAAGCACAAGAGAATGTTTTCAGTTTGCTGAGGTGCTAGATGGCTTTTAAAGCCAAAATCTAACAAAATAGCTTTGTCATAGTGCATTGGAGTTTAATTAAGACAGCTCTTTTTATAGACACTCAGGAGCATTACTTGCTGCTATCAATGCTGGCTTCTTTTCAGATTATGTTTTATGTAGCATAGTATTTCTCAAGATAGGATTCTTGGTTAATTCTCTTAACCAATAAACAGTTTATTAATTCACCAAGTATCACTTTATTACTTACTCAACAGTTAGTTAATCAAATTCAAATCCAACAGGTATTCTGCCCATGCACATCGCATTCAAATATTGTCCTGCAAGTTACTGCCATAAACTGCATGGAGATCAAACAGTTCTAATAGAAGATAACACAAAATATCAAGATTTCTTGCTGCATTCATTTATAGACAGCAAACCTTTACTACGTCTAGTATACTTACCCTCCTTCCAGTACTCTGTGGTTAAAGATACAATGGTTTTAGGAATTTAGACCCTGCTATTTAAATGATTTATCGTGAAAGCAACTAGGACAATAGTACCAGGAACAATCATTTAATATTATAGTTTAACTCTCTCTTATGCCTGTTTGCTCAGGCTTTTAAGGGAGAAGCACGCACATAGAATAACTTGGCTTAAAGTTTGAAATATCGTCACTAAAGATTTTCCAGCTGATTTCTCAGGACAACTTGCTGTCATCTCCAGTAATGACACCAAGAGAAATACATCCCATGCAATAAAGCTCATTGGTATTTTCATCCAAAAATAAACCTGAAGGAGAGACAGAACTTCCTCTGGCGTAGGAAGCCCCTGAGCTGCAGAGTCTTGGAGATTAGGAGATCGTTATTAGGAGGTTTCACCTCAGGATTGTTGTGTTTTGGTACTAAGCACAACAAGGGATTTGCTGTTAGGGGCAGGTTTCTGGGCTAGAGGGGTAGAAGGATCCTTCAGTCTGACAGAGCCCAGTTTTTCTTGTGTTTCTGTGAGAAGTTGTTCATGCAGGTGATGCACTTTTCTGGACTGTACAGCTTCTTTCCAGTTTCAGCAAGGCTGTTATTACTCCTGTGACCCTGGAAAGGCAAGGAGAGTGTTTGCATGCATTCCACAGATTCAAGGATCCACACGGTAACTCCAGTTTAATAGCCAGCACTTCTTTCATGATTCATGAGAAAAATGAGTTTTCATTTAGGAAATGTCCAATGGAATGTCTGAATTTCATTTTTTTCCTCATTTTCTCTGAGGTCACATTAATATCCAGAAGATGGTATTTTACCATCTTTTACATGTTGGAGTCTTTTTATGTTTCATCTATTACAAGGGTTATGTTTCAGTATTAGCCTAGCTTGGGAATTGAAATTTTTCCTATTTCTTCAACTTCTTTTCCATATTCATTTACATCTACTTAGGTCCTTATATCTTCCAATAAGTTTTTTTTCTTTTTGTGCCATAGAAGTGCCTCTCAAATTTCCTGAATACAGCACTTTCCTAGACAGCAAGCAAAGAAAATCCATTAACAGTTCCTAGGCTGTATAATCATGTTTTATTTATTTCTTTTCTCATCTTCTAGAGCTTTGAGGTGAAAGTTGATGCCGTTTTCAAGGAACATAGCAAAGTTTTACTTTAGGAAGAGGCACATTGGGCAAACAGATTCCAATGAATGGAATTTAAAGAGGCTACTTCATTTGGCTAAGGCAAGCCTTACTGAATAGCCCGCCATGATGAAGCCAAAACTGGAGAAATGGAAAGAAGTGCAGAACTGGAGAGGGTTATCTCAAGAAGCGTATCGTAAGTGCACAAAGACTTTTCAACATCAGGAAATAACAGCTGTGCACATTTTACATTGCATAGGCAATGCATCTTGCATATTGTGCGGTCCCATATTTTTACAAACTGGCTTTGGAGCTATTAACTGGGGATCAGGTGGCAGTGTGCAGAATTTGCAGTTTTGTTATTTTCTCCACAATGAACTTGTGACTGACCCCATACAAGGAAGTGATTTATTGATGAGGAGGTGGAAGGAGCCATTGTTCCTGCTGCGTGGAGCGGTTCTTAAGCAGCAGGGACTTTGTGAAGGTCAGGACTTTGGACATCATGAGGTGCTATAAACTCATGAATCCTTTAAAATACTGGCACTGGTCAAAACAGCCTGTGGGTAGAGCACGGACTCATGCCACAGAGGATCCAGACAATACTGTTGTCTGTTCATCTTTCCCTCTCCTTCACCTCCTTCCCTGTGATTCTTTTTATTTTTCTCTTTACCTTTTTCCTTCTTTTCTATTTTTCTGCTTCTCCTTTTTCCCCCTTCTGTTTTCACCTCCACAAGTTTCCACTGCAATGGCAACGGAGTTTCACACATAGAAGAGCAACTGATTGGGGATGGAGACTCAGATTAGTCAATTTTTTCTGATTCTACCTTCTTACGCGTGCAGCTGTCAGCCGTGAAAAACTGACAAACCATCATCAGACTCCCTCAGCATCAAGTTCTGAGTTTTCCAGCTCATTCTCAGGCTTGCCTGTCAGGTACTTCTTTGCAGAGCTCTTCTAAGGGGAAACTAAACAGATTCACCATGGGCAGGTAGTGTCTGAGACCACTTTGAGGTCAAAATGGCACTGATGGCTATCCATGAGCAGAAAGAGTAATAGAAATAGCATTACAGTGACACTGTAGATTTCTTTACACAACAGCATTGAAGTTGCATCTTAGGAGGAGAGTGGCATCTATTGTGGTAACACTTTGTTGTATTATTATTATTATTAGCTATTCTCTCCTATCATTTGCATTGCATTAAAAGCTCTAAAAAAGATTGGATCCTGTTGTGCCAGGCACTGAGGCAATAAGGGATGAACCAGGAGTGATTCACCTCCATGATTTGCTTGTAAAAAGAGAAGGTGGTTTTCTTTCATTTAGTCTTTGTCATGTATATTGCTCTAAATATAGTATTTGTCGTGTGATTTTGTGGGCAGGGATCGAGAGGAGGACAGATTTGCTTTTAGGTGTGGTTTTTTTTTTACAGCAGAGCCAGCTCTGAGGAACAGCATCTGAAGTTTCGGGGTTGTCTGCTGTAAACTATTCCTCTGTGCAGACACAGTGCTTTCTTCAAAAAAGCAAAAGTACAATAATACAGCCCTAAAGCTTTGTCAGTGATATATGTCTCATAGAAGTAATTTTCAAGTGGCAAGTGTTTTGATGATGCTACGAGGGCTTTGTTTATGGAGTAGGTCTGGCAGACACTGTAGACTTCATATAAATTATTACTCGGTTGATTATTAATGAGAAACATTCATCTGGATTCCCCCTCACCCCCTGGTTTTGCCAAAAATTCCCTTAGATACTTGCTTTTTGCTACAGTCCAGGCTCTTGTTTCACAGAATATAGCTCTTGCTGAATGGTGTTAAGATGGATCTCCTCACCAACTGAGAAAACAGGAGGTCAAGGAGGCGGTTTCCCGCCCCTCCTTCATTCACTCCTTTCCACTCCTCCGAATATACACGTGCACGTGAGCGCGCACACACACACACATATTGCTGATACGTTCTTTACTCCTGTTCCTGCAGGAGTCCTATGCCCACATGGTGCTTCATCAACTGAGTTCATGTAGCACTTATTTAAGAGCATACGCCCATGTTTTTAACATTTAGTTCTTCAAAAATTCAGGGCTAGATGAGCACCTACAAAGACATCTCTGCCCTTGCCGTTACCTTCTCAGGATTTTAGAAGGGGCCACAGTCAGAGGTTCCATATCCATATTTCTTTGTAGCAGCTCTGCAGAGACAAAGATCGCATGCCAAACAGATGGCAAAATATAAAAACAGAAATAAAGTCTATAATCTTGTGGATAAGGTGAATAAAGAACCATTAGTCATGATTTCTCAAGGTGAAAGACATAGAAGATGTGCCTGGAACTGCCAAATACCTTGTTTTAGCAAAGCAAAGGAAGCATGTTTCCCCACTCAGTTACAACCCTAATACCACCACTCTGTGAAAGCCGGAGATATAAACGGGTTCCAACAGATTCAAAATATAAATAAGTGCACAGTAGGATTTAGCGAAAAGGTATAAATCAAGTCATGTGGAATAGGTGCCTGCTAGAAAGGATAGCTCAGTTGTGATCCCTACCACTGGCAGTATGTGAGCACTCAAAGTATACAAGTTAAAAAGAGTTTGCTCTTTACCCGCCTATTTCTTATTCTGATTCCCTGGATATCTGCTGCTGGCCACAGTCAGATGGTCCTTGCTCTGAGGTGGGATGATAGTGGTTATGCTGGTCAAATGGAAGAGCTGTCAGACTTCTTTTGCCCCCACCTTTGTTTATTACAATGTCTCTGGAAGTTTCCCAAACAATGCAGCATCTATTTTAGAAACAGAGAAGTCTGAAACTTTAATGATGTCTAAACTGGACAAGAAGATGTACTGGAAGACGCTGGTGGCTGCAACACTGCTGTGTCCCAAGGTCTGGCTCTTCGGTGCTGATAGCAGTGCTCCACAACTGGCCTCCTCCAGCTGGATCAACACCAAGGCACATCTCCTTGGGACATCGGTGATCTGTTGCCCTGCTGCCACTCTCACTTTTGTCTTCTTTTTTTCCTGTGAGGAAGGCTTGTTACATTGAGAAAAGCCCTGTAATACTGACCAAATGACTCACTTCCATCCAAAGCTTTCTGGAGCCCATAAGACGGTAAGATTTGAATGACCAGCGAAACCAGTGATCCAACCTTGATCTCCAGCTTGCAGCTGAATATTTATTCTTAATTGATGGTACAGACAAAAGGAGACTGACATGAGGATAAAAGACACTGGCAGACTGTAGAGTTTTAAGAGAGAATTTTAGATAAAAACACAAGAAGTTTTTAGAATAGCAACCTTTTTCTTATTCTGATAAGGTTCTTCATTTGAGGGAAAAAAAGCACTACTCTTTCTTTGCTACTGCCGAGTAATATGTGCTCCCTTATACATCTCTCTCTCTCTGTATATATATATATAAAATATATTTGTTTTAAGGGAGGCAGACTTTTCCAAGAAAACTTAAATCTCAGCTTTTAGAAATCAACTCTATGTTCAGTCTCAAAATACTCAGCAATGGTGTTTCTGAAGTACACAGTCAAATCTCTAGTCTCCAGAAGCTTTTCTTTTTTTCTCCACAGAAACCAAAGTTTAACGAGCATCTTACTACATTTATTACCAGCTTCTGCCTGGACTGTCCTAATCCTTGCAGTGTGTGTTGGCAGACAACTTCATTCCTGGAACCAGATCTTTCAAGCACAGCAAAAAATACACTTGTTTTTCTTAGGTGTAAAATTATCACTCCCAGGCCACAGGGACCTTTTCGCTGTTTTTTATTTTGGTTAGCTATTTTGCATTCAGATCACTGTTTTCACCACTCACCGTTCTCTCTGTGTGGTCGACCAGCAGGTCTGAGCCACGTGGTTGATGATGTCCATGGTGGAAACCTTCCATGCGTTCAAGTAGGGGCACACAAACAAATCCGTGTTTACACACATGGGTGTTCTTATGCATCCAACAGAAATACGACTTGGCAGCTCTCATAAAACACCACAGAAGCAATTGGCAGTTGCAGGCAAAACAAATGAAACATCCAAGGGCTAATACTGAGAATCATAAAGGGGATTATACCCTTAAAAAGTAATATTGAGCAGATATATAACTTGTAGTAAGGACTGGTGGAAATGTAGCGGTAACAGTATTGGTGATGCAGTGCAATCCCCAAAAGCATAGCTGTCAGGAGTATCCATCCATGTTATTTGGGAAGAACAATAATGTGGCAAAAACAGAAGGTGATTCAGACAGCAACCGTTGCCAAAGAAGGAAAGGAAGATGCTTCTCCGAGATTGTGTGGCTATTTTTATGGATGACAAAGTTGCTCCTGCACTCCCAAAATGGAGATTAATAAAAACAATTGTTTTACACTATGTACTGTGTTAGATAGTGATCCTTAAAGGGATTTTATAGTTCTTCTATTTTTTCCAGACCCAAATATTTAATGTGAAACTTTTTGTTCTTCCTATATTCTACTTAAAAAAGCTTTAAAAACTACGCCAAGTGTTGGAGAAGATTTTTATTCTTGCCTTTCTGACTGCCAATTCCAGATATTTGTTCTTCTTTTAATTGTTCTCCACCATGCCAATTTCTTATTAGATGGAACACGATTTAACTCATTTTGCCAAATTTAGGCAGAACATGGACTTGAAAATATTGATGTTCAGTGCTTTTACTTTCTTGTACAAATGTGTGAATATTCAAGCCCTTTGTACAGTATCCACAGTGACTCTAACTTGGACAACATGTGCTTTTCAATTCTTAAAGTTCGTTATCATCTCTGATTACTTTCCGTTTTAATGATTTTGTTTAGTAATTATTTATTAACATTTTTCAAGTGTTAACTTTCTCTGTTCTGCCAATCTGGTTTATATAATTCCAAGAGATCATAAACCCTTACCTAGCTGCATAAATATACATATAAGTCCCTTTTAAAATAATGCTATGAACATTGAAAGCGTAAAATATTACTTGTCTAACTCTTCAGATGTGTAGTATATAAATTTAATGTATCTCTGTGTTAAGTATAGCATATTCATGTCTACAATATCTTAATAATCATATATCCAAATGAATCTGTTAAAAAACATACGTGGGCAGAGTGGATTCCCATTTTTTGTGATCCTGTATAACTCTTTTAGTATCTTTGATTCTGAAGACCAACAAACTTACCGGTAAGTTCAACAGGAGTTGTCTCCAGCTCTAACTCTGGTGTCTTGGTCCTGCTCCAAATAGGCATTATGCCAGGACATGGAGCAGACTGCAGTGGTGGTGCTGATGGATGATCGTCCCCTGTCCCTAGACAAGAGCTATATATCCAACTTCTATTATTGCACCACTCGGTAGCATTAATATAGTTAAACTTCGGATTTTTCTGGATGTGGTAAATTTATTGACTTTACTTTCCAGTGACTTTATCAGTTCCTTTTTCTCTGCACCTCAGAGTCCAGATCAGTATTTTCTTTGGACATCCTATCTGTAGGCTCTCTTCATGGTTTGTCAGCAATATGCAGGTGGCATGCATCAGCTTCTCTGTAGATGCAAGCACCACCAATCTCTCTGAGGGTCTGAACAAAATTTTCACTGTTCAGAAATCCAGCAGAATTTTCCATCACTGTAATGCATAGTAATAGTTTTTAGTATTTAGAGAATGATTTTGATTTCCAGGATGCTCTACAAATAGTACCTGTGCATCCCCTCAGTGCTCATGTGGTGTATGAAAGCATTTCATTCTCAACTGAACACATTGAGAAAATGAAGCAACTTACTCAAGAGCACAGAGAAAGTAAACCTGGTCTGGGTTAAAAGCTATTCATACCTTCAGTAGTCTTGCTGTTGACATCAGCAGGGTTTGGATTAATGCCTGCAAGATATGGAATTAGATTTCAAGAATTATTGACTGTGTCCTCTTCAATATACCTCAGCACAGTCACCTTCTTGAGGCATGGAGTCCCAGTGCACCTAGAAGGACGTTTCAGGACTCTTGGCCCCAGCACTCTGTTCATGCTCTACAGATTGATTCCAGTTGTAAAAGAAACTGATGACAAAGCTGTGTACTTACTTAACATGGGCAAAGTTACTTACAAAGTCACGTTTTCTTGGACGTGGCAGGAATTAGTGGCGAATAATTTTCTTCCACTTAAATCACAAACCTGCTTTGATTGGCATGCAGCTAAAAGCTCTTCCTCCCAGCTCCCTCTCAAGGCCCAGTTGATAGTGTTTGTGGACGTGAGTTTCCTTGTTGCTATCTACCTTAGATTTGTTTTTCTCTGTGTCTGCATATTGCCAAAGGAATATTCAGAAAACTGTACCTTATTGAAACCTGCCATCTTCACTTTGGGTGAGAGCATGTGTCTGTGTTTTGGGCAGGGTTTGCTGTTGTTTCAGTTCTCTGTTCTTGTAGAGAATCTGCAACATATCTAGTAGTTTTCTTGAAGGGAGAACAGCAACAGTTAAATACAACTCGTGACAGCAGTCACCAGATGACGATGTTTTTCCTTGGCTGTCACATGGGACCTTAAAGATGCAGGCAAGACTAGAAGAACCTGGCCTTCTCTCCATCTTCTTTTACATTTCGACCTGCTCCATCTTTGCCTCAGAATGCTGTGGGTCTACTATGGATATCGCATTTAATATGAAATTTCATGTCTGGCTAGCACTGTAGCTAGCATTTGTCCCAAGGGATGGACGAGATGCCTTCTTCGGCATCTTTCCAATGCCAGTTTTCCTTGATCCTGGGAAAGGACCAGGATGCCATCGTGCATCGAGTGCTGTTGTGCTGCTCCCCTCTGCGTGACGTGGAGCTCTGCGGGCCACTTTAGCAGCGAGTAGTAACGATGGACTTCCACCTGCAGCAGGAGCATGCTGCACGGGATGGATGGCCTGCTGTGACTGTCAGAAGTCTGACTTTTAAAAATGAGATCAAGAAAATTAGCATAGCCTAAGGACTTCTTTGAATTATATGTTGCTCTTTCACCTCTGACTTTATCTCCCAGCAGTCACTAACCATGAATATTTAAGACGGGCACCACTGCATCCCATAGAATAAATGACAGGCTCCGAGTTTCAAAGCTTAATCTGAAAAGTGATGCATATACATCGATATTGAAAAAAAAAAAAGCATCACACCCAGAGCAAATCCTTTTTCATAAGCCCATTTATTAAAAAAAAAAAAAAGGTAATGTAATATCATGAGTTTTCATTAATACTAGTCTTCGATAAGCCTAAAGCAAATCCTTGCTTGCTGTGCGCTTGCTACGCTTGTTGTACAGAACTGCCTGAAAGTGATGAAGGCTCACAGTCAGTGCGCGGAGAGCAGGGAGCGCGCAGCCGAGACAGATACAAGCTCTATTGGAGTAGAGGTTCTCAATCCCCAGTTGTCTTTCCCGGAGAAGATGATTATGGATGTTTCACAGGAATCATAATGCTAATTTTCAGCCCCCACAGAGTGCTTTACACCCACAAAGTGCTGTAAAAATGTGATCTACCGGTGAGGATTATTGTACCTGTTTTGCAGATGCAGAAGTTAAGATATGGAAAGGTCAGCGTGCTGACCCAGGGTTGCATAGCTTCTCAACAGCAGATTTAGGATGAAGAAACAGGCCTCTCTGGTCACATTCCATTGATCGTGCTGCCTTGTAGCAAATATAGCTCAAATTTCCTAAATATATATATATATTGAAAAAAAACCCCAAATCCTAGAGAAGGAGTTGTTTCCCTCTTTGCTTCTTCAAAATAAACAAGCTCCCAAGCTACCAAACCCTGTGTTTACATGTATCATTAAATACTTTCCAGTTGCTAGTCAGAAAATTCTGCAGAAAACCTGTAGAACACCGAAGTAACTCTCTTCTTTTAAATAATTGATAATGCCAAATAGCAGCAGTGTTATGCCAACAAAGAGATCGGTCTCTCAAAATATTTTATTCATTATGCCTCAAGAAACCCAAAGCCTTGTTTTTAATGAAAGCAAATTTCTGAAGTTGGCTCTCAGTTCATCTGAAACATCTGCTTATTACAATTCTTGGTGTTACAGCACTGGTGCTCCCCAGTAAATGTTTCAGCTTTAAGTAATATGTATGGAAGTCTTGGCAAACAGATCAGGAAGGAGAAAGAGTTACGTTTGCCAAATATGCATTTTACTTTATGGGGCTATAGTGGTATATTTTAGTAATGCATGTGTTGAAGAGAAGGTACTAATCCGATTAAATAACAAGACAAGAAGGAATTAATTCCAAGGTTCAAAAATACCCCATTCTGCGCAGCTGAAGCTTTATATTCCAGGGTAAAATGGTTAGAAGTCTTGGCTAACTACACTTCTATAAAACAGCCAGAAATGGATCTTTCTCCGTAGTGTTCGTAAATCAAGGTCACTTATGTGAGAAGGCTATGTTGTGATAAATCTGTCTGACAATTAGATGGAGAAGGCATATCGACGTTAAATTATAATCTTTGTACACTCTGGTCAGAAGGCAATGTAAACACCACAGTAGCATTATGAAACAGAAAATTGCATTCCAGATAATAACAGATATTCATGGTGCATGGTTTTACTCTTTAATGTGCTTGTGTTTTGCTCAGTCATATTAATATTTTAAATTATGTAACATTCCCTTCAATATGCATAGTTTATTTTTTTCACTGAAAGTGTACCTCCCTCTCCCTCTCTCCTCCCTATTGCTCTGCCTTTTCCCTTTTCCATTTTCCCTTCTCCTTTTTTTAACAGTGATGCTTGGAAAAAAAAAAAGCCTAAAGCAAAACTGTCTGTGCAAGAAAATAGTAACAAGTGGTTTCAAGATTTATAAGCCAGGATTTTATGTTATATATTTTCAGATTCAATCTGTGTACCAGGCTTTGATCCAAGCCTTAGCATGATGACTGGAATCACTCCGATTAACCCAATGATACCAGGCATGGGGTTAGTGCCGCCACCACCACCAACAGATGTGCCTGTAGTCAAAGAAATAATTCATTGCAAAAGCTGCAAGCTCTTCCCTCCAAACCCAAGTAAGTGGATCTGATGAAAGAATGTTAGTTTCCTAAATATATTGCATGAAATATTTTTTTATCTAATAAAAATTATGGTTTTTAAGTAGATTGCAGGCAAGTATGGTGTTTCCTTCTAAGGTCTACTCTGTGTGTAAAGTGTGGTGTGGTATCAAAGCATGCTTATTCATTGCTCTAAGGTCACATAAAAAAACCTACACAGCTTGTACCAAAAAAAAAGAGCAATTACTTAAACAAAGCTAACAGAGCCTGAAGATCTCCACTTCTCATAGTAAAAATCTGTCCTTCCTCTAGAATAGAATGTCACAAAATACAACTGTTATATGGTCCCGATCATCTCTACGCTCCCCTTCAGGTCCCCACAGTTATATGGGACCAATCTGGGCTTGTGTCCCTGAACACAGCATCTAGCACCCAAACACTGAATAGCTCTGGTGCCTGCCTGGGGAAGACGGAGAGAAAGGGAGACTACGGCTCCTCTTTTGCCATTTTTTGGGGGGTAGCACACTGATGAACTGCTTCTCCTCTTTGAGAGCCAGGACCAGGCTTCCTTCTGCCATCTCCTGGGACTTTGTGCAAATGGAACACTCTTCCCACTGAGCCACCAGCTCAGGCACAAAGCCTGATTTTGTGTATGTTAGACCCGGGAGTTTAGTTTCTGAGCCACCAGACCAGAGGCTTTCGCTATCACTGTGAAGACAAAAGAGAAAATTAAACAAATAGTCTGGTGCTCTGGATTTGCCATGTACCCAGATCATGGTTTAATCAAACTGGCTGTGCATGTGAATATATATATATATGTATATTTTAAGGCTGTAACCCCATTTGCTGTGTTAAAGGGCCAAAAACCTAAGTCATATCAATCAAATTCCTTCTTAGAGAATTACCTTTAGAGGAATGCTCTAGTAATCTACATATAAACAAGGTGAAATGCTATGACAGAGTGCATTTTTTATACAGCCTTCAAAAATTTAATAGTTTTCTGATTTAAGTGTGTGTATATTCTATATATACATACATACATAAAAATAACATTTCTAGCCACTCTACCTCATGAGCACTTGTAAACAGCGAGGTTATCCTTCCCCTGTGCTGGCGTCCGCTCCATTATCTGGCAACAAGACAAAACAGATAACCGGCAGAGCGTTTTCATCATGCTGTCACTTCGTTGTGTTTCCCACTTTGTTTTTCTGGGGTTTTTTTGCTCTCTTGTACTCTGAGACAGAAATTAAATTATGCTGAGACCAAGGAAAGGTGTCTGTCCAGCCCAAGCGCCCGGGGTGTACGCAGCGTGGGCTGGCGTGCAGAGGGCTCACGCACTTGGCGAGTGTGGTGAGTGATGGGTATGAGCCAGAGATGGGGAAGTTCAGGCTTTGAATGTACTGCAGGAGTGCTTGAGATCTCTGCTCGGGGTCAAGTCAGTTGCAGAAGCTCCCCTGCTTTGAAAGAAAATGTTTTCTATTTTTTGTGTGACTGTGCAGGGAAATGAAAGGTCCTTTTAGACTTTACCGTCTGTCCTGGAGAACAACCCGCAGTGACAGGAATTAATCTCTGAAATGCCACCTAAAACTTGAAAAGGTTTAGATTCAAGTAATCAATTTTGGACAATCTCTGCAATATTCAATTATTTTGCTTCTCCCTCTCTCCTGCCTCCATGCTATGTCAAATAACTGTTGCTGCCCAGAACTGATTAGGGGAACGAATAGAGCCAATGGATCAAAAGACAAATTTTGTATTCCAATGTGATTTCTGTTTTGACTTAGATCTTCCACCACCTTCAACAAGAGAGAGGCCTCCTGGGTGTAAAACAGTGTTTGTTGGAGGATTACCAGAAAACGCAACGGAGGAAATTATTCAGGAAGTCTTTGAGCAGTGTGGAGATATAACAGCAATTCGGAAAAGCAAGAAGAATTTTTGTCACATTCGTTTTGCAGAGGAGTTCATGGTTGATAAAGCCATTTACCTTTCTGGTACTTCACATTCTTTAATGGATTTTCCTTGCTTCTCATTTGTATTTTGTGATGCTAATGTTTGCTTATTTTCTTAGCTTTTATCTCAGCAAGTCTTTCTTGAGCTCAGTGGCGGTAGCTTGGAGTGGCAAGGGGCAATTCTGTATTTCTCTGTGTCTGCCAAGACTTGTGCGCGGTTTTGTATGTTGCTTACCCAGGAGCAATTTCCTGCCATCCCACAACAATGCAACAGATCCTGAAATTCACTACAGAACAATCTTATTTTCGATTTACACAGGTTTATATAGTTTTTCTCACAGGTTGTTGGAAAGAGGAGGGCACTAGGCCAGGAGCGCTGCTGTTTTCCAGTGCCAATTTCTCTGATAGGCTGGCAATTTCATTGGCATATTTTTATAGATTTGCAGTGCAGTCTGAATAAAGTCTGCCTTTATGCATGCATGTATTCAGCTACCGCATGGGTTAGATTCTGAGCCCCATCTGTAGGCTACGTCTGTTGCCTCCCAGGAGAACGGGTGGCACAGAAACTCAGGTGTAAAATTTCAGAATGTCTTTTATTTTCCCACAAAGGAACAGGCAAAAAAAAAAAAAATCCTTCTGACTCACAGGAAAAAAAAAAAAAAAAAGAAAAAAAAGAAAGAAGAAAAAAGACAAAAACCAATAAAACAATTATGCTTTCACATATCAGGCTTCAGTGACTGTCAGTGCCCTCTTAAGGTTATGGGCTCCTTTCATATGAGGATTGGCTTCCTAACTGAGCCCTTCCTGACCTTTCTGAGCTGGATCCCATCCCCTGTATCTCTGTATCTCCACAGGCTGGTTCATCTCTCTTTCTGGGTCCTGGGGAGACCCGCAAGTGTTGTTTTGCTCCACAAATGTAGTGTAGCACTATCTACCCACATGCAAGGTATTCTTAAACAAACAAGGGCCAGGGGCTGCTCCTTGACTCCAAGATGAGCTTACAGCCACCCACCCTATGTAGGCTGACCTCGAAGGGACCCACTGGGACCACCCAAAATGGAGCCTGGGATGCATTAGTATTAGAGATACTTTGTTTGAGCTCCCACCCTGGCTATCTTCTCTTTAGCAGTAAGGACATAACCTCAATCTCCTCTAGATGTCCATAGGAAGCTCACACAGCTAGAAACAAGTGGTTTCTCAAATCACCATCAACTACATCTTCAAATGAAAGAAAGAAAGAAAGAGAGAGAGAAAAGAAAACATCTGAACTTTTGAAATATGTGGTCAGAAAAAACCTAGCTCCTTTGTTTCACAAAGGTTGATGTGTTTGGGTTTGTGGGTTTTTTTCCTAACTTGGCTGCTTGCTTTAAATATCTGAAGAACTACAGAAATTTGTGAGTTTTATGAGGTCTATATAAAGAATTCTTTGAAATATTGCTGTATTTTCATGTTTCTTCCAGATCTTCATTCCACCCTGGTTTTTTCTTCCTTTTTTTTTTTTTTTTTATTTTCACTTCATTTCTTCCTCCCTCCTTATTGTCTCTTCCCAGTTTTCATCATTCCTGTTGATTTGTTTATTCACTTTGTTTCCATAATGCTGTAGTTTATTGGAACAGATTACAGGCTTCGCAGTAGTGAGAAGCAGTAGCACATTTCCTAGCTTCCAGCTTCTCTCTAGGGGGGCCCCATCTCTGCAAGTAACAGAGCAGAGGAGGGGTGCACCAGATTCAGTAGGAGCTGGGGTTACTGTATATGATAAACAAAACAGTGGCAAGAAAGAGAGCAAAGAAAAGCCTAGAAACGTACAGGCTGCCACCCTGAGCCAGAACCAGTGTCCCTCTAGCTCAGTTTCATGCTTCTCGGCGGTTGACTTCACCCTTTGCTTGACTGCAAGTCAAGTTTTATTTTAATTTTATATGCCTTAAATCCTGGAGGACTAGATTTGATGATTAGAGGTGGGAAATTCCCTCTGCTGCCATGTGTCCTCGTTCACAATGCACGAGGGTACGCGTGCAGAATAAGGGAAAAGAGCAGAGATGGAGGTGGCCGATTCCCATCCTCATCCTTCATCATCCTGAATTTTCTGCCAGTTTATTTCCAAGTTCCCATTCCTCTCTCCTTCCATTTCCTTTCATCACAGTCGCACTACTGTCTACGCTTCTTCTTACATCTGCTCCACGGCCTCCTTCCCCATCCGTCTTTTCCTCCACACCTTTTCTTTCTTCTAAAGCGCTGTACTTAGTGTCTCTGACCAGATCAGGGAAAGAACCAGTGGAGCTGACAGGGAGAAGGAAGAAAAGCAGGGGCATGCTGCAGCCAAGTTTCGCTTCTTTTTGCCACCAGCACTGAACTCTGCAGATGAAACAGGGACCACTGACTGTCCCCCACCACCACCAAGCAGGGAGGTCTGGCAATGGGCAGCGGCATGTTTTATTTGTACCGACATATTGGGGCTTTTCAACCAGTCTTTATTCCACTCTCAAACATAATGTATTCTGAAACAGTGGGGATAAAGGATATTATTAAGGCATTTTCTTTTCCCTGTAAGAGACAAAAGAAACATACAAATGGAATTTGTGATTAATATAGTATGCGTGTTATATTAGGGGAAAGTCATGCCTTTGATATCTGTAATACAACGGTAATTTTGTCTACCTAATCAGTTTTATCTGTCTACCCCATCTAATCTCATCAAAAGTTGTATTTATCCCATGCTTATCATCAGAATAGTGCAAGTGATCACAAAATCCATCAAGTAGTTTAATCACTGATTCTTTTCCCTTTCCATTCCCAAGTAAACATGTATGAAAAGGCAACTGGGAGATGGGTGGAAGATTATGATAAAAAAGTTGACTTGAGGAAGGGCGGTTTTCATTTAGCCCTGAAAGTTACATTTTGATCTCCTAGGGAAAAGACTTTCCAAAATCAACATACCAGCCCATAAGAAAGCTCTTTCTCCAAACTGTACGTACTTTACTCTTGTGGCTGACAGTTCAGTAACTCCTGCAAGTATTGATGGCCCTGGACTTGAAAATATGGGACAAACAGATGGCTTGAGACAGACCTGTTTATACCCCGAAAGCCTGTGTATGCATGTTTCCTGTGCTGACATTTTCCCCATGAGTTTCCATTTAGTACTGTGCACTGGTTTTATTTTATGTTCTTGCTGATCGTCATCAACACTCTGATCTAGATCCCCACTTAGAGAGCAGCTATTGGCTGGTCCCCAGTATAGCAACACTCAAAGGTAAGTCAACCCCCAGAGTTTTGACTAGACCTGTGATATGGAAATACCGTGTTTGATTTTTATTTAGCACCCTCATTAATTTTTCCTGTTGCTGCTCCTTTAAAGTGAGGATCTTGGCAAGTTCCCAAAGCCTTTTCCTCTGCCATTGTGTGTGAAACTCAAATTAAAAATGACAAGCCAGGCGCACAGTTAGCGCTAGCCGCAGTCCTGAGCAAAGAGATGGGAAAAGGGTCTGTGAGGGCAATTTGTTGCCCATGCGTGAAGGGGAGGCAATGGCAGGTGGTTCTTTCATACATTCAAATACCCTCAAACATCAATAAAGAGACATGGTATTGGAAAAGAGGGAGCCTCCCAGCTGCTCCGCAGCTCAGACCTGCCATCCCAAATGGGTGCCTGAGGATCCCACAGACAAAACAGGACCTTCCAGTTGTGCAGCCCTTGCTACACAGCATCTTGCTGGCCATCAACCCGTCATGGAGTCTGTTCTTCGTTGGCCAGGCCAATGGTCCTGTAGTGTCCGCAAAGCCTGATTTAGGAGGGTGTAAGGAGCCATGTCAAAGGTGTTTTCTGTTTTGGTTAAGGGAAAGATGCCAAGCCCTGAGCAACCTCATCTGACTTTGAAGTTTACCCTGCTCTGAGAGGGAGATTGGACTAGGCGACATCTAAAGTCTCTTTCGACCGAGGTTATTCTGAGTTTCTGGGCTGGTGGAAACCACCTGGCTCACTGACCACCTTCAGTCTTAAGAGTTAAATGATCAGTCAGATTTTTTTCAGTGTAATTCATGGGCAATTTTAAAAATCTGTTAATTTGGAGGCACTTAAACCGGTTACCTGAAGGGAACCATTTGTCCAGTGCTACACAGGGTACTGGGTTTTGAACTGTAATTTATACTGTTCAATGGTGTTTTTTTTTTCCATTATCCCCATTTACTTCAAAAACAAGGGCCACTTCAATAAAAGCTTTGCCAGTACATGCACAACCTGTAGATGCACAGTCCTTTTCATTAGTTCTTTATTCAGATTAAGTGGGGCTTTGAGGTCCACCGGAGTCTCGCATCCTGTGGTGCCGTGTTTCCGTGCCCAGCATGTTCCTGCCAACGGAGGCGAAAGACCCGGGGGCGGGGGGGAAGATAAGGCTGTGTCTTCCTGGAAAGTACAGCCCAGCTGGGAGATCTAATTTTAGGTTCATGAGACCTGGCACCTTGGCAGTGTCCTTTCACGTTGCTGATAACGCTGTTTTGGCACACAGCAATCACTATGTGAGGAATGCAGCTGGCGAGTCGAACTTGGCGGGGGGGTTAACATTTGTCACAGTTATCAGGGTAGCTGCGCCACTGACCCCTTTTGGCTGACCCCTTCGTGCCTACACCTCTGTGGATAAAACCACGTAATTACCCCCTCATTAGTTCAGGGCCCAGCTTTAAAAGGTCGCCCACGCTCTTCTTCTATTATGTCTCACTGAATATGGTGTGTCTGTAACTTCCCTTCAACACCTTGTGACTAGCACTACATATATGACCACAAACAGCCTTCTGGGGGCAAAAAAAGTAGTGTTTACTCCTCTGAGCAAGAAAAAGCAGAGCAAAATAAAGGGGGCTTTAAAATAACAAACAATCCCTTCATTTGCCTCTCTTGCAATATTCAGTTCTACTTCACCCTAAGCTTGTGAACCTTGAAGACCAGATTTGGCAGGTTCCATATAAGTTTTTGATGCCTTCTGGCTTTGAAGAACCTCTGAAACACTTAGCTTGAGTTCTTCACCTGCTCCTTGCTGAAAAATGAAATTCATACCTCTTCCTCACCGACAGGCTACTTAGCTGAACTCCACAAGATGTTCTTCGAAAGGAAAATGTCAGATCAAAAGGCACATGGATTGTTGGGTGGTTTTTTTTGAAGGATCACTACATATATAGATATTTAATGTCTTTGAAGCTATTGTAGCATATGTGCTGTAGTACAGACCATCCCTTGTATTCATACAGCAGGATGTTTTTCCAGCAGTAAAACAAACAGAGTATGCCTAGATACGCATTTTTGCAAAGATGTTCCTAATCTGCTACATGAGTCTTAGCTTTCCTGTCCCTGGAGAGAGTTCAAAACTGACTTTTAACCATGGTGGTGAGGTGCTGAAGCTCTCCAAACCACAGGCAAACCACGAGACTGACAAGTAAGTTCTCATGGATTGCTGTTGAAAACCAGCAAACACCATTTTTCCTGCCATTTTGAACAGGAGCTTCCTGTCCTTGGAGTTGTTACACAGCGGTTGTAGCAGTGTGTGTTTCTGAAGAGCCTCCTGGGTTCCAGCTCAGCACAGAGTTCATCTCTGCAGCGTCCCGTGATTTGAGAGGTCTCTGCTGGGCCGCTCTGCTGCTGAGGCTACTACAGCGGGTTGGCATGGAGAAATTAGAGCTAGTCCTGTGCAGACTGATTAATTTCACCCACATCTGAAGGTTCTGTTTGCAGCTTTCTACATATTGTTTTCACACACTTTCTCTGAATTAGCATTTTAAAAGTTAGAGAAAATTCTCTGTGAGCATCTTTCAGCCTTGGAAATAAAACTTGAAAGAAAATAGGTGCCCAACATATGTTCTTCCACAGTATGGTCACGAAAAGCTCCTTTTGTAGCTTTGTCATGATTTGTTTGTCCTCTGACAGCAGTCAAGGGTTTCGGTGCAGAGCAGGGCCCTGTAGTACTGCTGCGTAGCCCCAGACTTAAGACCTTTGCAGTCTGCTAGCTTTAGCTTATGATACATTGACCAAATTATGAGTATGAAGAACATCGGTAAAGGTGAGGCACAACAGGTTTCCTTATTTGTTCCGAAAGGGGTCTTGCAAATGTCTAATAAATCCATCTGCACTTTTTAAATTACTTTAAAGAATTCTGCACTCAATTCGTTCATAGGTGGTTTATCTTTGCTGGCAGATCATTTCCAGTAGGGATTTGGGAAGTAATGTTTGCAATTGTAAAGCCTCAAAATTTGAGATCTAGCATCAGTGTAGTTATGACACCACCCTCTTTGTGGCACAGGAACTTATGTAGCACAATTTTCTCATTCATCTGTAGTCATATAGGTTTTTTTATAAAATTCAGCCTTTCCCCATACTTCCACTTCCTTTGGCAGGCAGGAGAAAAGCACTAAATTGTGCTTTTTATGTTGTGGTCTCAACAGGATCAGTGGAAGAAGGACTCTATGTTTAGACCAAAACAGATCCCTTTTTAGTAGTTGCTTTTTGTTTAGCTGGCTTTTGCACTCATAAAGGTTGAAGTATCGAGTAGAAAAATTACATATTTTGAGAGACTTCTAAACAGGAATGTAGATTCCGTACCTTTGGGTCAACTTCTCAGCTCATCTACTATGTTCATAGGTGATGCAGAAAACTGCAAGGAAAAATGAGTGGATGAATGTTTATCTTCCTGTGTGAAAACACAATGATCAATAGATCCTGTGTAGATATGTGGGAATCTGTTAATGTACATTTTTACTTAGCTGCGCTTGAGGGGGAAAAAAAAAAGAAAAAAAAAGAAGAAAAAAAAGCAAAGTCCTCTTGCAACAGTTAGTTCTGCTTGTTGATTTCAGGTTACCGCATGAGATTAGGATCTAGCACAGACAAAAAGGATTCAGGTCGCCTTCATGTTGATTTTGCTCAGGCAAGAGATGACTTTTATGAATGGGAATGCAAACAAAGAATGCTGGCCAGAGAAGAACGCCACAGACGCAAAATGGAAGAAGACAGACTGCGCCCTCCTTCTCCTCCGGCAATAATGCATTATTCTGAACACGAAGCTGCTTTGCTGGCTGAAAAATTGAAAGGTAAGCAGCATTTGATACTTTTCAGTGTATTATTCCTTAAGAGCAGGAGCCATCCAGAAGTCAGAGCAGGGGAGCTGATTTCTCTCTGATGTATTTCATTACTTGCCCTGTTAACTTTCCCCCATTCCTCTGCCATTTCTGTGCCGATGGTAATGATACTCACCCACCTGCTAGAAATGTTTAACATCTGTCCATCTACCTGTGCTTTAACATCCAAAACACAACCTTCAGAATACTACAGTGTTGTTTTTTTTCTGTTCAGTTGCTGTCATCATCTACCTTGGAAATGCTCTCATGATAAGACAACCTGTTAGAAACATCCTTCCTGTTGAAGGCCTTATTCTTAAAACACCTCTATTCCTTGACTGATATGTTACTACATTGCATGCATGCGACTGTCCCAACTCCTGCCATTTAAATTGCCCTCGTGAGCTGCATTTTAACGTGCCCCTCAGATGCAGTGGTACAAGTTATCTCTGACACACACCATCCATTCTTCCATTCCCTCTTTAGGGTTAGAATTACTTGTGCAAGATAGCGTCTTGTTTTGGTATGTGTTTGCTTGCTTGTTTGTTTTTTTCTAGGTACATTTACCAAGTTAATATTTTTCAGGGGTGCAGCTCAAGGATTCCTGTCTTTAATAGTTAACATAGAAAGAAAAAAAGAAAAGAAATAAAATTATTCTTAGTAAAGAAATGTTAAAACAAGATCAAGCAAACAGCTCCTCACACCCCTTAGAGCTGTATTTGTTTTCATTAAGTGTTTAGCAATTGTATTTGGCATTCTTTCCCCACGTGGTGGCCAAGCACGTTACTTTACTGTGTGCCAGGTCACAAGAAACTGTGAGTCTTGCCACTGTTTCAGAATTACCCAGATTAGACTTAGACTATCTAGCTGTCAACACACTGGCCTCTGTTCGAACTGTGAAACATGTTTGGGAAGCCGAAGAAGGACAGTGCAAAGTGTTGCATCCTTGGAGCATGGAGCAGAGATGCACCCTACTGTCTCTTTGAGTACTGCATTGATCGCTGTTGTCACTGTTGCCTCGGTCTGTTGTTAGTTTGGCTGACCGATATTCTCACCACATACACTCCTCTATTAAATAACTCATTAAGTAACTGGGAGATTGGTAAAATAACCCAGATGGATTGATAGACCAGGAGAAAAGGAGGAAAGAGGCCCAAATACAAGAATTTTTAATTCCTACCTAGCTTCCAGTCCAGCTCCTCTAGAGGTTATACAATACAATAGAGAGATTTAGATGAATCTATTCCCAGGATCTGTTTTCAGTTGAATATTTTAGGAGTTGGTCTTTTATAGGGAAGTTTTTCTTTATGTAGTAAGGCCTAGAGGTTTCCTGAACTAAGCCAGAAAATGCAAGAAGTCTGGACAATTTCTTCCGTATGGCTAGCCATTGCTTGAGGCAACCGAATGTGGGTTTTTGCAAGATGTTTAAGATGTCTATATTTAGAAGGGTTTTTCTTTTCATTCTGGGAAGTTTCCATACTTAATTAAAATGTATTCCAAACATTTAGATCTTTGGTTCTCCTGAGGGACTTTTGACCAGATCTTGGCATATATGCACAAGTTTAATAGAGAAATATTTTGAGCACGATATGTACCAAGACCATGTGCATGTCTATTTCTCTGGAAATACAGACAAACTTTCAGAAACACACTGAATTAAATATAATAAATTAAGAAACCAGAATGATAAGTTTGTTTTTTATTGAATAAAAAGTCATTAAAATCCAGCAAAAGAACATATTGCGATTTTTAAAACTTTGCTAATTTGCAATTGCCTTCTAGCGAGATTAGTGGCACCAGCCCTGGATCTGTGTAGATTTTTGGGGCTGGAGAATGCAAAGAAGCCCCCTCTCTTCTCACTGGTTGTAACTTGTCTCCTGTACTAGGTACTCTAGAAAGCAGAGGTGGGGTTCTGTCATTATACTGGTCTGCTTTACCTTTCCTATGGCATCATAACCAGTATCTATAAGGCAGTGGGGTAGAACATTATGGCCTCCCTTGGGCAACATGGATTCACCACATCAACCCTTTGTGACGTCCTAAAACCGGAAGTAAAGTGACACTAAAGAAACTTCTTTAACTCTGGCAAAGGACAGGTCATGTCATCATACACTCACAATTTAAACGTGGACTTCAGTGAAACTAACAGAAGGTGTATATGTACACACACACACATACACACATACATATATATATATATAAAAAACCTTGGGTCACAATCTCAGGTCTCTGGATAATCACCAGATTCACATTGCTACAGAAGCCTGGACTATTCATCCTAAAGAAAAGAAGGATCGAAATATATCTGCTTTTGTCAGGATTTACCTTGAAAGATTGGGTTTTGAGCAGATGTTTTGCAGTTGTTTTCTTAAGGAAAGTCATGACCTCCCCATGGTACCCACTTCGAAACACTCCTGAGCTCTATTGCCAGCTCATGAGACAGAGCTGCAGATGCCCAGCATGCAGGTTTCAGCTCCTGCGGTGCTTCGAGAACTTCACTGAGCAAGACTAGCTGAAAAGCAGGCCAAAATAGCTAAACATCTGTCATCCCAAGATACTGCTTTGCAATCACAGATGTAGACAACTTGGTCTGAATCCAAACAACTTTTGTTGTCAAAATAACCTTGGAAATTCCTGACAGCAAGGAAATGTGACCGTGAGCAGAGATGAACTAGGCTCATCAGCCAGTCCCCTGTTGTGGTCTAGATATTTATTGAGTCTATAACAGAGGTGACAATATCTTTTTTCACCTTCTGCAGACTGCAGCATAAGACTTAAAGAAATCATCGTTTTTGTGTACCAGACTTGGCTGGAAACTCTTGCCCCAGTGTTGTCAGTATATTCCAATTCCTCTCATGTGCTGAAGTCAAGAGTAACTGCCGTAGAGGAGAGTGGGTGAGAGAGTATAGAGGAATCTTTTATGCCAGTTGGAAACTGAAGTTCATTATAAAATTTCAGCCAGGTAGTCTCTACTGGTATGGAGCTTCATAGAAAAAAAGAGCTGGTTTCTCAAACTGCACTGCCTGGTGACTGGGGCTGGGAACTCTCTGCTTTTGGGGCCTTCCACACCTGCAAGAGCATGAGGCTTTATGACTTGCTGTCCATTCCTTGCTCTCTGTGGACTGTCGTATCCCTTCATATCTGAAAATAACTTGGTTTGAACACTTGATTTATGAAGAAATCAGGGAAACCCATCAAACTGTGGACCAGCGCAATTTTTCACCACTTTCCATTTTAGACTGTGGCAGACAGCGCTGGTTTTGGGTATCTTCCCTTTCCCTTTCCCTTTCCCTTTCGCTTTCCCTTCCCTTTCCCTTTCCCTTTCCCTTCCCCTTTCCCTTTCCTTTTCCCTTCCCTTCCCCTCCCCCTTCCCTTCCCCTTTCATTTTCATTTTCATTTTCATTTTCATTTTCATTTTTCCATTTTTCCATTTTTCCCTTTTCCTTTTTCCCATTTTCTTTTTTTATCCATTTAGGTCTTCAGGGTCCCGCAAATGAAATCCTTCATAACTGTTTCCTTGCTAGCAGTGTAGATATTTTTTTCTGCACCTTTCATGTTGTTAGCCAAGAGTGTATTCACTTTTCTTTTCTGTAAGTGCTTGTGATGTTGTTCCTCTCTCTGTCCACCTGTGGTGCTTTGTTATTGCCATTTTTCACTGTGTGGCAGTGGCATATTGCCAGTATCTTGGGTGTAGGTCTCATGGATTTGAGCCTGTAACTCTAAAATATAGGTCTACACTACTAACTCACATTGATTAAACATTTTTTTGAGCTGCTGGACATTGAGAATTTGCTAGTGATGTTCTCTGCTGGTCACAGCCAGAGCCAAAAGGAGAAAAAGCCAAGGAGATGGTAGTTCATAAAAGAGGAGATTTCCTGCATTGGAAAGATGACTTGTCACAAAATATTTGATTTAAATTTGTTTCCTGCATTCCTGTGAGAGAGTCCCACTTTCCATGAGTCCAGCACATAGAAGGCAGAAGAGACCTGAGCCTGGATTATCAGAATGAAATGAGCTGCAGCATTCAAACTAGATGGGTAACATGAGGAAGAACATGAGCTCCTTCTCATACCAGGGCTACGCTGATCAGTTTTAGGTTTGTACCACACATTTTATGTTGCAAGCTGGTTGGGAAAATAAAACCACGCTTTAATTTTGCATGACAAGTTATTTTTGTTCAGGTGGTTTTTTTGACCTTCCAAACTGCTAACTTTTTTGAAAGGTACTCTTCAAATCTATTTTTTGATGCAAATATTCCAAAATTTGTCATGACATTGCAAACAGTTTCATCACACCATTCTCAGATTGCCTCGTAAGAAGATAATAGCTAAGTGTAACTCCGGTTAATGAAACTTCTGGCCTCCTTTCTGGCATCCTCCTGCCTTAGGTGAAAATCTGTGTTTCCTAGAGGAAACATCTCAATAAATTCATAGATGTGAATTCTGGGAAACCAAGGTCTTTTACAGTGAAGTGTAAATGTGAATTGCTTCCCGTAATAGCCTTTAAGAATAGACCCTGAGTCCTTGTTCTGACAAAACCAGCATAATATTGTGTCTTCTGCTATTGCATTACAAAAACGTGACCTTCTTGTATTCTGGTTCATTGCAGCATTTTGTTTGGTTTGTGTCTTTGAGATTGTAATTCCTCAGTATTAAGTCAGGTGCATTATTACTGCACAATGAGATGTGTCAGTAGATATTTGGGATCAGATTTGCATACTCTGACATCTGTTTTCCTGGGTGCTTTATAAACGGTTGAGCAATGTGGTGCCCAGACCATCACACAACTGGAGATAGGCTGAACCTTTTATCCTTAAGTGGAACACTGCTCTGTCAGGTACATTGGAACAAAACATTTTAATCTGTGTGCTTATAACATTTGCGTTTCAAAGCAGAATTTCTAACGTTATGGTATTCTTAATTCAAGCATATCTGTACCTAATGGTATCATCTTCAGAAATCACTTCTTGAAAATAAGCTCCTTTAAAATACTACATCTGTCTTGTTTGCTGAAGGTAGTTAAATAGTTCCACCATCTAACAAAGACTTCTCTTCGTATCTGATTATCTGTTTTTTAAATATTTTGAGCAAAGGAAATGTAAATATCTGCAAGTTATATACAATACCCTGGAATTTACCTCCCTTTTAAATATAGTGTTTCTTTATGAAGGCAGGGAAGTTATTCATGTGGTTTTCCATTAAAAAAAAAAAAAAAAAGAAAAAATGAGAAGCTGCTTCTTTGCCAGGCACTGTATTATCCCCTGAAGAGAGAACAGATTGGAAATTTAAATAAATAGATGGCAGTTACAGTAGAATGAACTAACCGGGGATGCATCTTGTGCAAGATTCAGGTAACATCAAGCCTGACAATCTCAACCCTTGCACATCGTTTGAAATATAAACAGCATTTAATTGCTTGGGAAATAGGATATTTCACTGAGAAGAAAACCATGGTGCTTTCATTATCACTCTGCACTCGAGAGCCAGACTTGCAGAGCGCTGCAGAAGCGGTGCGGTTATCCAGAGAGGCAAATCTCACACAGAAAGGATCGAATTCAGTGCAGGGCTACGTCAGAAGAGGAGGCAAAGCCGAGATACTCTGAACAAATCCAATGAATGCCAGGTTTAATTGCTGCTGAAAGACTCCAGACCTTTTTTTAGCATGATCTTTTTTTTTTATTAGTGGTATATCAGGACAGAGCCCTACAACAGACATGTTTCGGCGCTTCAGCATCAAATCTGTTCACTCACCCTCCCCAGTTTTAGATCATCATTTTCTCCTTCCTTCTTCCATATGCTGCTGACATCTGCTGTGACACAATACATCTGGCTCCGAGAGCCTCACACAGGGGCTGTGAGCAGGCACGGTGCGAGGGCACTTTTCTCTGCTGGCAGAGGTGGGTTCAACTATCGGCAGCCTGGTAACCCAGTTCCCTGGGCACCTCCCTCTGAAAGCCTACAAGAAGTAATACACTGTTAAGTGCATTACTAAAAGTGTCCTCCTTCACCTAATCTATATTGTATCAATGCAAATTTTAAGGTTTTGATATAAACCCACTTGATTAAATGTACCACACTGCAAAATGACTCGCGTTAATTACTAAGAATGGGGAAATTGCAGCTTGTCGATCTGAAAGTTTGTGATGTGATTTTGAGGAATAGGGAGGAAACTCAGTACCTTCATAATTACTTTTTATTGGAAGTAATGGCATCAGCAGGATAAGATAATGGGTTCCTGTGTCTCACGTGAAACACCCACCTCTGGAAGAATCTTGTGTGATTTAATTTGAAAGAAAGAGTTTGATGATAAAGAGGGGGGAGAGTACCTTTTAAGATATCTTTTAGTAAACTTATGTGCATATTTTTATCAAATCTAGTTTCAGCTAGTCATCTATTACATAACTGGAAAAGTTTCTTGGTTATAGCATACAGTTAAGGCTATTAAAGAAATAGCAAGGTGGATATTAATCATTCTTTAAAATAACCCTTTGGCAGTAAGAATTTGTATTCCCTGGTTCTCCCTTATTATGCAGTGCCATTGGGTTAAAAATGTTATTAATCCCAAAAGTACAAGACTGATGTGTGTATTGCATGGCACAATTATATAAGGTGTCTGAGCAGGGGAAAAAAAGAAGGTGAGGGTAGTAGCTGAAGAGTTGTGTTTCTAGGTCAGTGGCAGGCACTCTGTGCAGGAGAAGCTCTTAAGCCAAGAGAAAAATAGGTCGTCATTGTGGTACCAAAAGTGGCATGTGCTGGGAAGCAAATTGTTCCTGATGCACAGGGGAGCTGGGCTGAACCTGCTGATGAGAGAGGTTAGCGAACCTTTTCCCTGACCTGATTCACCCACAGCAGTCAGCTGCTGTGATTTATTATTTTTTGGTATTGAATTCAGTGTTTGTAGTTTAGAAATCTTGGTTACAGTCTAATAAGTTATTAAATCAGAAGTCAGATTAATGGTAACCTTGGCCATACATCCTCCTCTGGTTGCAGTTACGTGGAGTGAAGAAGTCTGCATCCTGAACTGGCCACTACGGCTTTCCTGTAATAGCTGGACTGGGCCCAGTTTGACAAACTGGAACTGGAGTATGATCAGACGAGCAGCTCCAGGCAGACCTGAGGGCAGTGTAACTGTAAGCACAGGGGTAGTGCTGAGCAGGTGGGGATGAGCCAGCAGACACAACATCTGCCAGTGTCTGAGCTACAGCTGACAGAGCACAGGCTGTTAGTCAAAGTCAAATAGATGGGACATATCCCGTGACTCGTCCCCTCTCTATATGCGCTGCAGCACAGTCGTTCCCAGTGCTCACAATAATGCCTTCAAGAGGTGTTTCTTAACTGGACTTCTAGTGGTCAAAGCTATGCAGAACTTGGCATAAGGACACACCTACCCCTTCCCATCTTAGAAGGGCTAGAGGAAAACGAGATCAGTAATGCAACACAAAACATACACAGCCAGCACAGGAGCTTTCTAGGTGTAGTCATCAGGATAAAGAACAGCAGCTCTGTCTTTTCAGCATCTCCTTGCAAGCCATGGAGGTTGCATTAGGGGAGCAAGATTAGGGACAATGCACTGACTGTGGACAACACCATGGCCCATAGGACAACATAGAAGGATTGCGGTGATTTAGACAGGCTCCAAGTGTCATGTGAATTCTCTCTGATACTTTTCAAACATTTGAGAATGTCCAGGGATGGGAAGATACTAACAAGGCTAAAAGCAACTGTATCCCAGTGTTTGATCTTGTCCTAGCTAGAAGTCCACCAGACAATGTCACTCTCAAAATACAGAAGTATAAAGTTAGCTATATTTTTAATGTATCTATAATATGTAAAAATATATAAAAATACATATACATTATATATATATATAAAAATGTAAAAGTCATAGTAATAAGAGTGTTTGAATGCCTGGCTAGAGTGATGGATTAGTCTATCTCCTTTCTAATGGCTAAGGCCTTAGACACCGTCACCCAAGTTGTGAAAGCACCTTCTGGAGGTGCTTAACATTGAGAGATAAATAGTCACAACATTTCAGATTACTCTAAACTGAATTCTGCCCTGTGTTACACCAGGGAAACTCCATAAACTGAGAGTAAAATCTCTGTTTCCAACGCTTTTTCCCAGTATTCCATTTTGTAGCAGTTCTTGTCATAGTTTTTTCTGTTAAAAAGTTTATGCCAGTTGGGGTTGCTTAGAGGTGGTCAAATTACAAGCAGAAAAATGCAAAATGTTTGTCAACAATTATTCCTTTTTTTTTTTTTTTTAATAGAAATATCCTTGTTGACAATTTCCCACACAGCTCTAGGGATGCATTTTCTTTTCTTTCTATTTCATTTCGTCTAAGCGGTGAGCTAGGATTTAAGTGCCAAATATCTTCAGTTGATATAAGAGGAATTTGAAATATCTTATCTCTAGAGGCCTGTGATTGAGTCTGGCAGCACCTGGAAATCTCTTTCGACAGACACCCAGCAAGCCATCCTCAATAGATGGGTAATATTAAAGCGACATGGCATGCATCACAGCTTGCAGTATAACTGAAAACCCAAGGCAGGTACACAAACGCTGTACACCAGTTCTGTAACTGGTGCACTTGTCTAAGGGTTGGGATTACTCTAACCAAATGTAGACGTTTGTTGCGGAGATGTCTATGTATCAATGGGTCACCCCAGGCTCCCTTTACAGCTGGTTGAGGGAAGCAGGTACTTTTGTGGCACAGTTCACCTCACCCTCAAAAAGACAGCTAAAACAGGACTGATGAAGCCTGTCCAACAAGTGTCCGTCTCTTTCTATTGACTGCACCACGAGCCTGGGGTTAGTAAATCAGATGTTGAAATAAAGGAGACGAATCCTACCTTATTTGCTTAAAACATGCTGTAACTGGGAGGAGAAAAAAGCTTTAACTGCAAGAAATAATTTGCTGTGTGCTCATTTTAGAAGAACAATTACGTATGGGAGCATGTCTTATATAAAGGAATTTATTTTAAGAATATGTTTTAAAACCGTTTATATTTATGTGCATCCTACCACAAGGGAATAATTTTGAACAGAATTAGGAGTTTTGTTTTATTTTTTTAATGAAAGGCTGCAATCATAAGGCAGTTCATGCTCTGCTTAAATTAGATTCCATTGCTGCGTTTCTTCTACTATTTGTCTGCTAAATAAAAAATAAATGAACAGTCTGGTATAAAAACCCCATTTGCTAAGTGAACCTCTGATTGCTCAGAAAGTCACTGATTTCTGGATGAAGAAAATTAATTTACAATGAGTAATCTTATGCCAGTCACTGAGTTGTCAACTCAAGAATATAAAAGTTGGAAATTAAGGTGAAATAAGGAAATTTTTAAAACTGTAGAGAAAAGATTTTATTAACTAATGTGTTCCTCTTGTGCATATATTACCCTCTAACATTTTTTAATGTATCTTCTAATTATGTAATCAATGATGTTTACCAATGCAAGGTTGCTTTTTTTCCTGCTAGTACAGGGCCATGAATTAACTCTAACAGGCCCACAGACCTCTGCAGCTCCCTGGCAGTATAGTATGTTGAAAACAGGTTGTCAGCATGTCCTTTTAAATGGGTTGAATCTATCTGGCAGAAGGATGGCATGTTTATGAACATCCCTTACAGACACCAACTGTGCCCGATAAAAAAACAAAAGGAGAGGAGGGGTGTTTTAATTTCATGTAGACTCTATAGCAAAACAACATGTGGCTGTGTACTGGGGAAACATTAAAGCACGAAAAAAGGAGAATGGTTCTATGCAACTGATTTTCCTCATGCATCTCCACGAAACATTTTCGCTCTGTTCTGCGCACTGTTTTTTCACAGGTCACGGTGCACGTCTTCAGAGGTGCTTCTGTGTATCATTCCTCCCAACTTTGCTGTTCATATCTTGACCTGGATTGAATGGGATAATTTACTCTAAATGGTACTTCAGTGTTGGGAGATAAATTATGTGTGATGATATAGATAATGATGTCTAGAAGGAAAAAGGAGGAAGATTCAACTGTAGTTACTCTCTACTCACAATCAGCTGCATCCTTGGTGTTAACAGGCTAGTGCCATCGGCAGGGTGACCTGACTGTACAGACTGTTGGAAATTGCATGCTAACATTGCCAGAAGCCATTACAGGTTATTCTTATTGACTACTGTAATTATAATAAACATTATGTTCCAAGGATGAGCTGTTGGCTGTATTGGATCTGTGACAACCAGCTCCCATTTATTTCAGAAGGCTGAAGATTTTACCTAAGCATGGAAAGCCTTACCCTAGTGTTTTCCTGCAATGAAGAGGCTTTGCACGAGTCTTGTTTACATTTGGCTTTTCTGAGGCCCATATTTAGCCAACCTCATTCATTAGAGCCATTTAATACGTACCTGCCATGTATGTATCCAGCAAAGCTAGGACCTAGAGTCTAATCCAAGGGGACAACATGGAAAGAAGAGATACCCATCTGAGTCTTCCTCATCAGAGTCAATTACTTATTGAATGATGGTGGTGAATCATATGTTACTGTAAAGTTACAACATATGCATCACTGTACAAAGGGAGGGTGTTATGATGCTCTTATTTTGCAAATTTTTTCGGGGGGATCTTGGGTGAACATGCCTATCCAGCTGTGGAGAGCAAATCCTATTGCTATAACTGAAAGCATGTTTCAGTTAATAAGATACTAAAGATCAGGTGATGTAAAATCTGTTCTTCACAGGTTGTGGGCACAGAGCAGGTCACTTGTCCTCTCGGTACTTTGTGCTCCTCACCTTTTAGGGAAGTGATTACTCCTTCAGAATAAAAGCCCAGATCGTCACTTAAGAATTACTGTTCCATTATTCTTTGTACACGGAAAGCAGAGTCTTACAAACTGTGTCCCACATTTCTGTATTGTGTAACACGGTTGGGTTTAATATTTTCCAATTTTCATTTGAAGTGTCTTTTGTTTGTAACTATACTACTTCTCCCCACCATAACTGCATGCCTTCTCTTATAGAAAGGTATAGCTACCATCTAAAATATATATAAATACATCTAACCAACAAGGACTAGATGAGATGTTTAAAATGATTTGTTGGGAAATGGAAGTTTTATAGAATAAAATCCTGGGGAAAAAATGAGATCGAATTGCCCAGAAATGGTGCCACAGGAAGACACTCTGTTGTAATAACATTTTCTTGCAGTTCAGCCTAAATGGGACTTAAAAAGAAATGTGTCCTCTTAATCCTGATGAAGCCAGAAGTGTAATGGATGCTGTGCTAAGAGTCTTCCGAGGAAGCTGAGAGCACTGTCAGAGGAAAGAAGATTACTTGGGGAAGGAGTGCACAAAATCTAGCCACCATTTTTGGCGATCTTTCTGCAGAGAAATATAGCTTTAGTTACCTGAATGGTAAACATAAAGCTGCAATCCAGGTGTTTGCCTGGATTTGTCTGGACTCCATTAAAAAAATATGTAAACCAAAACACAGACAAATGCAAAATACAAAACAAATACAGACACATCATCTGTTCAAAGCAGTTCCTTGTAATTAATCAGTGCTTCGAGGAGGAATTGCTCAGCCTCATCATTGTTCATTAATTAAGAATGTGATGTTAGCAAAATCTGTTGACAAAAGTACGGCTGAGCCCAAGATCCAAGACTGAGCTTTCAGCCAAGCAGATTAACACAGACATATTTCATTTCCTCAGTGGGTCCGGTAACACAGAGGTCTCCTCACTCCTGCTGTAAGGTCATCTCATATCACTGAGCAGCTTAAGGGAGAGGTTTTTAAAAGCAAGGAGTCAGGACACAAAGAAGCGGAGGGAGGGGAGGGTGATGGTGCTGTGTGCTTTTTGTTGTGAGAAAGCTATTAAAATAAGCAGAAGACAAGTCTTGAAGGAAGATTTATGTGGCTTCACATGGCAGTATTGGCTTCCTACATCTGATAGAACAAAGGACCCAAAAGTTGCCCAAAATGATATACTGCAAGCAGGATTTATGGTGATTTTAATGTGACATGGAGCAGAAAATGTGTTCCTGGCAGGATATTTATGCCTGCAATTTAAAACCTGTGCTTTGATTGTTCTAGATGATAGCAAGTTTTCAGAGGCCATCACCGTGCTGCTCACCTGGATCGAGCGTGGCGAGGTGAACCGTCGCTCTGCAAACCAGTTTTATTCGATGGTGCAGTCGGCCAACAGCCACGTCCGCCGGCTCATGAACGAAAAGGCCGCTCATGAGCAAGAAATGGAGCAAGCCAAGGAGAGTTTCAAAAATGCCTTAACGGGGATCCTCACTCAATGTAAGTAGCTCCTTTTTGTCCAGTGTTGTTGTAAACATGGTGGTGGTGGTGGTAGTGGTGGTTTTTTTTTTATCATTTTGTTTGTTTGTTTGGGGGTAAGTAGTTGCAATGCAGTCATATTCTACTTCATATCCTATTCCATACTCTGTGGCAATATGGAGGAACAAGGACCATTCCTAAGAGCTTATTTCTCAAGGTGAGCAAAGTTTCAGTAGTTTTTTTATTAATAGACAAAGACGTGCTCTATGCATAATGTCTACTGTTGCGTAGACATCAGGCTTCAGGAACGGACCAGACAGAAGCCTCCCTGCTCTGAGCCAAGATCATGCGTTTGTGGAGAGAAGTGATATGTAGCCTGCGCCTTGCAGCTAGTTAACTAGGCCAATTACAGAATAGAGGACTATTAGGTTATATTTTTAGCCTGGGTTTAGGTAAAAGGAAGTAGGATTCGGCAACTTTTAGGGATATATTCACAGCGTACAGGCCACCCCCACAGCAGAAGAATATGCCATACTGCTGCTGGCATTGGGACTGCTTGGCTGAACAATGCCAGTATTAATTTGGCACATAAACTGCCTTAAATATTTAGTGCTGGCAGCTATTTCCTTAGTACAGAAATATAATCAATGAAGTTACCTTAATGAGGTTCTCTTATAAAATAATAATTGGGATACTTGCCTAGAAGTGTTCTTCAAAGGGAAGGCAGGAGAGGAGAGGAGAGGAGAGGAGAGGAGAGGAGAGGAGAGGAGAGGAGAGGAGAGAAGAGAAGAGAAGAGAAGAGAAGAGAAGAGAAGAGAAGAGAAGAGAAGAGAAGAGAAGAGAAGAGAAGAGAAGAGAAGAGAAGAGAAGAGAAGAGAAGAGAAGAGAAGAGAAGAGAAGAGAAGATGAAAAAAAAGGAGAAAAAAAGAAAACACCAGAAGAAAGGAGAAAGGAAACTAATTTCATTGTTGCTGGGTTTTAACATGTCTACTCATGGCAAGAGGCTTTATGATATTCAGAGGGTGGGTCCTGAAGCCAGGTCTCATATGCAAGCTAAAAACAAAATCCAAGACAATTTACCACAGGGAGGACAATGCAGTTGTTACTCTGTAATTTCTGAATCACACCCCTAATCTTTACATTAAAAAAAGAAGCCCTAAAGGCTTTTCTGTGATATTTTTCTGGTCCCTCAGTGGTCATCCTTCAGAAGTTAGGGCTGAAGGCAGTAGCTTGGATGGACTTGCCTGGGCTAGGAGAGCAGCCCCTGGAAGCTTCCTGCCTGAGGAAGATGGAGAGCTCAGCATCTTGGAAGACTAATTCACCCCAGGGCATGTGTCCTTCTAATTTAAGGGCTTAGATGCCTGAACTTAGGAAAAAAGACTCCGGGCCAAAGGCACTTGATTTCTGAGGATGCATGTTCAGTGAATAAATTTTAAAGACCAGCTAATTCCCTTGGTAATTCGCTAGGCAATGTCATCTTCCTTCTCAGCAATAAAAAGGCAGTGTGAGGGGCAGAGATGCAGGCACCACGCGTGGCCATGCTGTTCAGTTCACACCAGGGCTTCTGTAGTTTTGTGCGCCACAGCCAGCACGAACATTCGGAAATGCCTTCTTCAGCTGCATTAAAAAATTCCCCCATTGTCAGCAGGCTGAACTTTAGTTAAATCAGTCTAAATTAGCCCGTTTGTCACCAACTGTTGTAGAACATCTGTCACTTGGAAATAGAGATCCCTGTAGTTTCAGGTGGAAACTTGCAGTTTTGGCTATCTGGTTTGTTCCTGTAATGTGCTGAATGCTGAATTTACAAAAACAGAAATAGGTCTAGCTTCAAAACATGAGTTTCAGAGTGCCACAGCACAACAATGCTTGGAAGAAGAGAGTTTCTGACAGGTCTGGCATAGGAGGACAAGGTCAGCAAAAAAACCCAAAACCAGCCTCAGGGAAAGGTGTTACACTCTGGATTTTATAAGAACAAATTTTATGAGCTTTCCAGATGCTCCACATTGGTTATTTTATAAACATCATAAACATTGGCCATTATTAGCATTAATGTGTCTTATTAAAATTCTCTGCAAACTTGCTACGAACAGATGGATGATGGTTTTGCTTTAAACGTGTATATGCCTAAGATTGCTAAACATGGAGACTGTGAAATGAGCTTCCCTTTTTCAAGAATTTTCCTGTATTTGAGTTGATCTGAGGAATGTTTTTCATGTGTCCTTTTCCATTGTTTTCCCACAGTCCTATATAATTGGTTACAATATGACACTTGCTTTCTGAAGAAGAATTTGAAAATACTAGATGTCCAAAATAGGGGGGGGGGGGGGGGGGGGGGTTTATTAAATTCTGCAGAGTGGCAAAAAAACACTTCTGCTGTTCTGCAGTAAGTATCCAGAAGTTTAGTGTAATGCTGCAGCTGTGTGGCCATTTGACATAAATATTACAGTATTTTTAAAATACCGCGTAGCCTTCCTCTGTCATGAACTAGGTCAGATGTCTGACTGCAAGCTGACCATTCTGGGTTTTCTTTGCAGTCAGCAGAGAACAATAAGCATCTCTAGGGGATGAGTCATCAGACCGACCTCATGGTGCTCTTCCAACGAGATGAATCATCTCTTGGAGACACCATTTTCTCTCTGCTGCCCGTAGAGGACTCGCAGGGGGCCTAGCTCAGAACCAGATGTCCAACTTTTACGCGCCTTGTTCAGAGCAGATTAATCCCACGTATTGTGTGTAGTCTTGATACAGAAGGACATAGCACAAGGGAAGAACTTGGATTTAAGCTAAAAATGCTGGCATTGTAGCAGTGAATATTATGGGGAGTGAGGAAGAATTACGTAAAGAAAATGGGCTTCAAGTGCACTCACCTGGAACACACACACTGTCTATGTGGGTCTCAGTATAAAATGCTTTCTTATTAATGAGGATTAGTGTGGCCAGAACATTTCAGCTTATGGCCCAACTACTAAAGAAGTACAGGTATTGAAATCCCTGCTACAAATTTCTGCCTGGAGGTATTTAGAAGATTACCAAGCGGATTACCCCTAAAAATTTGGGTCAAGTGTTCAGCATGTGAATTAATTACCTGACCAAGGTACTTGTGCCAGGATAATCAGTGAAATAAAGTGTATTACTGCTGTCACACCACCAATTTACGGCCCCTGATTTAAGTTCTACAGGGAGTCTTAGCCGTGGTGTGGTGGTTTTTCAGTTATTTAAGGGATATATAGAGAAAAATGCCCACTTCCTTCTTTTTTATTGAATTACTTAGTTTTTCTAGATTTGAATCTGTGCTTAAAATATGGATAGTTTTTCGGGATTGTGAATAGTTGTGTCTTTGCGGTTTGCTTTCTGAATTCTTGCACTTTGCTTCCACAGCACAGTGACATGTGACGCTGCTCCCCAACTTTCCATGTATCTCCATTTCATTTCTTCCCAAACTACCTTTTCAGCCTAAGGCTTATAGATGTTGATCCTCACGTTTAAGAAAAATGGAAGCCCTAGAGACATCCGCATTGGGCTGTTTTTTTTTTCAGACTACACCAAAGCTGCTATTCTCTCCTCTGACTTTCTCCTCCATGCGCTGGAAATGTCGTTTACCTCTTATTGAGGCTTCAGACTATTTAGTGCACTGTCCCTTGACAGCATTTTCAAAAGTACCTATAGATGAGTGCACATCCAAAATCCCATATTCAAAAGTTAATTTGATATCTCAAGAGTCAGACACACAAGGGGTGGAAGTGTTCCAGTACACAGGTAGATAGATACACAGTGTAATTAACAGAAGTGCCCCACGGCTGGGTACTGAGCAGCTAATGGCACTCACTTATTTGGTCATTTTTGTCAATTTTACTAATGGATGAATCTTCAAGGGACTTAGGCACCAGGTCCGCATCAGAATCTATGAATCGGTTTCTTGCCTGCCTGTGGGGGAAGAGTGGGAGGGTGGTTTTTATCATGGAGTCCCTCAGCCAGATTGCTTCCTTGTCATATGGTGGCCTTCACTTTCACTCTCTCCTTTATCTTCAGAGAATTTTGGTGCCTAGGGGCCAGGACGATCTTTTGGAAAGATACGTTTCAATATCCTGAATGCCAGTGAAGGAACTGAATCTAAGCCTGCTTCCTTCCAAGAGTGCTCTAAATGGTGAAGTCTGAAAGGCAATATTGACCTTCCTTAGGGTGGCTTTTAGGCACCTGATCCAGAATGATGCCAGCTGGAGGGAGGTGTCTCCTTGCCTCCCATAACTTGGCGCTGAACACAGAGAAGAGCTACATGTATCTATGGCACGTTCCCACCCAGAGGATGCAATATCATATTAAGTAGTCCATCAGCTACTTAAGGCAGTGGCCTTATATGCATTCCCAAGTGTGAAGCCCTTCCCTTGTACTTTGCAGGACGCCTGACATTGAACCCATCACAGTTGATTACAGATAATGACCAACCAGGAGGTTAGAACTTGTGTAAAAGGCCTGAATGTCAAAATGCAGGTCTGAAGGTGTGGATATATGCCTAGTTCGTCCTACAGGGCAAGCTGGAATATAAACCTGCAGAGTAATTTATTCCAGTGTAACTAATCACGGATGTGTCCTTACCTCCTGGTGGACGTGAGGTTGCTGGAAAGGGAAGGCATGTCCCAGCAACCCTGAGATCCCTTTGTGCAATAGCTGACATCAGGGAGAAGAGATGTGCTGCAGGTTCTCACCCCACCTTGGTAAGCAGTAATTAGCTCATTGACTCTCAGTCAATTTTTGACATGGAACACAGACTGCCTAAATCACTTAGACATGTTTAAAGGTTGCCATCCTGAATTTCATTCACAATGGCTAAGTGACAACCCTACTTTTGGCATTAGTCAAGTGAGTGGCGATCCAGTATAGGAATCCCCAGCACTCACTATTCAGGACCAGTATACACCAGCAGGCAAACCTGATATTTCCAGGGGATCTGGTGGACAAGCTACATACTGACCCATTTTTTTTCCATTTCAGCTAGTAAATTTCATTCCATCATAATAAGCAGGAACAAGCAGAACTGTTGCAAAGTTTAATGTGTTAATACAAGTGACAGGGTGCAGTCTTCAGTCGTACCGCTGAAGTATTTGTAAATTGTAAAATAAGTTTTTTCCACTAACTTAAAAGAAAATGTTGGGATCTTTTTCTTGGTACAGTTCTAACTGTGGTCAGTAGTTGTAGTTTTTGGCCACTTATGAAGTCTTAAAATACAAGGATTCATATCTGTGGACAAAAAAGGCAGGAAAGACACAGTGAGAATGTGTTTGCCCGGACAATAAGCTGTCTTCTGAGAGGGTCAGAAAAAGCACTGCAATTTTAATTATGTCACTGGTGTACCTTTGCCACAAAAGCCATGATGATGGCAGAGGAAAAGCCTGTGAGTGGTATCCCCGCGTTGCAAGGAGCTGTGATCAGAGCGATATGCTATGATGCTCTGAATCAAACAGCTCCTATGTAGGCACACTACAGCACTGAGCTGTTATGGGTGAGGAGGGAAGCAGGGAAGCAACCAGAGCGACTGAAGTATTAGGGACCATCTAAAGCAAGTAGACAGCATCATCAGCCAGAATTTTATGACAACTCTACCTGCCATTGCCTGCTTTGATTTTTTGAAAATGATCTCGAGATCCATAGTCCAGTTCCAGTCATTGCGTAGTTATTCTTCCCATCTCGCTATCGAGACAAACTATTTTTCACTCCACGGCTCAATATACAGGGTGCTTTACCACTCCTTTCTGCTGCTAGTGAGCTTGTTCGGTTCCCTATGCTCTTGCGTTGCATGTAAAGGTGTACGTGGAAGTAAAAACAGAGAGATACTCGTCTTTCAAGAAGTCCTGAAGCCAAAGAAACCTGGAATTACGAGGTTACGCAGTTTACCTGCTTAGCTTGTTGCTAAGTGTCCTTAGCCCTTTTATTTGTGACACAGGATATGAAGTTAGATATATCTTTAAGCTGATTCAGTAGGGCTGTTATTAAGGAGAATCAAAGATTTGGAGAGAAGACTGTGTGTTGTGTCCCCCTCCTTGGGAAGGTCAGGACTGTCACCTCGAGTTTTCTCTCCATTCCTACTGAACGGCTTTAGTCGTGTTTTAGAGCACTCTGACTTTTTTTCAAATAGCTGGTAGGTACGTGATATAAATTTCTCTCCTCCCCCACCCTCACCCAAAATAAATTGAAGTTAAATAATTCTGAAGGGAAATGCATTCTCAGCAGACTGAATAAAATTTTCCTCTCTTCTGGTTTGTTCATTTTCATTCTCTGATCTCTCTGGATATGATTTAATCTGTTTTAACATTATCAGTGCCTTCAGAGATAAAATCTGATTTTTTAATAAAAAAAAAAAAAGGAAGGAAAACTGTTAAAAATCCTTTTTGAGCTTTCTTCAAAAAAGGTATGGGTTCAGTTTTGTTTTTCTCATTACAGGTTCACTTCAAAAGTTGCTCTCTTGCTTTAGAAAAGGTAGAATTCACAATGATATGATGGTGATTACTAAAATCACCATCTTATCTGATTTGCTTTAAATTCTGTACTGCAGTCCTTTTTCCCAATAATCCTTCCACTTTTTAGCATATTCTTTTAGTACTAAAAATGAAGCCAGTTTCATTACAGATATTGAAAGCATGCTGGTTAAAATTTTCATAGCAGTCATACTTTTTATATACATTCATGCTTTCCAAGTATTCTTTCAATTGCTCTGCATTAATAACAACTTTTAAAAGGATTTTCCTGCTCTTTAATTGTCCGGTCTTACAGTCTTTCTTTCATTTGCCAGTGACTAATTCAAAAATATGAGCTTACTTTATGTGCAATTTTTAGGTCATCATTAAGCTCTTTGTGAAAGAGGTTGAGTCATAAAATGTGTTTTTACAGTGCAGCCCAGGTCTCAGTTGGTGTCATAGAATGCCACTATAATACAAATAAAAACATTAATCATTCATGTCATTAGTTGCCACTATTACTTTCTACCTTGATGTATTTCTAAAAAAAAAAAATTAAATACAAAATAACCTCCACAATCCATCCAGTCCCTTTTGATTAGCTCATTTAGTCAGTGTGCTCTTTGCTTGCTTCTGTACTGATAATTTGTCCAGTGAAGCTCAGCTGGGTATCTCTATTCTTTTTCACTTGTCCTCCCATTTTCCATCTCATGTACACATGTTCTCAAAAGCATTTCTATCCAGGATGCTGTGGCAATGGCAGAGAATAGAGATGAAAGACTCCATTTCGATTTTACCTTGCATTCTTATAATTCCTCCCGACTTTCTGGCAGCATAACCCTTTGTGGTTGCAGCGTGTAGTGTTTCAGATAGCTTATTCCTTTGTGCTTCATTTTCTTTGAATTTCTTCATTCCTTCCATTGTCTGTAGCCTTCACTCCACCTAAAGTCAATAGGAATCTTGGTATCGATTTAAGCGTGGCCAGAATCTCAACAGAAGCTCTTCCTCTGTTATTTTTAAGACTCTTTTTTTTTTTTTTTTGAGTGTAGGCCATTAAATATGCATGGTGTTTTATAACAAAATAAAAGCACTGCTTCACAAAAGATTTTAGTCTAAGCCCCCATTTTGACAACTCATGCCACTTGCCTGGATCCCGCAGGATCTCCCAGATGATGAAGCAAGGTTCAAAGCAAAGAAGCATGTGCTTGAATCACATGGAAATCTGTGCTTGGTTTTGAGCCACCTTGCTGAATAGGGATGGAGGTGAGGGCCCGATGCTTCACAGAGCTGAACTGTAAACGTTGTGTGAAAATGAACAATAAGGGATGAGAGTAAACATTGGAGCAAGGGAGGAAGGACGGAGGTTTCACCCAAAAGGTGTTCTGAGTCAGCTGCACACGCATATCATGTGGCTTGCACATCTAAAACTGTTCAGGCTGCTTACAAGTGAATGAATAAACCTTGTAAATATGAATATGAACATGAATAACCCTATGCAACTATGGTTGAAATACTTACTCCCTTCAGTAGGCACTAGCCTTGCTTCTTGTCAAATCACTGGATTTGTCCCAAGTGGTGTAGTTTGTGACAGAGGTGTTATGGGGGTAGGAAAATTGTTTTGGAAAGGGATAGACTATGTGGGAGGGAAAGATGGACACACACAGAAAGAGGGAACAAAAATACACAAGTAAGATGAGATTGGAAGCAGTAAACAAAGAGAGAAAGGGACAAGTCATGGCAGGCAAGGGAACATAAGGTATGGCAACAAATGGAGAAGTCCCCACATAAGATGTGTGAGACAATTTTATTTTTTGGTTGCCAGAAAAGGCTATGGCTGTTGAAGCCTTTTCATCCACCTCTCTATCCTATTTCTTCAGCAAAAGAAACCATATTATGCCCAAAACAAATATAGCCCTTGTGATCTCCTAGGAACATTCTAATCTGCAAGATCCCTGGACAATTCTTACTTAGAAAGAGTCCCTTCACTTAATGGGACCTGAACCAGAGTTCAGCCACATTTATGATGTTCCTTCATCTCAGAGTTCCCTTGGGGTTCTTTTTTTGGACAGGCTTACAAAAATAGTTGTTCCTACTTTTGCTATTTTTAAATCTGAGAATGAAAAAAGAGTCTGCCTTACCATAAGTAACAATGAGAACAGCTAATTAAATGCAGCACATTGAGGATGGCTTATAATCTTCTCAAGCTGATGAAGAAAGTGGCATTCGCTTAATCTTTCTTTGAGTTAGTGGGGAGGGGGGGGGTTGCGTGGTGGTTGGGGTTTTTTTTTAGGTTTGTTTCTGGATGTCAACACAGGGTCCATAAAATCTGTTCTGTAATATGAGATGGTGTCATTAAAAGAGCAGGTACTGTACATTTGTACCTGCCCTAGTGTGTTGTGCTGGCCTGATGTCAGGTTCCTGTTTGTTGAGAAATGACATGGAGTTGAAGTGGTCTTGTTGAGTTCAAGTGATTTATCACATGGCACAGTGCCAGCACTTGCTGTTACACCAAGCTGTCAGTTTCTTTGTTGTAAATTAAACCACGTTTCACAACCTAAAAGATTTTCAAAGGTTATTTTGTAGACAGATTTTCTAGCAATACCTTGCAGGATAAACTAGGCTCTCTGTAATCAGAGTGTGTTGGTTTTTTTATTTCAAATTATAACAAGGAGTGTTCTTCCATTTCTAGAACTATGAATTGTTGATAAACATACCTCAGGCAAGTCACTGTGCAGGTTTCAGTATAAATCCTGAAAATGGGGTGTTTTCAGTACCCCCATAATGCTCCATCTTTTGCTCTTCCTCACTGGGTGTCTTAGCTGAATGAAGAAAGAGAGACAACAGCTGCTGACACTGAGGTTCAATGTTTTTACAAGTCCAGGTATTATGATTTGTGCTGTGGTGTAAGTGGTTATTTTTTTTTGTCCTTCATCTATGTGGAAGTATCTGCTTATTGCATTGTGAAAAAATATGTCTTCCTGCATCACTCAGGTGTATACCACTGACAGTCACTCAGCCTCTTAATAACCCATGCAAGCACGTTGACTAGGACCAGTCTGAGTCAGATGGAAGAGGACAGGGAATCAACCATCAACCCAGACAAATCTCCTCTTGGTCTCAAACACTGTATGCCCAGTCAAAGGGAAATGTAGAAATAATATAGCGTAATTTAGGGAGAGGACACTTAGATTTTTTTCTCATTCTTTCTAGTATTCAGGTGGTTGAGACAGGGTAGAGAGAAGAGGAGAACATCATTCTTCTTCTGGTAAGCCTTGTAATGGCTCTCGGCAACACTGAGACCCCTGCATCAGGACAAGAGCAAAAAAGCAAGGCTGCTGGTAAAAGGTGACCCACTGCCTCTTACTGTAGGAGTAAATTAAGCTGAGCTAGATCAGGCTGATCCATACTGTTCAGCCGTAAGGAATTTGTTGCTCTGGGCCAAGTAGCATTTTCCCACAGAAAATGGGTACAGTTTAGGGTTTGGTGCAGGCCAAGTAGCTCCTCCAAAAGCATCTTTTCGGGGAGAGAGAAGGGTTGCCACTGCAGGGACTCTCCGCATGTTGGGCCAGTTGGTTTCAGGGAACGAGAATGGTCCCTAGCTGGTTTTGATTGCTAGTACAGGTGTAGTTGTTGGCAGTAGGGCAAGTTGAGGAGTGGCAGCCTTGCGAGCTAACTTTCCACACAGCAAAACGATTTGGGAGATAAATCACTGGAGGCACCATTCTCTTGGTCTGTCCACAAAAGGTGGAATTTGAGGATATAATAGAGAAGTCCTGTGGTTTTCTCCTTTATCATGCCATGTCTTAAGACTATGTCTTAAGGAACCTACAGCCACCCAGGCAGCAAGGAGACCAAACAGTAGCCTCCTCTTCTCTGATGGATTGCAGCAACAATTCACCTTTTTGATACCCATGGATTTTTTTTCTGGTTTTGTGGTGTTTTGTTCTTTTTTTTATTTAAAAAAAAACCACAAAAAAACCCACAAAAAAACCAACAAAGAAACACAACCCCCCAAAGAAACCAAAACAAAACAAGCTTGCCATTTATTTGTGGCAGATGAGTCATTTTACACAGCTGTCAAAATCTGCGTCTTCGTTATAGAAATCTGTGATGGCATTTACTTACATATCCAGCTGATGACCAGCAGTATGCTTTACTTTAGGACCCATCCCTTGCATTATCTGCAGTCTTCTCCAGGGTGATATTTCCAACCTCTATGTTTTCCTCCTCTACCAGTCAATGGCAATCGCATCTGTTTCTCCCTCTGTGGCAGGTGGATTGGGTAACAGGGAGAGGGTGCAGGTTTTCAGCTGTAAATGTGTGAAAGGCAAATTCTTTTCTGAAAGTAAACAGTACCATAACCAAGAGACTGAGGGTTTGGCCCAGATTAATAAAAAAAATGTAATCCTTTCATCACTCTGCAATTTCTCTTGTCTCTCTGTCTACCATTTCTCTTACTGATGTCACATGTCATTTGCCTACATGCAATTTTAGCCTTGGACTTAATGCTAAGATCTATTCAGTATGGCACCAAATGCCTTTCAGGACTGTTGCCAAAAATATTCTTTTGCCTATCCAAAACTGACCCGGAGACTCTAATTCATTCACTTACAGCACCTAGCCTTGACTACTGTAATTCCTTGGTTTGCTGGGCTTGGAGCCAAATCAATTGGCAGACTCCAGCTTAGTCAGAATTCAGCAACAAGGCTTCTGACCCAAACCACGCCAACTCTGTATCCTCCCTGTGCTATGAATCTATATTTGAAAAGCATGTTATACATTTACTGTAACAGTTTCCTTTACACTGTAATTTTATGGGTGGAATTTTTCTTTTACCCTGCATGTCAACTGTCTCACTCTTACAGATTTTTTCTGAGCTAAATTGCCATATATTCTACTCTTGCACTTACAGTAATTTAGTGCAAAGCCATTTTCATCCTGTACCCCTAATTGGTGGAATTTGGAGTGAAATTCTACGTGAAATCTGATTATTTTATCTGCCAGCAAAGACTTATGTTTTTATTTTAACACATTGTGTTTCAGTTTCTACTTTGTTTCTTTTTTGTATTGTAAGGCATTATAAAACATTTGGTTGCTGACGTTCTTTATTATTGCATACAAGAAATGAAAAATAATCATGTATGCATGGCATCTGATAACGTAATAAGCAAAGGAAAAATGAGTACTTCTTGTCTCCTGAACCCAAGGAGAAATTTCAGCCTTCACTCAATCATGTATTTAAAATAGCCTGCTTGATAAATGTAATGGAGGGTAAAAGTATTCTCCCTACCTCTTAATCTACAGACTACACTTTGGTTCTCATTTATTTCTGTTCTCAGCTAGTATCATTTTCAAATATCCTATGTCAAATATTCTCTTGCCCTCGAGTGAATTCTAGTTTTCCTTTTAATCCAATCTTGTATGCAACTTCTACAGGCATCGTTTAAGGGATTTTTGTTGCTGTTGTTCCTAGTTTTTCTGGTTGTTTTTACGTTTATACTTGATAACAATACCCTATTCAGGTAGCACGCTTTATGGCAACAGAAACTGAGGTTTAAACTTTCATTTAATGTGCTTTCTATGAGCTGGCACCTCTAAGAAAGTGTATCGCAGTTACACTGCATTTGTGAAACACTGACACTTGCATATCACTCTAGGCTTAGTTGTTTGGGTCTTTTTAGTTATTTATAACTGAGCAGAAAAACAATTAGATAATAATCCTTTGTCTGAAACATGCCACATAAATTACCAGCCACAGAATAAGTTGTTAGGAAAGATGCAATTATTTACATCCTGTGAGTTATACTGATAGGAAAAACAATGATGTGGTACGGACCCTTCCAGAACAATGTGTTTTTTTAAACCCTAATTTAGTCAGGAAACAGCTTTGCATACGGTGAATGAAACTTACCAACAGATGTTTGACAATGAATATTTCATGTTACTTAATAATTCTACTTACTAGTCACAATTGACAGTACAGTGCATCCTAGAGTTCAAGGTGCCTTGAAGAGATAGGTATGATCTGTTACTTCATTTTGGAAATATCTTTCTCGGGATCAGGAAATATTCTGAAAACCATGGTCAGCAGCGAGACCGGGAACAACCGCTTCACTCAGATTCTGCAGATATCAGCCCAAAATCTGGAGCCTCTCCTTGGCTAAATCTTGCCCAGACAAGGAGGAAAAGTGAGTTAACTGGAGAGTTTCTCTGCTAACACAAACTCCCCTGACTGCCCCCTTAGGGATGAATCTACCATCCGTATGGACTGTGTGCTGCTGGATCACATATCCATACAAATTTGATCCTGATCAGGCGTGGGTACATTATGTCTTGTCTTCCAGAGAACAGGAGTTATGCCAGCTTTAGGCTTCTGGGGTGTCTGTGGGAGAACAAATTAATCTTGATGCAACATGAATTAACCTACGAACAAATGTGAACTGGCAGAACGGGTTTGTATTGGATTGCCATCTCATAACACATGAACGCAGGATTTTGATGAAGTGCAAAGAGATGTGAAGCCACTTTCCTGTACTGCCAAACCATGACCTTGGCTGCTCTTTAGCTCTAACGTAATGCTTGGAGACCTTTTAGGTTGGGTCTTACCTGTGGGTGTTTGTAACACTTCATAGCCTAGTTTGCTATGTATTTCGAAATTGCTGTACGTGCATTCTTTGAATACAGAGTAGGGGGATGTTGGTCTTGGATATGTACTAATTTCATATTCTCCTCTACATTTCCCTTTTTTATTATCCCTAGCTGCCTATTGCATAAATTTTCTTTCAATGCCCTGAATTTTAGCATCTAGTATTTATAGTATCCTACCTCCTTCAGTTTTTTTAATGCCTGAAAGTTAGGTAAGTGGAAGGGATCCTTTTTCTGCTCACTTTGTCTACTGCAGTTATGCAAGAAAAACTCTTTGACATCTTCCTAGCTTGTGTTTCCATTGAGGAGAGTTTCTGAAATGATCAGATAATGACTTTTGATAAATCTTAGCACCTGTTCACAGAATGGAAATTAAACACTTTAAAGTTCAAATGTTTTTCAAAATTCAGATGATCTTATTAATACCTATTAGTGGAAAATGGCAAACCAGCTCTTCCTCATATCTTTGTGAATCTTTTCTACTTGAATTTCCACTTGCAAACTAAAAACAGATTGTTAATTAAGCAAGATTTTCTGAGCACCTGGGTCACCAACACAACGTTAGTAATTAAATTCTAGCCTCAGTTTCTATACATATAATAATAGAGTGCTTTAGCATTTTCATTCTTTTCAAATTAATTGAATAAATATACACAGCATAACTTCCTTAACACACCTACCCTTCACTCCAAGCAAGTTCTAATAGGCTGAAATTATCACATCTGCTGTTAAAACTTGGATGGGTCACAAATGGATCAGATCATCCCAGTAGTTTTGAGGTACCTTCTGGTATAAACTACATATAAGTATTAATTTTAAAAGACTACATTTATTTTCTATGGCTTTAGAAGTTAGTTAACCAGCCCTGACAATTGCAAAGAAAAACTTCCATATGTGATTCAAAATGTTGTAGTCTTCCTGAAGCTGAAAGCAGCCTGCAACAGTGGTTAAAAAAAAAGTCAAGAAGAAATGTGCTCCATTTCAAGCAAGTGGTGGTAACTTTCAGATCTAGAGGTGAAAGATACATAACTGACTTACTGGGTGGGCTCACCATTTTAGGAAAGATAGTTTGTTATGTATAATAAGGTCCTCCACATCTGTTACTTTAGTGGAGGAGAGCAGCAATCGATCAACTGGATGAGACACCAGATCAGAGGGCATTACAGCACTCCTGCCACCATTTCTCAATGAAAGAGGTGGGAGGGACGTGCTGCAAGCTACAGTTTTACAGAACAGTGGACATCATTTCAGCCCAGGAATCTAAAGAGATAAATAGCCAAGAACCTTGTAAAGAGTTGAAGCGTTTTTCAGTTTGATTTCATAAGTCAGCACAGCTACTCTCTCAGGAGCACAGCCCAGGTCATTTGTAGAAAATCTGTATTTCTTGGTAGTCTTGCAGTTGACTGGGATTAAAGCAATTTACATCTTGGTCAAATCATTTCTAGGCAGATCACTGTTGTGGAAGGACAATGTTGCTTATAACTGATGCGAAGAGAAAGAAAAGAGTGTTGGGAGAAAAGTCTCTGATTTAGGATGAAGAAGTAGCTAAAAACTTAAGGATCTTAATTGTCCTAGGTAATTGACATAAATATTGATGTCTAGCTTCAGAACAAATTTGTTAGAGTTGAATGAGGGAAGCCCATTTCACATCTCTTCTTCATCTTCTGTACGCAAAAATGCGACTGTTCATGTACATAAAAATACATAGGCCGTGGACACGGACAGAGTGATCTACCACAGGTGAGCCCATTTATATGAAATAAAAGAGAAGCAGCAGCTACAGAATGCGGCATTAATGTATGATTCAGCCCCTCCCGTCTGCTGACAAAATTCCCTCTATCTGACAGTCACCCTTCAAAGCAGAGCCTGCTTGTCTTTCATGCTTTCATTTGCACAGCCTGCTCATCTGTAGGCAGCTGCCGCAGGGGAACATTGCATCAGGTTTATGCCTTGAGTGTCATTTCTGTAGTCACACACCTATAGCCACACATGCAAAGGCACGTGGCTGCGCAGAGAGCTATAGCAGACATCACGGGGAAGCAGCTGCATGCGTGTTTTTTTGGTACATAGTTATAAGTTGTGTAGACTAAAGTTATGGAGACAGACTTGAAGGGAGACATCTCCAACATTGATAAAATGTAAGTACAAAAGACACATCATTGGATGGATATTGATGATGTTGTTTCAGTAATGACATCATCCATAGACTCCTAGTGTCTTTGCTTTGCTTCTCTATAGTGATCACAACATAAATTGCTTGTCTTGTTTGACTTCCTTGTTCACCAAAGTTGAGCAGATTGTCGCCGTTTTCAACGCTTCTACCAGACAAAAAGCTTGGGACCATTTCTCGAAAGCCCAGCGAAAGAACATAGACATTTGGCGAAAGCATTCTGAGGTTGGTGATTTTATTATTACTTTCTATCCATCATCTCACAGCTGGATTGACACAGAACGAGTGTGATTGTAGCTGGACATAGTGTATTCAGCAATATTTACGGCTATCGTTTTAGCTGTTAATCAACTGGCCATTATACGGTCTCATCTACAGTATGAATTGCTCCCATTGCTCTCATTATGATAATAGTCATTAAATAACACTAAGACAGAGAGCAATGTGTTTTTATTTTTCATGCAAAATTTGGGAAATCATTGGAGGATTATGTTTACTACCTAAAATAATGAACTGAAGTAGTGAAATTAGGAACAATATTTTCAGCTAAGGATAAAATTAAGAATTATTTCTGAAAAATATCTTTTTAGGGGTAATCGTGATCTGTTTTTAAAAGTATTCTGTAGAGCAGATTTTTTTTTTCTCGTTGTGCCATCATATGGTCATTATAAGATGACTTTGCCTGAAAATAAAATAGATAATTTCTTTCCTAAGTAATGACTTAAGCATATTAAGTCCTTCCCATTTGTTTTATGTTTACCTTTAAAAAAATAGATACATCACTTGTATTGATTCTAAATATTATGCTTGCACAGAAACCAGTATAAATGTAATCATACTACCACACAGAGTTAGCAATGTGGGACCATGCATGTGTGACTGTCATAAGCATGAGCAGAGGAAATGGGATACTAACTCCCCTTGCTGCGAGTGGCAGCAAAGGAAGCAATAGACCTCATCCTGTGTTTTGGTCATCCAGCTTTCGTTTTTAATTCAGTATATACGCTATGAGCCTGTATTTTAAAAAGTAAGTACCGCTGTCTTTGTTTTCTTTCTTTCTTCTTCCTTTTTTTTTTTTTAATATGAGTGACTCACATACACTTGGTTTACCTTTACATAGTACAGTATGTTGATTGTTAGTGTCACAGTCCTCTAAATGATTTTTCTCTGTCTCAGAATAAAAACTTTAGAAGGTAAGGTGCACTTATTTAATTATTTTGTAGTACACTTGTAAAATAAGTGTTGTACACTTAGTTTGAGAAACACTAAAATGCTGTGATATAAATCATTTGGATAACATTTTAAGTGCCCATTAACTAACGCTAAATTACAGTTGAATACCAATGGCACTAAATGTAACATCCACATGAATACCAAATGAATTCTTTATTATCAGTGCTATTATGGTGAATACCAAATGACTGCACAATAATGGGACACTTAAAATAAAATGTTGGCATAATTTATTGGTACAAACTGTATTTTGCATTTTGTTCACAAATATTTCATATAAGTAGTGAATAAAGCCTTTGTTCAATTGAAAGTTGGGAAGCTGGGGATTGATGTTTGTCTTATCTTTTAGAGAAGTATGAAAATATGATTTGCTAGTAGCTTATTTCAATTATATTAAGACCATCCCTTCTTAAGCTAACTTTTTGTAAAGGGATGTAGTATGTCATTCATTTGCTGGCTTCTAAATCTTTAATAAACTGAAATGTGTAAGAGTTGGATTTTCCAGAAATGCTAATTCACTGCTCTCTTTTTCAAATACTTGCCTTTTGTTTTTCTAAGAAGAGGACAACAAAAACAATTCAAAAACATGCAGAGGTTCTTGCTGAACCAATATATTTTAGAAATGCCAGTTTTTCAGATGTGAAATATGATGGAAATATACCAAATGGCATCTTTGATTTAAATAATATTTTTTAACCATGACATTATGTGCTAATTTATTTAATTACCTTATCACTTTCCCTTTGTTTCTGAATTTAAGGAAGCTTTGCTAGAAACCCAAACCCAAAACAAACTATCATACACATAGACATTCTCCATGGAAGATTATTGGCTGTGCTGATAATGTAGATATTGATGCATCAAGGACATTTATTCCCTAAAGAGGGAGTAAATGTAAGCGGATGTCTGCTCATGTATGCAGTATACTTCCTCAGGAAAAAGTGCAGGTGGCCTTTTCCAATGAGGAATTAAGAAATGGATTGCTAATTTATTCCAGAGGTGCCTCTGATTGCATGAGACACTGCATTGACAATTTACCTTTTTAATCACTTCTTTTTTTTTAATTTGAAAATATTCTTATGTAAAGCACCCACTAATTAGCCTCGTTGCCTTTGCTGGGATTAATGGACACATATAAATTTATCAGAATATTTGAGATCTGCCAATGAACCAAGAGTACAGCTCAAGGGAAACTACCTTCCCTTTTTTTCATCCAGTTCCCTCTCTGACAGCTTATTGTTAATTGCACGGAGCGGTGCTCGGACTCCTCAATGCTGTCTCCTCCTTCCACGCGACTCTTCCTTGTTTCAAAGATTTCAAACCACCTCTGTGGGAATTAGGCTCTTTGTCGGCAGAAAAATTAGCTGTCTGCGGACTGAAAAGGCCTACACTAATCACGGTGCAGCATCCCCGTGTAACACCTGACAGGATTATTAGGACAAAATAGAGTCCTCTCAATCTTCTCAGCGCGGCCATTAAAAAGCCAGCCGCTACACCCGCGCCGGCTTTTCTACCCTGAACAAAGACCGTCTAGACTCCCACAGAGCCTGCCGGCCTGCTCGTTGGTTACCGAGTGACATGGCCGGGGCCTCCCTGCCTGCCCGCCCTTGCGCCGGTCTCCCAGAGACAGGGCTGTCCACGCTGGCACTCGTTTTGGATCAAGATACAGAGATTTTCAGGCCAACGTTGTTGGGCTGGGTGTTTTAAATCCCAGGCGATCTGGGCATGGGGACAGAGGGTGAGATTCCTTCGCCCAGCGTTTGGCACCTACAACACAGAGCGCTCCATTGGTGCTGGCTGCTCTCGGCTCCCTTTACCATCGTTGGAGAGAACTGGGTGCTTTTAGGGTGTAGTTATTATGACTTTGTTTAATGGAGACACCTACACTTGGCCGGGTGAATCCTACCCCAAGTGGCAGAGAGAAGCAAGAATTATCTATACCTTAGGCAGGCAGACAATCTCTTTATCAGTCTGCTTTATACACAATTTTAAGCATTATCCCTGCTGTTAAAGCATTCTGCTATTTTTAGTAGAATTAAAGATCACTCGACGTGGAGACTCGCTTTCTCTCTGGTTTTCCAAGTGTTACCTTTTATAAACGCTGTTCTTTCACAGGAACAATTCCCTGTGCTACTGTTCTTATAAATATTCATATACAAATAAATATGATTACAATGATAAATGATGTATAATTAAAATCAGAGCAGTATTAAAACCAGATACTAAATAATACATAATGACTTTATGGAAGTTAATACTGACAAAAGGTCATTTTGGGTTTTAGGAGCTCCGAAATGCTCACAGTGAACAGCTCATGGGAATCCGCCGGGAAGAGGAGATGGAAATGTCTGATGATGACAGTGGTGACAATCCCAGTAAAAAGCTGAGAGTAGATGATTCAGGTAAAGCCAAATCCCTCTATAACGCCAAATGTACACAACTGTTGTTTTTTTAAAAGCAAGCAAAAAGTTACATATGGAAAGTGACATATTAATAGCTGATAATATAAACCAGTACCTTATTTTAAACCCTCATAAAGTAGTTATTTGAATGATGCAAGCTGTCTCTAGGAGGTGTCTGTCACCTGCTGTGATCTATAACAATGAAAACTCTCCAGTTCTGCCCTTGTCTGGAAGCATTACATTTCTTCAGCACACTCTCTGCAGCCTTGCATAACAGTATTTCATTCTGTGGTTGCAATGATGTCTTATTATGAGACCAGTAGGAGTTATGCTTTGGTCATCTAAGACTTAACTTTCTTTTCAACAGATACAAAATAATGTATAACCTCTCTAACCAATATCCTATACCTTTCTAACTGCGTGTTTCGTGGAATTAACTTTTAAAGGTACATATTTCAAAATATGGTACTGCACACTGCATTAATTTGACTCTTGTTAGATGGCTATCATGAAAGAAAGAACAATTGTAATATGTGGAAAGGGAAGCAACTTTTTCAGCCTTCTACAAATACCCACTCCAAGAGGTGGCTCAGAAGCTGCCTGAGTTACTGACTGGTAGCATGATCTGGATGGATTGTTTGCTTGATTTCTTGACATTGGCTAATAAAGTTGTGAGTAGCTAACAAGGGTTTGCCTGTTTAGACACTCCAGAAAGAAAATTTACAGAAGCTGAAGCCAAAGCATGACTGGGAACTGCCAGCCAGCACTGAGCTTTAAGGAAGGTAAAGGAGGAGGGAGTAATATGGAAAGAAACTGAGAGTCTGATGCTAAGGATAATTTTGATCTAGGCCTTTCATAAAGGCACTATGTTAAGAAAGGAAAGAATTTCACCCATTCAGTGGTTTCAAGTCCTTGTATGCCTGCACAGAAGTGTGGATTCAAGCTTACACAGAGAAGAGGTCTTTGGCTCCTCCTGTGACAAGATGCTGTGTGAGGTCAAATGACTCCAGAAGCAAAGACTGAAGGAAGCGTCACTCTAGCAAAGAAATATTTACTACAGCATCTCTCTTGAGGGGATATTTAATGTTTTTTCTAGGAAGAAAAATGAAACAATAAAACCTGTAAAGGGCAGCCTTAATTTTTGCTTGGCTAATTGTGTGGGTTTGAGTTTTCTAGACACCATTAACAAATGTTTAGAGCTGAGACAGTGGGTGTCTGCAGACAAAGCACTGCTAGCAATCAGAATTTTTTATGAATGTCTAATCGTTTTAACTTAACTTTGTCCACTCTTATGGAGGGAAGTCATTAGAATTAACAGCAGGAAGGTAGAGCCAGAAATACCCACAGTCTGCACTTGAGAGGAGGAGTAATGATGTTTTGAACTGTCATATTTATTAATTCAGCTAGGTTAACATACGTGTGCTTAGGGCAGAGCTATGCCAGTCATTCTTTTTGTAACGCCACAAATAGGAAAGTGTGTTTGGTTTTCATCCATGAAAAGGGACATTTCTATCAAAAGTTTTGATATCTGAGATTTCTACAGCGTTCCATCCCAAACAACTTCAGTTTATCTGTATTGTTATAATGTGGGGACTTGAGTCCCCTCAGTGATAACAGTACCAAACCCAATACTGCATTGCATACCAAATCAAAATTTACTGATATTAATCCACTTGAGTACTTGTCCATCATTGTCTATTGTACCATTGATCATCCTCTTGATCTTGGTGGACTTAATCGAGCCTACTGGATATGTAAAGTCATCCAGTTCTAAAATTAATTTAATAGCTTTCTTCTTCCAACATTACACTCTCAGCTAAAGCAAGTGGATTTAATTCAACGAAGACAGGCTGAGAGAGTTGGGGTTGTTCAGCCTGAAGAAGAGGAGATTCTGGTGAGACCGTATATGAGCCTTTCAGTACTTAAAGGGGGCCTACAGGAAAGATGGGGGGGGACTTTTTGTCAGGGAGTGAAACAATAGGAAGAGGGGTAACAGTTTTAAATTGAAAGATGGTAGATTTAGATTAGATATTAGGAAGAAATATTTAGATTTAAATTTAGATTCGATATTAAGAACAAATTCTTTACTGTGAGGGTGGTGAGACACTGGAACAGGTTGCCCAGGGAAGTTGTGGATGCCCCATCTCTGGAAGCATTTAAGACCAGGTTGGATGGGGCTTTGAGTAACCTGGTCAGGTGGAAGGTGTCCCTGCCCATGGCAGGGGGTTGGAACTAGGTAATATTTAAGGTCCCTTACAACTCTAACCATTCTATGATTCTATGATTCTTCTGTCATTGACAATAGAGGGAACTTGGAGTTAAATCAAAAAAAAATATTAAGTATAAAGCATTGGTAAATGAAAAGAAAGTGAGAGAAGGAGATTTATTTTTTCATATTTATGTACAGAGAAGTGATTATCCCTTCTTTTAGTGTTTTTTTAAATTACTATTTGTGTTAGCTGCGTTCTCTTTTCCTTTTTTTTTTTTTTTTTTTTGAGTGTGTCATTCCAGAACCACCTCTTTATCTCACTGGAGTGTCTATTTGTATTCACAGTAACCTCTGTTCTAAAAAGAATGTCTTTTAAAGAGTCTTTTATCACAAAGAAACAATTCTGCACACTAAGAAAACACTGGCACTTTCTTTATTTTTAACCCCTTTTCTTAAAATGTTTGTCTAAATGTTTAACCATGAGAAGGGCAAGGCTTGAACAACACAAAGAAGGTATCGTGCCTCTTCAATTCAAGGACAGCATGCACACATAAAGGCTTAAAAGTCTAAATCTGAAAGTGGCTGAAGCAACAAGATGGGATGAATTGGTTTGGATAGTTCCAGAGTTCTGGACTACTTGTCCTGCCATGCCAACAATTTTCTTGAGAACATTATTTTTCCACCTGCCCTACTCGACAGTGGGAACAACAATCCTGGGAAATTCCATTCCCCAAAGCTACAAGTGATAGATTTTCCCCCAGGTTCCAACACCTGTGTCAGGTCTTTTTTCACTAGTTCACCTGGTTAAATCACCTCTAGTACAAGAAGGCTCAATTAATTCAACAATTTAGAATGGGTCGTAGGACCTCATTCTGTCTTGGTAAAGTGTAGTTTCAGCAGTCAGTCTCCCAATGTAATTTCTTCTGTTCACTCAAGCCTCTATTCATCACCCTGAAAAAAAGAGGGTGGATTCGAGCCCCAATATTTGAAACCACAGTGCAACACATTTAAGCCCTGAGGCTGTGCAAAAGGACTTCAGTGCCTGAATGCTTATCCAGACTTGCTGGTCATCAGGTTTCAGAGGAACGTTACATTTCGCTGAAGCCCTTGTACGCAATAAGTTCTGGAGATTTAGGATAGATGATAAAAAAGCTGTTAGTAAGAATGGTTTGCAAATTTTCATCAAGTTGTTCTAGATACTAAGTCATGCAAGAGCTTAAGTCATGGTGTGTATTAGAAATCTACTAATAGCTGTTAAGATTTGGGCTTGCTACTTGTGACAATGCAGAACAGCTCCAGGGGGACTTGTTGCAAAGTGTGTCAATCCATTCTTGACTCAGATCCTCTTCTTTCATCTGCCAGTTGCTCTCCTCCGGGTTGTTTTTGTACTTAATTTACTGAAATCAGTCACTCAGTGGCAGAGCTGCAATAGAGAATGGGGACCGTTCATCTCCTGGACCTGTCTTCCACCCTCTAGTCCATGTTGCAGTGCCGGGGCACTGCCTCCTGTGCAAAGACCTTCTGGTCCTCCAAGTGTTTTACAGGTCATTCTCTCTGGGTTTAGTTAGTACCCTACTCTATTGTGTGCAAGCTGAATCTTCAAGGAAAAGGAAGGTATCACTACCTGCTTGTTCTTTTGAAGAGCATCTCAAACTGCTGCCAGGTCCTCCTGAGGAGCTCCCCCCAGGGAAACCAGTAAGTTGGTTGTACTAGCATACATGCCTAGTTTATAGGAAATCCTCCTGGTTTCCCAGTCTAGAGGTTATTTGCATTATGGGGAAAGCTGTCAAAAGGCCGACCTGAGACTGAGTGAATTTCACCTGTGGGATCAGCTGTTCCTTTAGAATTATGGGGTTTTTTTCCGAAATTCAGCCTTTAAAAGGTGAATTTTCTGCAATGGGGATTTTGGAGTTTGAAGGGGACAAGAGGATTGCTGAAGTAAAGCTGGGAGATTGCTAAGAAAAAAATAATAATGATGATTGGCAACTCAGTTAATACATTTGAAAGTCAAGGTGCAGCTACTGAAGCATTAGCTCGGGGAAAAAAAAAAGATTCAGCACTGGAGTCTAGAGGATATACGAAAATCTTCAGAACGATCAGGATTTATGGATGCTTCATCTCCCACCTGCTGGCACCGGGAGTAAGGATCCACATGTAAAAGCCTCCAAAGTAATTTTAAGAATTAGTGAAGTGAAGCTGCATGTTGTAGAAAAGAGCTGAAGTTTGGTTTATGCCTAGAAGGCACCTGTAATTTTATTTTAAGGGGAGGTGGGTTAATCTCTTCCTTTTGCAGTTCTCAGCGACATGCCATTAATTCTAGCAACTCCAACTTCTGTGAGAGACCGCAGCTGGCACCGCAGAAAAAAAAGATGCTCAGTGCTCGCAGAGGGACACGGGAAGGATGGGTGCGTGATTAAGGCTTTTGACTGGGATCCCAGAGCTCTGGGCCAAATCCCAGCTCTGCTACATACCCTCCGCCTGGACTAATCAATAAATTTGTGTTATCTCAGTTCCCTACTATCAAATGGAGGCAGCGATGCCTTCTTCCGTTCATCCACGGCCTGTTCTGTCCGCGTGGATGATAAGCGCCTGGGTATGGGGCGCTCTCCAGCTCAGCAGACTTGCAATAGCCCACTCATTGGGCCCCTGGAGCATTTCACCAGCTGTGTATCGCCTGTGATGAAGTAACTTTATAACATCTTGGGGACTGCACGCTAATAATAAATTGCAAGTTATGCTGTGTAAGCCCAGTTTGACTACATAAGATTGGTGCTGCCTTGCAAGTTGGGAATGCCATCCTCTATGGCATGATTTTCAAGCATACCTAAAGTAGGTGCCAAATTTAAACGTGGAAGCTCTTTCTGGCTCGAAAACTAGCCTGGATCTTTAACGCTCTCCTGAACTGATCTGTCCTGTTTGTAGCATCAGCTAAGTCACTTCCACAGGAGATGGGCTGAATAGCGGGCAGTCCATCTCACAGAAGAGTGCAAGTCCTTGTGAGTGAAAGTCAGCATTTGAAAATCGCACCCTGGTGCACACAGCATAAAACAGGCTTTGTGATATTGTTCGTAAGCCTATCTTGAAAGTTGCTAGCCTGGCAAATCTTCAAGGAAAGCCTGAAACAACACCAAAGTGATCTGTGTGATGCTTATTCATCTTTTCTCCGCCATTCAATCCTCTTTTTGATTTCTCTAAGGCTTGTGTGAATGCAGAGATGCACACGTGGAATGGAAACTGTGGTTTATAGCTGGATTAAACTGGTAGGAAAGCTTTATATAGCTTGGTACAACTTTGAATAGAAATTGCTGAGCTCCAGCTGTGTGGAACCGAGCTTTGCTCTTCCTTTTCTTCCAACTGGCCCAGTGTCACCGCAGATCTCGTGTCAGATCTTCCTCTTCCTCTTGATCCCAGGGATCAGATATTTCTCCCTTTCTTTCTTGCAAGTCTAGTCTTTTGGGGTTTATGGAAGATTTGTTTTTTTAAAAAAGGTCTGGTTTATTTTTCTGTCATTATCTCTCCATCCCATAGCTTTTCGGCATCAGATTTTGTGAAAGTGATAGTGATATTTAACACGCCCATAATTTCCCCTTTTAAACACTTGTTGATAAAGACAATGTAAAGTAACAAGATGTATTTACTTTAGAAATGAACGGGCTAGCATTCCTTTTTTCCTCAAATAAATCAATACCATTTCAAAGCCATCAGCAGCTGGTGTCATAATCAGCCGTGCGGTAATAAACATATAAAGGCATATGAAGAGGAAAATAAACCCTGTTAACAGAAGCTACTAAGCAGGTTTTATAAGCAATCTCGAAGAAAAGAACGTTTTTAAAATCTGAAGCTCTGAATTGTCACTGTACTGACACAGTTCCCTCTCTGGCCAGAGAAGACAGCTGAACAACCTTTTTGAGCTCTCCGAGTGGAGTAACTTCCCTTTGAATGGAAATGCTCTGGACACAGCAGACCATCAGCTTTCGCTCCCTGGGACCATCAGGGATGATCACTAGAAAGCAGCACAAGATGATTACTCCCTCTGCGCTGGGAAAAGTCTGCTCTAGTGTCTTTCACAGCATGCCAGTTCAGAGCTGTTATCATCAGGCAGACTCCAATTTTGTGCCGTAAAATGCATTCCATTTTTCCCCACAGCTTTTACAAAAATAGGCTGAAATTCAGGAAGCATGTAGGCAGGGGCCTAATTTTATACCCCTGGTTTTGAGTCCATTTGGCTCTAATAATGCTTGTTGTGCAGCTGAATTTAGCAGAAATGCCTTTGATGAATCAGGGCTGAAGGTAACTGCCAAGCCTGGGGAATAAAGACAGCCTTGTCCCATCCCAGGTATTGGGCCAGTTCCTCTGGATCATGCACAGCACATCGGCTTTGGGATGAAGATCTGTGCTGGTCCTGTGAACTCATCAGTGGAGGGGTTAACCTAACTTTCAATTTTTAGAGGCAACAGACACTTCAAAGGCATTTTCCTAATATGGGGTTTAGGAGGATGTCCCGTTTACTACAAAACAAGTCTGTTGCGCTTTGATGCTTTTCAACTGCCAGAAATACTATTATCTAGATTACATTTTATCATGTTTTCTGGGTATTTCATACTGATAAGGTTTTATGCAGGATCATTACATATGAGAATAGATTTAATCCTGTTTTTAGTAAGCTTTAAGGACACTGAGGGATTATTTATGTAATAAGATGCAAAGTTGCTATGGAAAATGCTATAGCAACCTAACATCTTCACAAAACCAAGCAGCCACTTGTGACAGCAATCTAAATTTACATTTATTTTAGTGTCATTTTATTGACATTCTTAGTATCTCATTTTGACAGCATGTTAAAATATGTTTTGCGTTCATGCTAGAACAAAATTAACAGCATGTTGTTGGAATGAACATGATGCTTATAATTTTTGGAGATAATTTTAGCATATTTCATTTTGTGTAAATAGCATTAAAATAGTAGTGAAAAGAAGTTTGCATGCATCGCCTCTATTTGTAATAGAGCAAACAATGCACATTGAAAGTAATATTTTACAAGTCAGTGAAAGCTAAACTGGTTTTATTTGCTTTATACCTGAATGAAAATATTTTTAAGAAAGGAATGATTTTGTTATTAGAATTTATTTCAAATCCTGTATCTTTTATTATAACTTTCCCAGTTCAGGACAAAGGCTATAATTTTTCATTAGATTTCATAAAGCAGGGCATCATTTCTGAATGCGTAGACTTGCAGTTTGATAGGGAATTGCCCTATTTAAATGGGACTTTTCTAAAACATAGAATAACAGTACACATTGCCCTTAGGAGGTTAAATAAAAAGGGAAAGAAAAAACAAACACAAAGCGACAAAACAGTCTGAACTCTGTCCTGTGCTCATTGCAGTTAATAATGAAACTTGCATTGACTTCAATGGGAGCAGAAGCAAGCTCTGTATATTGATTTTCTCCATCCCCCTCCATTAAGAATCCTGAAGTGCGGCTGTAACATTGTTGAAGTGGGATGTTGGCAGCAAAATCAATAAAAGACAATATTAGAACATATGCTGTTTTCAGCTTCCTCACAATCTGATATAGCTGGTATTAGCATTCTTCTCCAAATTACAGTTCATGCTTTCTATAAAGTGACCTTCCTTATAGTGCCCTCTCCAATATAAAGCTTTTGTGCTCTTACTCTCATATTTAGCCTTCAAGAGAATAAGCCCTATTTATGACAGTGAAGACAGTTGATTCTGAACAGAGCATAAAGAAGATTCCTTCAAGAGTAACTTCAGCATAAACCCTATTTCTGACCTCCTATGAAAGATCATTTCTATTATTGTTCAAACTAAGCTCTTGGGTTTAGATTTTCTTAATTATGCTGCTCTTCATGCCCTGCTGGTTTTAGAAAACTTTTTCACCCCAGCACCTTAGAGAAGCTTGCAGATATTGCTTGAGGTGGAGATTTAGGTACCTTCTTATCCACTCTTAAATCTAGGAAACATCAGCCATTGCTAAGGTGTCAGAGGAGATAATGATCAGAAAGCAGAGTCTTTTCCAATGTCAGTACAAGCTTCTAAACTCATAATTACAGGTTTGGGGAGCATCCTTGTGTCATGAGAGATGCAAAGCTGGTTGAAGTTTCCAAAGCATTAAAAGCTTCCTTTTCAAAGCATGCAGCTTCTCGTTCCTTGTGTGCCCAGCTGACTGGCAGTCTGTGATGTGGTTGCATGCCAGGAGTTAAAAACCCACCCAGCAGACCTCATGCTTGAAGCTGGATGGTGACAGAAATTCCCCAAACTACTGTGGTGAATGAATCTTAGATTGAGAGGCGTTTCATGGCGTCCTGCTCTTTGGTTTTGGCTTAAAGACCATCTCAAGAAAATAAACTTTTTTCTTACTGATGACTCATATCCATAGTATAGCATTTTTGTGACTGGTATGTTGAAGGATTTGATTCATAGAGTTGAGAGCCAAGTGGATTCAATGCTACTTGGAGGTGAGTGATCTTCTTTTAGTCTTATTTGGGGTTAGATTCATGGCAAAGGGAAGAGAAAACAAAGAGAAGAGATCTTGAATGTCAAATGACCGACTGAAGAACTAGATACCATACCTAAACCATACAATTTTATTCCACTTCTCCCCTAATTCCAGCATGTGACTCCTTGAACTGTGGAGGTCTAAAGGAGGAAAATTTTTTTCTTCTGTGTTAAAAGTGGTTTGTTTTGTGGGGCTTTTAAAATTTTCTTTTTTTCAATTTTTAATTGCCTTTCAGTGGGCAAAGAGTTTGCATTCCTTTTGTTTATTTATTCAGCCCTCCCTATATTTCACGGACAGCAAGTTGCATCAAATGCAAGAGCTGTGCCAAGCACATCTTTACAGCACTTGTATCCAGTGATTGCTGAGCTGCTGCTACAACTGCCAAGTGCCCACCACACATGTCAACCAGGGATCTCTCTGAAGAGATTTGGGTGGTTGCTAGTCCACAACACCACTTTCTTCATTTCTTCTTTGTCATGTGTCAGATACAGACTGTCTTCCCTCTTAAATTTGTCTGGGCTCTGGAGACAAGTGAGCACTTTTAACAGTCGAGGAAGAACATGCTAAAAAGCAGTAGCTCTCTCCGTGTTGTTCTATTGTCAGATAGTCATCTGTCTCATCATGTTTTGTTGATAGGTTTTGAAATGCCTGTGCAGTTAGACCTTGATCCCACAAACTACTGCCTGCTGCTCAGAGTGTTTGCACTCACTTTCTGCTCAACACCCACAGATAAAAAGTCCATGCAGTGGCTTACCCAGAAAGTCTGGTACGAGGAGTATTTCACAGTTATGTCTTCAAAGTTACACATTTTTTTGCAAACTTCAATAGATTGTTTGTTTCTGAAAGGACTGGAAGTACCACTAAGCCCCGTAGAACCCTGTCATCTGCAGGTTTGCAACACATTTTATTTTTCAATAGCTGAGAAAATACCTACTAACTATGTTAAATTGTGGAGAAGCACAGTGGCTTCCATTTGCAGATACTGAGCATGCTGAAGGCAGGATGGAGGGGAGAAAAGAAGGTTTTGGCTTGCAAATTCAGCTCTTCTGGACACCCTTCCACTCACATAAGGGATAATGGGCTCAAGAAATGTCTCTGAATGTGAGAGTCAAGAAATTTCAAGCTTCATATCATCATTTGCTTATGCCTTCTAAAGGGGTAAAAACATATTCCCATATTTGAGATCCATTTTTACCTAAGGTCAAAGTAACTGAGCAAATATTTCAGTATTATGCACAATTTGAAAAGAAAAATTATCTCAGCCCTCCAATCCAGTACAAGGTCAGAGAGATAGTTAGGTAAACACTCTCCTGCAATTTAAGGTGCAATAGAATTTTGTACAAAAGCGGTTTATCCTCACATTTATAGAAAGCACTTTACGGTTATGCACAAAATTTGCATATTACAAATCAGAACAATTCAAAACACCACAGTCAATTCAAACACTCAGATCCGCCCTTTCTTCCCTAATGAATGTGTCAAATTGAAGTATTCACGTGCACACTATCAAGTTTGTTCCCAAGGAGCAATGACAGTTTCTTCATATTTATAAGTCCTCCAGATGATTACTTTTTTCAAGTTGTTGCGGTGGTGCTGGGCCTGAATGCCCTTCGTAGTTCAAATGCCAACAGTAGCAATGCAACTGTGCGTCTTGTAAATGCCAGTGTTTATTGTTTAAGCCTGAATAAAAATACAGCAATTGCTTCGACTCCCAAGAAGTAACTCACCTATACAGAGGTTTACTTATATACAATAATGTTGGAATATCTTAAGTACTTTATTTATCACATGTACACACATATGTACAATCTATTTATGCAATATACGTAAGATTAACATAACATATATGAAACACTGAGCATTCATCAACATCTCTTGTGCTAGGCAGAGTTCAAATGTCTGTACCCTCAGTTGCAAAGCGCTGTTAATACAAGCAGTGTTTTTCCATTACTGATGTGGGAGGGGGTCTTCAGTGCCACTTGGCGTCTCCCAAGAAACCAACACTTTTCCTACATCAGTAAAAATACCCCTTCCCCCTTGAGATTAAAACCTCCTCTGTTCATTTTTAGTGTTACAGGATTACAGTATTTTTTTTAATATAATTTTTAATACTGATTAGAGGAAAAAGTCACTTCTTTGCTGGCTTCTTTAAACCACAGTCTCTGTAAAAGTGTTGCAACAGTTTTATTTCTCAATTAGGGAAAAAAAATGCAGAACCTCTAAAAAGGATTCAATACTTGATTAATTATATTTAACTAAGGCAGCAGTTATTAGTAAACATAAAGCATAAGTATCTAAAAAAATCATCTCATCACAAACCAAATACTCTAATAAGCAGTGAGAAGGAGTGATTTTTACTGAATTTTGAAAATATCAGAGAACCACTACTATTTTGGGTCGAAGTTATACCCCTCCATTTTCTCGTGGTGGCTTGTTTCCGACACCCCTAGTTCAAGGGGAGAACCAAGCAGGAAAGGCAGCACAACCACCAACCCAGCTAACAGTCCACCCATCACAGTTGTCTGTGCAGAGACAACTCTTCCCTCTCCTGTCTCCCCTTATGCATAAGCCAATTCAGATGGGCTTGGTACATATCATGGGTGGCGATAGAAGAAATGCAGCCCAAAAAGGAGAGGGAAAAAGGGCCCTTTGCTTTAAAGAGATGACCTGGAGAAACTAGTCTCAGCGGAGCAGATGATTAACTAGGAACTGTCAAAATATCATTTACGAGCCATGTAGATTCCTGTTCTCCAAAGAGTTGCTGTCAAGTAAAATAGACCTAAAATGTGACAGGCTTTGATATTATTGTAACAAGGTGGTCTCTCCCAAATTCTAAATATGCATTTCAGTAATGTGATGTGACGTCTTTGTAGGAAAAGTCCAAAACACTTAATGGTGCAATTTACCTGGGACAGAACTGGGTAAGAGAAGACTGGAGAACATACTGCAAGATAAGTATGAGTGAGGGAAGAGAGAAACAGCTGGAAATGTCAGGCAAGTGGGAATTACGAATGAAGGAAGGGGTGGGCTCACGCATTGGGAGCTGAAGGAGGAAACGACCTGAACAGAACAAGTACAGAGGAAAAAGAGAGGAAGGTATGAAGAGAGGGGTAGAAAGACTGGCTTGAAGTGGGAGAGTAGCCTTCTGTCTTTTAAGCCCTTTGGAGAAAGATGGTTCACTGTTCAAGTGGGTTTTCTGCAGCCATGAGGTCTAGATCAATGATGCCAAACCGAGCTCCTGAGCCAATGTTCACACTTGTAAGACTGTAGTAAGTAGCTTGTATCTTATTCCTAGGGCTGGCTAAAACATGGAGATTAAATTACCTTGTTAGTGGTTTTAATTAAAAGTCAGAGTCAGTGAGAGGGCGGTGAAATACAGAGAGCCGGTACTGATCCACAGTCTAGAAAGTCTGGAAGCCACTAGTCCAGAAACTTAAAACGGAGGTTTTCAGTTAATGATCTCTCTAGAGCTTTAAATAAAATGTCAGATATCGTGAGACTCATCATAACACCACAGGAGTCGGCAGCGCTGCTCTCTGGGGCATTCTCAGTCCACTGCAGAGCCAGTATTTGCGTGCTACTTTTTGTTATTAGGCCCAGCTGGACTGTAATCTGCCCTCCCTTTCCGCAGACCTTCTTTGCTATTTGCAAAGAGATATGCTTCATTACACAAGAAATAATAAGCCTTCATAAATTACTGGTGAGCCACATGTGTAGTAAACCTAGGAAAGAACAGTGCTGTTGCTGAAGTCTGCTTAAGCAGGAAGAAGTTTTGTAAACTGAGAAAATCTCTCTTTGGAGAAATGCTTTGGTTTCTCAAATGTTACATCTGTCTGTACTGGATGGGATGGATAAAATTGCAGTTAAATGATGGTGCATCTTTTTTCTTCCTTTTTTTTTTCTTCTCTTTTTTTTTTTTTTTTTTTGGCAGCATCCTTCCATTTACTAATTGTTCGCCAGCAACTTTTATGTGAATAGGAAGCCTGAAAATAATTCCCATGAGTGTTCAATTTGAACATCTGGTGTCATCATGAATGTATCTGGTATAATGAGCTTCTCTGCATTGAACATAGGCTGCATGGTGGGGGAAGGACTTTGAAGCAACTGCACCTGAATAAAGCAGATTTTGTAAAAGAGTAATTCTCCCTCCCAGAGTGTGTGCCTTAACTCCCACTAACATTAATGACAATAACCCCTCCACATATGGGATAATTAGTGCCCTTAGAGTTTAAATTTGCAGGTACTGAGACATTCAAATGAATTGTGACTAACATTAGAAAAAAAATGTGGAAATTACTTCATTGTTTGGTTACATTATGTCTGAAGAGGGAAAGAAAAAACCGTTCTTGGCTAGGTTAGCTTGTAATTGCCCCAAATTATTTATTTTTATACCATTCTAATTCTGTTTTTGAACTTTATTTAGGCTAGTTAGCGAGCTGCTTTCAAGCTTTAACCAAAGGATTTTTTTTTTTTTTTTTTAAAAAGCCAAGTGACATAGTGTCTTTTTGTGGAAACATGGGAGAACAATGGAAGAGGCATTTTAAAGAATGCAGTATAGGAATAACATTGATTTTATGTGCTAATATCAGGTGTATTTCTATGCACCCATCATAGACATCCGAGTGCTATTTATGCTGGTGATCAGGTATTTAGTAACTGTCCACAAAGAAAATGAAGTGTCCTCTAGGAACTCGAGGCAACGGATCAAAGCCATTTTAGGTATCAGAGGTCTCAGGAGCCTGACATTGTTGTAAAGTGTGCTGAGAAAATGCCTCAAAGCAATGAAGGTATAGCTTAGTCTTACTGTTCCAGAAAGCTTCTTGTAGGTACCACCAAAAAGTTGCTTTCCTAGATGCCTTTGAACTAGGCACAGAGCATGTGTGACTAAAACTTGTTTTCAGAGCTCAGTTTTTCTGGTAGGGTTTATGAAAGTCAGGTATGAGATAAGTGGATCTATACTTGGGCAGTTATAGTTAATAACGGCCTCACCTTTCATTCTGCGAGGAGCTGACAACTGGTGGAGAATACAGAGAGAGGGTCAGCTTTGACAGTTCGAGGTTGAGACATAGGTTCACTTGCGCACTGTGTCCCCCTACCTCAGAGGCCATCCAGCTTTCCATTTGCAATGAGGGCTGTGCCTTCCTTCCCACCACCTCGCAGACCTCCTGCAAACCTGACCTTCTCATCTCCCTCAAAGTGTGGGTCACTCACTGGCATTGCCTCACACATCCCCTGCCAGTGAGTGACCACAATGGGATCCTCAGACTGTAGCACAGAGTTTAATTTCCTGGGGGATGAAGCACTAAGTAGAGCCTTACAGGATAAAAATGAATGAGGATCCAGTTGTCCCATCTAGTGTATGAAACTGGAAGTTTTTTCCTTCAAGACAGCCCCAATTTCAGTATCACCCTTTCCTGACATATGCACACACCGGTGTGTCCTCTCACAGTTTCACGTTCAACATGAAACTGGGCCCATTACTCACTTTTGAACTCTTCCTCCTTACATCCAGTAACCACTAAAAATGCCACCACCTTTCTTGTGCCATCACCAGAAGTCATACCACACTTCCTTTTCCTTCACATATTGAACTCCAGTCCAGAATTTTGTTCCAACTAGCTCTTCCTAGAATGTGACCTCTGTCTTTATTTTGCCAAAATTCATATCCAAACCTTGTGACCTCATGTTTGACTTCCAGGAGTTCCTTTTCTTTGGCCCTCACTTGAGCCGTTTCTCAAGATATCTCAAGAACGCATCTCCTAAGACCATCCATGCTATACCTCTGCTAAGACCATCTTCCTTACAAATGACAAATGCCATTATTGTATAACTTACCATGTTTTCTGCAGCATCAAGACATAGCTCATGCCCTTCCAGATCCTCCAGAAACATTTTTCCTTGCTGATTCTCCCCTGATTGTACTTCTTCACAGTTCACCTATTTGAAATACAAGCAAGCTAGCTAGACACCAGGGATAACTTTTATTGTTTGTATTTATAGTTGTGAACTTCGTGTCCTTATTTCTCTCCTCTCATGTTTGTTCAGTCCCTCAAGCTGAAAACTCTTTGAAGAAGTAGCTGTGTCTTGCAAGATGGCTATTTTTGACATTGTAAATGCTCTGCAATGGGAGTGATGAAAAAAATTACCATAATAACAGCCATCATTTTGACAGTTTTTGATGCTTTTCTTGTTGCTGTTATCAAAAGGAGCACTATATCATTTGAAACCTTATTTTCAAATCAGGAAATTAGGCTAATGGCATTAGTAGAACTAAGATGACAGGAAGGTTTGGGAATACGCTTTTCATCTGTTTTCGTGCATGTTCCTGTATTGATACGTTGGCTAAAGTTCCAAAACCATGAGAAATTCTGCTGAAGAGTTTAGACCAAAAATCTGAAGATAGACAAATAAGCACACAAGTTTTCAGTTTTACGATCTATTTCTATGCAAGTGTAGAAGAATCTATAGAAAAAAAGATATAGAAAAAGTTCTGCTAGGAGGACCTAAGGGAAATCTGTGCTCTTGAATTTACAAGAGGGTTTTCTGCTATTGTTGTTAGTATTTGCTCATTTGTTTTTCAGATACTACTTCCAGATTGCCTCAGACTCTTGAGATAACCTGCTGCCTGTGCATTTCAACTCAGAATGGCCCCAGTATGTGAATTAGTAGTCTGCCATTAATGTTAACTGTAATGTTATTAGGGCATCATCTAAAGAGAAGTGCACAATGCAGGTAGTAGAACTTTAGTATCAGCATTAGTAGAACTGGTAGAAAATTTTGAATTCTCCCTCATTTCCTCAATAAATAGATATATCGGAGATGTGGGGCATTCACTTTATTTCCTGGCCACTATGACATGGTGTGAGTCACAAAATATTACAATTACCCTATATCACCTGTGAAGACTTCCTGTATATTAACTCCCAGTGGGCATTATTAAGCATTAAGTTAAATGTAGTCACACAGCACCAGCTAAAAGTAAAAGGTACAGATCAGTACTTGTCATGGTTTAAGCCGAACTGGCTACTGGGGACGTGGGGCACCCCAGATGGGACCGACAGATGCTCCCCTCTACCCCTCTTCAAAGAGAGATTCAGAAGAGGGAAAAAGAGACTTATGAGTTTAGAAAGAACTAAACTACTTTAATGAAATATTAATAATAAAAAGAAAATAATGAAATATGTACAAAACCGTATCAAGCTCCCAGGATGACACTCACATCACAGGGTGGCACTGGGGCAGTCCCAGACTGGACTTGGTGATGGAAGGGAACTGGGTTCTGGATCTGGATTCAGGACTGGGATCAAAGGCAGACAAACAGACAGAGTCCTCTTCAGATGTCGGCCATTAAAGAAAAAAGGCTGACCCTTTGATCCCTCAGCTTTTATACTGGGCATGAGGCAGATGGGATGGAATACCGTGGGACCCTTCTATGCGTTTCCACTTCTGACCCTCCAACGGGGCAAGTAACAAAGTGAGCTGGCCTTGGTTGTTATAGCAGCATACCATGCCTGGGCATCAACTGTAAACATAGGTCTTATCACTCAGAGAGTGAACAGTGTCTGCAAAAAATGCTGCCAATTTCAGTAGTTAGAAAAGGCCCAGCTAAGAAGTAAAGTTACTGAACTCGTAAAGAAAACACTCTCCTAACTATCAAAGATAGTTGTCCTAGGAAAATAAAGTTAATTGCTTGTTTCTTCTGAGACACCAGTAAATGAGTATATCCTTAGACCCCAGTGGATTTCTGATCAGCCAGTCACTTCTGGCTTTAAAAAGGGTGTCTTTTTGCTTTGGGTCTAGCCTGGGTCCACCACATAGAGTCTATCTTGCCACTGAGGCTGTTGTCAAATTGTATATAGCACTTCTGCCTCAACACAAGGAAATCACAGTAACCTCTTAGATGTCCTCAAAATATCAATGCAAAGGTTTCCCCCACTTACATATGCCTAATCTTCCTCCAGCTGCTTCTCTGAGACTGGCAGGTATCATTTTGCATCCCTTAGTGAAAATACTGTAAAGCGTATATATTGAGCTGGTTTCCAGCTGTGTTTGTTTAGGTAGGAGTATTTTCTTCTGCTTGCAGCACGGGCAGCTATTTGGGATTCTTGTCAGAGTTTTCTTTTGATACAGCTTCCTTGTACATAGCTCCTCTGTAAATGCTTTCAGCATTCATTGTCTTTTTATCCTAAGATGCTTTTTAGCGTGTCTCAGAGAAGGATTTTGTAGATGAGTATCTGAACTACCAAACTTAAATGGCTTGAGAAGCAGCATTGAGATGAGCTGAGTAGACTTTTTTTTTTCAACTAAAACTACATTCATCGGCTTTGACAATGAAGTCATAGCAAAAATTTCTGCAAGAATTTGAGAAATATTTACTTTTTAGAATGCAGATTCCCTTTCCCCCAAAAATTCTCCTTTAATTTTTATTTAGTATTCAATGAAGTGCCTTTTTATATAATATGTAATAAATTACATATTCTTATATATAATTGCTATAAATGAAATATAATTAAAAATAAATTATAACTAGTTTTATATATAATAGGTTGGAGTCAAGAGACATTGGCCAGAATCCAGAATTATTTTACTTTTAGTAAAATATAAATATCTTAAAATTATAGTTATGTTAGGTTAACACAAAGAATGTTTCTAATTTTATTTAAAACAGTTACCCAGTGTTGAATGAGCTGGAGCACCTGGGGTCCACCAGAGTCTTTGTTTGACTTATTCTTCTTTTCTGCTAACCACTCTGTCTGCACACGTAAGGAACCGATTATTTGTAGCTTTAAATTAAATAGCAAAGAAACTACATGCATTTAATGTCAAAGCATTTGTGGACTCTTATCTATAATTAATTCATTTAAAAGCTTGTGACAATTTAGTATTCTGTTACACTGCTGCTGTATGTGTTGCATCCTCCTTATTTAAGGTCAGTTTTCTACCTTGGACTCAGTCTTTAATTGCTGACTATGAATGGTTAGGAAGATCACCAGAGTGTATAATAATGTTGATAAGAAATTGTACACCTCTGGGAATCCTGCCTAATATCACAAACTTATCTCTGCTGTATTCTTATTCTCTCACTTTAGGTTGTTTGGGATATTTCCGTTTTGCCTTAAAATAGATTGTAACCTCTTTCAAACACAGTCTTTGTCTTCCAGCATCTGCAGTGTAGAATAACAGGGCACCCGTCCTTGGATGGGGCTTCTGGGTAGTACTGCCATGCAATTATTGTTCTATTGGTTTTAATACAGTAAACTAAATATAATTTGAAAATAATGAAATAATGGCATTCAAAGGTGCAACTGATTTTTTAGCAGTAAAAAAGCTCTACTGTATTTCTACAGGAAAAATGGGCAGTTACCTTCACTGCTCATATGTACTGTGACTTGTTCCATTTGGGTAGGTTATTTTAAACCCTAATAGGTTCGTCACCTACAGGTTACTTACTTTTGCATTATGTCATAGCCCTTTCCGTTTCCCCTAATTTGCTGCTCCTGTAGCAGACTTCTCGTGCTGTCCCTAGCCCCACTCATTAGCCTGAACTCACCTAGGAGGACAAAAAGGAGAAGGAGTTCTCCAACCGGGCTGGAGTGTGACCCAGAAAATCCACAATGGCAGCCTTTCCAGGGAGGGCTCAGCTGAATCTGGGTCCTAACCCACATTTCAGTGAGGACAGTGATCGACAAGTACATAGGCTTTACGCCCTCCACATGTACAACAGCTCTCAGAAGTTTTTTAAGAGCTGGATTAGGTGATGGACAGCAGATGAATTACAGCTCCCAGGCCCCTGTAAAAACTTGAGTACACCCATGATGGTCTCCTTTCATGTCCTCAGAGAGCAGAAGGGTAGGCAGTTTCTGGCTAGAATTGGGTATTACACTTAAAAAAAAAAAATAGTTTAAATTGCGAGAGAGTCTGATTGGTACGAGTAAGAGAATACAAATGAGAGAGACATTTTGCCAAGGCCTGTAGTGACCGGACAAGGGGCAACAGTTTTAAACTGAAAGAGGGTAAGTTTAGACTAGACATAAGGAAGACATTTTTTATGATGAGGGTGGTGAGGCACTGGAACAGGTTGCCCAGAGAAGCTGTGGATGCCCCATCCCTGCAGGTGTTCAAGGCCAGGCTGGATGGGGCTTTGAGCAACCTGGTCTGGTGAAAGGTGTCCCTGCCCATGACAAGGGGGTTGGACTACATGATCCTAGAGGTCCCTTCCAACCCAAACTATTTAATCGTGACTTGTGTTTTTGTTAGACTGGGGGTTTTATTTGCTTGGCTTCTTTTTTCTTTTTTTTTTTTTTCTTTCTTTTATTATAGCTGGTTGGCATTTACAAAAAAAAAAAAAAAAAAAAAAAAGGGATTTCGTCCTCTTATTTGCCCATTGGACTCATCATTGCAATTTCTTGAGGGTAAATTTTGTCATGGAAGGATGATTACATGCTTTTCAGAACAATTTAATTTGATGTAACAATACTGTAACTGTTGCTAAATCTTCCAGAGAGATTCTGTAGAATATCCAAATTAAGTGCAATAACCAATCCATGTCTGTATTTGAATAGTAGCTAACTCTACGTTATTTTGGCTAATGCATTTGTACTGTTTTAAAATTAGTAAAATTATCTGAGAAAAAGGTAGATTTATCGTACCAAAGATAAAACATTTTTATTGCTAGTGAAATATTGTGACATTCTAAGTGCTGATATAATTTCACAAACGTGTTGAATCATGTTATCATGGGGAACAGGGGACTCTTTATCTGCAGAAGGTCTAGTCAAGAGAGGCCTAACATTAAATGGAGTTAATATACAATTTCCTATAATTTGGAGTTTAACCATATTGCTATTGTAGGTGGGCAAGAAAGAATTCTGTGATACCGAGCCTGAAATCATTTAATCAGGAATGTAAATCAGTTATGTGCTTCAGTTACCAAATGTTGATAGAATTGGCTATGGTAGATTGTTGTTTTTTAATTACAGCTGCTCTGTAATGTTGTTGTGTTACCAGGTTCCAAGAAGGAAAATAGTATAGTATGGCAGTTTGCTATGCCAAATGACCACTGCTACTGCCAAGTATTAATACTACCAGGAGTGGGATCTTCCATAGGATGATAACCACATCCCTAAAGTAATGAAAGCCACACTTGCCTATATGTATTTATGTCCGGATAATTTATTTAAATAATGTTCCTAGAACATGCTTTATAGCCTTCTGCCTTTTGCTACACAAATTTTAGCTTATATTGCAGACTGTGCAAGTCATTTGGCAAATGTAATTTCCATCCCTGCATACTAATCGATTTCTTCACAAACACCTGCTATCAGTTATGATAATAAAAATGCCATTCTAAATTGAAAAGGGGCCAAATGGAGCTTCCTAAGGAAATGACTTAAGTGTCTTTCAATGCCTTTAATGTAGTAATGTTCTTGTAGTGCCAACACTTTTTTGAGCATTTGCATTTTATATTATTTTACTCTATTACATCATTTTTCTGTCTAAATGGTTCCTCATAACCATTGCTACGAAGTAATTCATAGCGAGATTGGAGAGGAATTTCTGTGTTTCCTCTCTCATGGGATTAAATCCAGCAACTTTACATAGTGAAAATTCCTTAGCACAGATCTGATTGGAACATCTGGCCGCGAGACTAATATAAATACTAAACGGCTGCATCAGTTCCTATAACATCACTGGGCAAATGTGAAGTTGGTGGGTGCTTTGCCCTTGGACTGCATGCCAGTTTCTTCCTAAAATATAAGCGTAAATTTAGCAGCCAGATTGCAAGTAGTGTTTGAATTATCCAGGGTCGCTTTATGGCTCCTTCCATCCCAGGAAATAACTTCCCAGTGACAGTCTTTGCCAGAACCTAATAATTTTCAGCTCTGCTGGGTCTTGCCTCAGCTCTGAAATGTCTCACTGGTTTTCAGCTGTATTGTCATCTCCCCTGACAATGTCCTCTGCGTGATTTGTAAGGAAACAATCAATTTTACTGATTTCTTCACATTTTCGTTTTCTCTTAGCTCTAGCCGCCCAAGCGTATGCTCTGAAGGAAGAGAACGATAGTCTTCGATGGCAGCTGGATGCTTATAGGAATGAAGTGGAGCTCCTGAAACAGGAGAAAGGACAGCTCTTTCGAACAGAAGAAAGCCTTACGAAGGACCAACAGCTGCAATTCCTACAGCAGACAATGCAAGGCATGCAGCAGGTATTGCTAAGGAAGAAAAAACGGGTCTTCTTTTTTAGGAAAGTGGTACCACGGCGCTGTGCTGTACTCGAGACTATTAGTCATGAAGGTCCTGATTTCTTTTCAGAGGCAAAATGTTACAGATTTTAGATGGAGGAAAGGGCAGGAGTAATTTGGGACATATTTAGACATAGTCCTTTACGGAATTCAGAAACTGTAAACCTGTTGATCATTCAAGAAAACTCCTTATGTATGTTTATTTAGGAACAAATAACTTTGGTACATCCCCTATTGCTCTCCTCACTTAATCCTGTTGGCCCTAATGCTGCACAGGAGTTCAAGGAAGTTTGTCTAGTGTAGCATAGCCGCTGTTCTCTGGCGCCTTCATTTGCATTCATCTGGATGTTTAGATACATCTCCACTTCTCAGCTTGGGCTTTTTTCTGCTGACTCTTCTTTGAGGATGACTGAGACCTCTTCATCATGTTCAGACTCCCCTCCTGCTAACTTGCAAGTGGATAGCAGCATCAACGCTATCTCCTGAGCTCTTATCATTTATGCTGGCCCATGCGTGTAACCTTTTCATTCAGGCAATTTTTAAATGGCTTAGTGCAGCAACAAAGCTTTTTTTTTTTTTTTTTCCCTGACATCAGTCAGACAGAAACTGCAGTGTGTCCCTGCAGGGAGAGTTCAGTTTATCTTATCCATTCTCCCTTATTTGTCAGTGTGCTCCTGACATTGCGCTGGGCAAGTCTTGGCAAGCACATCCAGACTGCTCCCACTGCTTTGTCTGACATGTCCGCTAACACCTAAGAACCCCACATCCAACATCCACGTGTATAACCTCTTTCCTGCCCAGGCACTGGTATTCAGCTGCTACATGACAGAGCGCAAGGGCAGTGACTCACCACCACACTGGATTGGGCTCCCGTCTAGAATGGAGCTGCTCAAGATGTCACTGCAGAGGTGGATTTTGCCTCCTTCACCTGTGCCCTGAAGCAACACGTGCGTTCCTTTGTCACTCTTGGTTATTAGATTCCAGAAGGGGACAAGCTGTACCCACTTCCAGATTGTACTAAGCTGCTTTTTTAGACCAAAAACAGGAGAGCTGCCTGGTTTGGATTTACACATGAGCTGCCTGGTTTGGATTAGGAATTTTACTGTTTTCATGGTACCCGTCAAATCCTACAAGTCTGCAAATCCCACCTAACACCAAATAACAGTGCACAAGACAAGCCTGCATGTGTAAACCACTTCAAAACCTGCAGTTTCACCAAAGTAGGATGATTTATGTTATAACGGAGTAATTCTGAACAAGATATTTGAAAAATAGAAAAGAAGACATTGACCATTCAGGAATAAAATCTTTTCTGAATTTAGGAATAAAGTCATTAATCAGAAATATTTGAGGTTTCAGTAAACTTTAGATATGCTTGAGGTCTATTCCTCATCTTATCCTTATATAAACGGATACTTAAATATCACTGGCTTCGTTAAATTTAACCGCATACATAAATATTGTGCTAAATTTCAGCCTGGTGCTAATTCTCCATTAAAATCAGTGAAACGGGGGCACAAAATACTACTAAATCAAAATGCTAGAGCCCTAATGCTCATTTTGCTTTATTATAATTTCCTACCTGGGGTCTGGATGAAGGATAATCAAGTCTGTAGAATATAAATAGGTTTCTATTGTAACTTCAAGCAAATGTTAATAATGCAAGTCAATAACAGAGTGCGACTTACTTGTCTCTCCGTAGAGCTAGCAATGGACACTGTAGTCCCTGTTTCTCTGAGAGTTTCTATGTTCGTGACAATTTTGCTGTGAGGTACTGAATTTTTCTAGTTTGCCATCTCGGGGTCAGACCTCCTAACTCCCAATGGGATATAATTAGAGATGGCCCAAGGAGCTGGAGAAGACATTGCAGATAATCCAGTCTGACAATATGCTGAGGAGGGCAGCAACACAGAAGCACGGGAGGTGGAGTTCAGAATATTTGGTGGGAAATTATCAGTCAATTAAGCAGCTGGATGATGGCTTTGGATTTCAATGATTAGCCATAGTCATGACATCCCATAACCTTTGTGCTTTTCATGCAGTTCATGCATGAATATTTAGAAATAAACCTTTGATTTAGGTAGACTCGGTTTTGTCTCAGCTTGGTTTTGTAAATGTTGAGAGATGACAACCTTAGCTGAAATCCATCAGTGTAGCAGGTGCTCAGCAGCTATGGAAATCAGTCTCTCTATGAAATATTAAACATATAGCCAGGACTTGAGTAGTAATAATTTAACAAGAAGACCTCTATTCCCTTTTATCCTTTTGTATATGTTAAAATTAATTTCAGACAAGGTAAACTGAATGCCATTGAATTCCTGAACCTTACATATATGTCAGCATTAAAAAATGTATTCCTCCTCCTTCTTTCTTCTTCATTCTCCCCTGTTTTTTCATACATCTTTTCTTCTTCTAACTTTGAAAACTATAGAATAAGTGATTTAAGCTGCAGCCTGAGAAGCAGGTTTATCTAAGAAAAAGTGGATGCATTTTCAGAATCAAGAAATTTTTTTTGTAAACATACTCGGTGCCAAACAATAGCAAATAACACAACATCAATGTATTTTTAATGTACTTCTACCATCTGGACATTTTTCAGGATTCTTTCCCACATTTGCGGGACTGATGAAATGAATGTTTATTTTCTCTTCCATCACTCCTACTGATAGCAAGTAGCATCAGCAAAATCACACAGATGTTTCCTTATGAAGTATACCTTATGGGCAGTAGTAGCAACCAGCTTATTTATTGTGTCTAAAAAAGAAAATCCTTTGGACTAATGACATTGAACTTATGGGGTTTTTAGTCAACTTCCTCCATAAAACTGTGTCACAGTTTAATTTCATACCCACTGTGAGATCTCAAACAAATTGAAATAATGTCTTGTATCCATGGTAACAAATGAGATACACTTTACCTGATTTTGAGATGGAAATTGAATTAACTTGTCACTGCTGCATAGGTGGTATTGCCTTCAATTTATTTCTATATGAGAACACACATACCAAGCAGATCACTTTTCGAATGGCTCTGTTTTTCCAGCGGTGTTTGATATTCTCTAACAAAAGTCTGTGATCACGAGGAAGGATGTTTTAGTTGTAACTATTTTTACAATACTTCACAGAACAGTTGTAAGAATTTCTTAGATCTTGTCTCTCTGTCTGAAATGTTTTACCAGATACATGACTATAGGTAATGCAGAAAATACCACCTAGTAGTGTTGCTTAATGCTTGCCTTATAAGAATCAGTTTTCAGTGGGTATATAATTTCTCCAAATTTTAACCATTTGGGCTAGCATATTCCATGTGGAGTAGCAAGCAGAATTCTTTTGAAAAACGCTCATCAAAATGTTTCAGCCGTTCCAAGAACAAAGCATGAAAATGACGCTTTTTCTTGTTTGTTGTCTACCAAAGAAAATTCCTGAGGAAATACACTTGCCACGTTCATGCTTTGAAACAAGGACTCAGAATTTGACAGTGAGTCGCTATTGAATTAATGATGTGGTTTCCATATCTTTTGTAAAATCTGCCTGAAATTGATGACGTTACCAGCCTTTGAAAAATGTCAGTTTGCCACATAGGAGATAGCACTCATTAGCACATATCCAAGTAAATTTTAGATTTTTACTGGTCATCTAGGGTTGTTCATGAACAACCTCTATAGCACATCCATCAGTGTGATGTTTTACTCCTCGAGTTAGTCCTAAGTCTACAGAGCACACCTCCTTTAGCCTGGCTCTCTAATTGAACAAGTTAGTTCCACCTTTTCGTCAGGCTTAATTGGCCAAGGTATGGGGCCATGATTACATAGCTGTACTGATTCTTGAACTGGTTCATTTGCCAATAGGCTGGTAATTCTGCATTGTGCTTCATTGCATCATGTAAATGTATGATAATGTTCTTTCCTCTCACAACTCCCTGAGCACGATAGGCTGAATTTAAGCTCCTGCAGGCAAGGGTGTCATCCAGAAATTTCCACTTAAGCCATACTTCCACCTATGTTTTCTCCAGGAAATGTACACAAGCGCCTACAGTTCTGCTATTGCAAATGCCAGAGTGTATCTGGGACATTGAAGAGGCACCTCATTGCCCCGGTCCCCTAAAGGGACCGATTCATTAACTGAGCTCGGGTTCATACTCCTAACGCACAGCAACAGCAGAGGCTTCCCTTTGTTGGCAGTCGTGCACTAAAGCCTAGCCAGGGGGTTACTGCACGAGCAGGGGATGTGCGGGAGTGCCTCTCCTAAAATTAGTGCTTGAGCTGGAAAGCAAGAACAATAGGAACAGTCGTGGGTGGTAGGCGTAGGGCTGGCAGAAAGGCTGATGCACCGCTGCGGGTGCCACCAACTCTGGTAGCTCAGGATGTCTCAGCCGGAAACTCAACATATTCTGGCCCTGTTGATAGCCCGCATGGGTGTCGCTCTGATGCAGCGTGATCAGAGTCTTCTTTTGTCTTGTTTTCTTTTTTTTTTTTCCTCCAAACAGTATCAATTTCACTTGAATAGCAATGCAGAATTGCAAACCTGAGCACTTAGGAGCCAGGAGCTGCCAGAACTACCACTTCTGTGTTTTGCTTCGTATACCTCAGAGGCCTCTCCCCGTTGGGTGCTGCAGAGTTTATCATCACCTATTCAATACCTTCCTGTCTTTACTGTTCAATATGCAGCTCGAGGTCTTACTGCAAAGGCCACATTGCTCCTGACATTTCCTACCTACTGTGGACTAGCTTTTGCAGTTTACTAATCGTTTAGCGTGTAAAATAAATAACACGTGCAGCTAAGACTTGTACAGCTATTTTTAAAGGGCTCTGATAAATCCCAGATGACTAGCAATCGTTTCGGGCTTTCAGTGCTCATTCAGTGAAGGACAGTTTGTTCTGCCATATGCCTCACCGGTGTGGTTGGGAGGCTGAGAAGAGCTGCTGGAAATGCATCGCAGCTCCCTCCTTACTCTCACTGGAAGGAGGATGGCCAGGGTACATATTTGGTGACGAGGACTGTGGGGTGCACACAGCTTCCATGCTACAGTTACTGGGAAGCGGATTAGGACCCTTTTGTCTAAGTGAGATACCACAAGGGTCATCTCTCAAGTTTTTAAGCAAGATTGTACACCTCTAATGTATAGTAACCATTCTGAGTAGAAAAGCCAGAGCTAGTGTTGGCCTCCCTGTGCTGCCTTTGAAATGAATTGGATTTCTACCATTCCCAGCCACCAGAGCAGAGCGAGTTCTTTTTCAGATGTCCTCACTGAGCTAGAAGATCTTTTTTTTTTTCTACAAGCAAAGATGGCATTGCTCAGATCTTTCCTCTCCTATCCTATCATGAAAAGCAGGTTTTTCTCATACAGGTAAGGGAAGAACTGACTGTTCCCATGGTCCACTCTCTTTCAGCGGGAGCAGGGAGGAAAAGCAGGTTTCTGTCCAGGAGGTTTCAACAGCTAATAGGAGAGGGCATTGTGAGACCTTTTTTTTATATCACTCTTCTAAGCAATCTACCACCTATTAAATTCCAATAAGCCTCAGCTGGCATTTAGGTCTGCAGCTCTCAGATCCTTCACAGATGCTGCTAACTGTCACAGCCATTCCTTTCTCTCACATACAAACTTTCTGAAATGTCAGAAGTCACAGACGCATGTGCTAGTGGCTGAAAATTGCCAAATCTGGTGCCATGTGAGTGCGTTGACCATTATAACAACCATTTACCTTTAAATATACAGGTTCTAGTAGCAGTTTAGCATTGAAATTAACATAATTGTTGAATAGATGGAGCATGTTATGGCTATGTGTCTTAATATAGCCTAAACGTAGAGATTTGTAGTCTTGTTTTATCCACCTACCTTTTGCTCACCAAACCTATTCAGTGTATAACCCACCCAATATACTTATGCACAACTATAAACTGATTCTTCTCCAAATGCAGTATTAAAGAGAAGAGTAAATAAAAGAGATAAAAAACATTATCCTTTGTATTTGCATTTTACCTGCTGAATAAACAGGCCAGAATAATTAAGTTGGAAATGTTTTTTATTACTACTCTTGCAGTATGAATTCCAGTTAGATCTTTCTGTTTTCCTATAAAAGTGGCACTGGAGTAGTAATGGCAATATTGATCAACACTGGTAATTTTATAGGGAATGGATATAAGATAAGTGCAAGGGAGTGGACCCAGTGTCCAGATGTTCACTTCCAGGCCTGTCTCTTCTTCTCTCACTCTGTGGTTGATATTTGGAAACTGTTTAAGAAATATGTCTCCTACTGGGAAAGAGAGAAATGTTCCCATAAGTATTATCGTTGTTCCCATGTGTTTTTCAGGGCTCTATATAGTACTGTCCACGTTCAAACTTCCAGAAAACACTTACTCTTTCTGATTATATTAAAAAAAAAAAGAGCAGCTGGCAATTAAGTGCTAATTATTTACCAGATCTCAGACAAGCCAAATGGGTTCTCCTCTGTGTTTAACGACCTTTCCTTATTGAAAGTAGTGTTTAATTTCCCACTTCTGCCACCACCACTTCAACAATATTAGGGGAAGTGTAAATAAGGGCCTACAGATGCTTTAAGCGCCAAATGCTTGATAGCTGTTCTGGTGGTAAGGTGGTGGAGGGTAGCATCTTTTTGCCTGCTACCACTGGTAAAGCTAAACTGGGATTAGTGGCAAGAATAAACGCTTTGGAGGGAGATAATCGGGTGCACGTATTTTGTTTAAAATATGAAAGAAATCAACTAGTATCTTCATTAACATGCTTGTGTAGCCTAGTGGTGGTGAAGGATAGATCTCATAAGTTTTACAATCTAGAGATACTATGTGATTTCTAAATACTACCATTGGCTTGCTGTTTACAGTTTCCAAATGCATTTGATGCTTTCATTACTCCTTCCAGAACTAGGAATTGTGTTTCAATGGAAATACCACTAGCAAAATTGATGCCAATTGATGCCCTAATGCCATTCTTCTCCCAGTTAAAATGTGTCAGGTCTTTTTATTTTCCTTTAAAATTAATAAAAGATTTCTTCTTGAATAGGAAAATCAAAATTAAAAAAAATCTGTTTTGGTTTGTTGAGAAAGAGCATGCTTTATCATGCTCATTTGCAGTTCAATGAAAGAAGAGATGGGATCATACATATGAAGTGCTGTTGCCTGGTGAGGAGATATCCACAATGGACAGATACAGGTTAAAGACTGGAGAAGAAGAGATTGCTTTGAGTGGATGATCATGTCTTCTTTTGACTGTGCATCGTATCAGGTGCTGACTGGTTGCCTTGTAGGCCAGATATGAGGGCAGAGGGAACATGGCGCTCGTTTGGGATCTGCCCTCTTCCTTTGATCATGATCAGAGCAAACTGTAAGCCCACCTGCCTACTCACCTATTGCCAGTAAAGTCAAGGTCTATGTAACATGCCAGTCATCTCATTTAGAAAAGTTAAGAGGGAGCTTTATTGATGAGGTGTAACGGGCTTCAGTCAGCCTTCTCCTCTCCACAGAGCACCATCAAAATTAAAGACCTTGCGTAATCTGCTCTGAAAGTCAGATCCCAGAGAGGGACCCTTGATGCTAGCACTAAGTATCTATTAGTAAATTGAGAGAATTTCACTTCTGAGAGGAGGAATTGATTCTGTAAGGTCCCTAAGGACTTGGGTCTTTTCCTTATTTGCTGCAACAGTCCATAGCTGACCTAAAAGAATTTGTCTTTCTCAAATGGAGTAAGAGATATGCTTAAAATTTATTTAACAAAGGAAAGCTGTAGAACTGTCTCTTAAGCTATTCATTGCACTATCCATGTTCTTTCTTTATCTGCCGTCCTACCCCAAACACTGCCTCTTGTAGTTGGTATGGTTGAATTACTATGCCTCATAGAAACAAAATAATTTGTGATCTAATTATCTGATATCTATTAGGTATTTTTTAGAATCATAGAGTAACATAAGTCAGTTGGGACATCTGGAGATCATGACACCATCCCTCTGCCCAAAGCAGGGTCAGCTCTGGAGTTGTCTCAGTTTTGCTCAGGGTCTTGTCTAGCTATGTTCTTGGTACCTCCAAAGATGGAGAATCCGTAGCTTATCTGAGCCCTTGTTCAAGTGGTTGGCCACTCTCACTGTGGAATATTTTCCTTATATGTAATAGAATTGTTTCTTGTTGAATATGTATTTGCTCACCCTCAGCCTTTACCTGAGAAGAGCCTGACTCCACCTTCTCTGTAACTTCCCTTCAGGTAGTTTCAGTGTGTCCATCTGTCTGTTTTCTCATTTGGTGTATTTCTCAGGTTCAGTCCTGCCTGCTGCTGCTCTGAATGCTGTAAAGACACCCATCAGGTGTGTACCCAGATCCCTGGCACCCTCTGAGGTGGTTAACCTGTGGAGCTAACATGTTCAGCATGGTTTTTACCTCTGGTGAGAAAGCCAGGAAGACTTACTTTGCAGGTGGATGCCCAACAAGCAGGAGGTGGGCTGTTGATCCACGTGCAGCTCTTCACCAGCCCAGGGCAGGGGGGTCAGGGTTTGAAGTCTTCTGTGATTGCAAACCCCATGATCCATCCAAATAATGCCATCCGCTTAGTTCCCATGACACAGGCAGTCCCTGAGAGGTGGGAGGGATGAGAAACGTTACGTTTGTGTTTCTTTTTACTCTCTTAAAAAAATCCGCGATCACACTCTTTATTTTAATAATGCCTTGTCATACATTAGGATGGCATGTATGTTGCCCTTACTGCTGCAACATGGCTAACTTCCTTGAGGGCTCATTTCTAAAGCTTCTTTGACTTGTCTTTCACATTCTTCCGTTTCCTTGGTGATTTGTCTAGGCTCATCAGCGTCTTGTTACTAATGCATATTTGCTCAGCTGGGAAGTCACTTTCTCATTATTCAAGCCTGCCATGTGCTGGCCATTTGTGATATGAAATCTAGTCTGTCTTACAAAAAAGAGAAAAACACTCTTCCAGAAGGTCTGTGGAAGTTCTGGGAGAGGGATTTGTATTTTTATTTTGCAATTGGCTGTGTACCTGAGATTTCATTTTGATTCATGATTTCTTTTCCTTCTACCTAAGGAGGATTCTGAAAAGAAATATTTACCATCCTTCCCCTCTGTATTTGTGAACAGCTTCTAAGAATTTTCAGACACTTCTTTTCCTTGCTGATTTTTGTCCTTTTCCATTTGGCAAACTCTAACTTCTTTTATTTTCTATAAAATGAAGTTAGAAAACACACAGGGACGTTTTTCTTACAGGGAAAAAAAAAAAAAAAGAAAAAAGAAAAAGAGAATAAAACCTCAGAAATTGCTACCATAAGCGAGTGTTTTAATTTTTAGGGGAACTCTCCAGTCATTTCAATGTCTGTGATTTCATACTTTGTAGATCTCTGATTCTAGAATAGTTTAGGGGAAAGGGCACCACTTTCGCACATGTGAGCTGCTTCCCGGGGTTACTGTTTAGTCTGCACACCTTGGTTTCATTGGGACTGAAAAAGGGATACAGGCTGCCTATTTGAGGCACATAAGTTTTGCCTTCATTTTAGCCACCTAGTGAATCAGATCTCCCCATTTTTCCTGTATAGGGAAATATTTGTGTCCAGTTCTTGTCTCCCTGGTTCAAGGACAGGGAACTGCTGGAGAAGTTCCAGCAAAGGGCTACAAAGATGCTTAGGGGGTTGGAGCATCTTTCTTATGAGGAAAGGCTGAGGGACTTGGGTCTTTTTAGTCTAGAGAAAAGAAGACTGAGGGAGGATCTTATCAATACTTATAAATGCTTAAAAGGAGGGTGCCAGGTGGATGGGAACATTCTTTTTTCAGTGGTATCCAGTGACAGGACAAGAAGTAACGGGCACAAACTTGAGCATAGGAAGCTCCATCTAAACATGAGGAGGGACTTCTTTACTCTGAGGGTGGCAGAGCACTGGCACTGGCTGCCCAGAGAGGTTGTCAAGTCTCACACTCTGGAGACATTCAAAACCTGCCTGGACGCCGTCCTGTGCAACCTGCTGTAGGTGAACCTGCTCTATCAGGGAGGTTGGACTAGATGATCTCCAGAGGGCCCATCCTCCAACCCCGACCATTCTGTGATTCCATGATTTCCTGTATAGGGAAATATACTACCTATATATTCCCTATAGGTACTAAGTGGAGAGTAATATGCTGCCCCCAAATGTTACATAGATAGGAGAATTCAGTTTGCCTGAGTTCAGTAGGTGTCTAAGATGGCCATTCAACTGCATTGGCTCAGTTAGGCTGTGTAAGGCCATCCCTCTTTGACTGATATACTCATTTCAGAAGAGTTTGCCACAGATCTTTTCTGGACACTCTGCAGCTACTCCAGAAATGGGAGAGAGAGTCTGTGCCTCCTTTCCATGGCTGAACAGGCTGGGTTTGCTGAAACTGCCTGCAGAACCTGTGATCAAAGTCAGCGCTCCCACCTCAGAGGTGTTCTTTTGTCTGCTCTTCTTTATTTCCCTTTCTTTAAGGTCTTTGTAACCTTTTCATACTTCATTTCAAGCAGCTGTAGAGAAAACCATAACCAAAATAGCAGGGGCAGGACCATTCAGCAGTATAACTACTAAACTTGTGGCAAATGCTGGTTTTCCTTTTTCATTATTCTGTCAGCCTTACAGTATCTTAAGTACAGCCTCAGGCCCTGTGGTCTCTTCTGATCTGCCTCCCTTTTCTTAGCATGCTAAGTTGATGGTTTCATGCTGGAAACCATGCTTTCCTTCTGAGACCTTTCTCTGTCCTGCTAGGCTCAGTGTGGGACCACACTTCTAGATGTGTCCATAATTTATATTTAAATGTACACATGAAACACTGCCTTTTGGGGAGCAATGAAGAACTGTGGGCAGGGAGGAGGAGAGGAAAGAGAAGGAATATTTCGTGGCTGCACAGTGGTACACAACAGCAAGCTGTTACTTTCCCTTTAGGGCTTCTCATATATTTTGAGGCACTGCGTGTTGTTCGGTTGTTAGCATTCTTGGCCACACTGGCACTGCATTGTACACAGTCTGAGTAATTCAGCTGGCTTCAATAATGCCATCTATATTTACTGTTTCAGAAGCTGTGAAGATTGGTTTAAGATGGTAATTTTCTGTCTGCACTTTTGAGATCTATGCAATATGGGCGGTACTGAACTGTCTCTGACAGAGATTCAGCATTGGAGGTGGGAATGTGTGAAAAAAACCAAAATAAACCACACACACACCCTTCCCCCCAGTATACAGAAATTAGCTACCCACTTTTGTACAGGGAGGATTTGGTCCTTATGAATGAAGGGAGCTTAATACTGGAGAGTGATATTTACCATTTCTCCACAGAGCAGCTCCAGAGCTGCTGCTGGAAACCAGCATGTCTTGCTTTTTTTTTTTTTTTTTTTGTCTAACATGCATTGATTAATCTCTGGAGATACAACCTGTGGGTTAATTATTTCTCCTTTCCTGTCTCCTCTCTGGAAGTGCCAGTAAGAGGACATCAGTGACGTCTACCAGCCTGATCTGGACCTACTACAGGGCTTCATCTCTCAGGGTCAGCCTGGCAGCCCTGGTGACAAACGGTTTTGCTTGCACGTAGACCAGCTGAGCTTCCAGACTGGTGCTGCTGGAGCTCTAGGCTGTGCAGGTGTCTCTCTCCAGGATCCTCAGAGCTGCAATGAGCACCATGAGATGCTTCCTGACATTAGGATTTTGGCTCAGGGAAAAAATCCTTCCATAACTTGCAGGGACCCAAAGAATTGCACACTGAGGACCACTGGAAGACAACAGAAGAATGAGCCAGGTATTTCCTGGCTGTGTAACCAAGAAGTCACTCCTTTGCCTGAGGAAACTGGAGAACTGCTTTCTGAATGTCATGGCTGTGCCACAAAGTTGGGGACATCAGGGCTTAAAGGAAATGGCCAGAGAGGTGAGACAAGATTGAAGGAAGGGACGCTTTGATAGCTGTGCTGGCAGCAGCTCTGAGAAAAGTCAGCAGGATAAAACAGGTGGGAAGCAGGGTAGGAAATCCTGAGTGGGTGGGTGGGCATGGGGGAAAGCAAGCTCTGGCAGAAAAGCTGGATGAGATGGAAAAGTAGGTGGAACAGTATCAGACAGCACAAACATTAAAACCAAGAACAATTTTTTATTTTCATGGATCGTGGTGCATACTTGCAAGCAATCTGAAGGGCAGAAGAAATATCTATAGAATCAATTTTTAATAAGCACATTTATGTGAAAAACAAAATAATTTTAAATAATTAAATACCATCCTTTTGGCATCATTCATTACAATCTTTACAGAGAGGCTGTCTGTAAATAAGCAGGCATGACAGCAGTCCCTGTTACGAAACTTGCCTCATTCCTGCCAGTATAAGATCCTCTTCCCGTTTGCTTCTAATTTTGCCAAACATCACGTGTTTGTGCTAAAATCTTTCAGGCTGTTCGTCTGTCTTAGGCTGATATTTTTTTCAGTCAAAGCTATTTCTTCATTTTCCAAAATGAGACTAGAAGAGGAAAATATGCTGTTTGGCAGGTACAACTTGGTGTTACAACTTCCTGGTGGCGGCATCAACCACTCAGGAAAAAGAAATCTCAGAACCTGACCCATGCAAAATAAGCAGGTTCTGCAGCTTTTGAAGATAAATAAATATGAGGGAGAGAAAAGGAAAGAAGGTTAAACCGCCAGGGGATGTCTACAGGTTTTAAACAATTCTGACATCTTTGGGGGTTGTATGCTAAGGTCCCAGTTCTGTGAATGAAAAACCTTTATGAGAGGGAATATGGCAACTTAGTTACAGATACTGTGTTTTCCACCCTCGTGAAAATGAGACTCATTTGCTGTCTTTGAAAATAGGAGCCTATGCACACACAGTAAGCCTGCAGTGGGTGCCAGTTTAACCATTAAGACTGCTGGAAGGTTTTGTCTCATAAAAAGTGCTTTGCAGCTCATACTGCAACCAGAATGCACACTGTCGTACCCCAGGGAAATGGAGCATGTTGGATGTTTTCCTGGGATTCCTGTTCCTGGCTGGTCCAGAGCCAACGACAAAGATGTAGACCAAGGAGCATCTCTCTTGTGCTCTCAGAGAGCATCTTCCACACCACTTCCTCCCATGCTTGGACAGTTTTGGAAAAATCGCCTCTAACACAAAACAGAAAAAGTCAGGATCAAAGGAAGAGGGATATAATTAGATTAAATCACAGTGGGAGATCGCAGTGGGAGATGTGAAAATAAAACAGTGGAAGTTCGTGAGCTGATCTGCGGTATGTAGAACTTGGCCATGGAAGGACCATGTGGAGGGGGCGGGTGGGACGGGGGAGGAAATTTCAGTTCTGGCAGAAGTGCAAGAGGTTCAACCCATAAGTGAAACTTGGTTTCCCATTTGTAACAGTCATTCAGTTGGGAAAAGGCTTTCCAGGGGCAGAGATAGACTGAAAACTCACTTGTTATCTTCCAGATGGGAGTTTATATTTTCAGAAGGATGGACCCTAGGGTTTCTCTCAGAAACTGGAGTAAAATCTCTGAACCTGGATGAAGGTGCAGTCTGGATGGGGGTGCTGTTCTTCATGGATATGCATGGCTATTCACTTCCTTCAGAGGCTCTGGAGCAAACAAGATCTCTTGTGAGGTCCTCCTCAGACTCTCCAGTACTTGTGGCAGCACACTGAGATGATGATAATCAAATGCCATGATTCAAGGTGTCAGCTGATTGCCTAGAGACAAAAAGAGAACTTCCCTCCCCCAATACCTGAATTCCTGGGTTTGTGTGAGGATCATCTCATTCATTTTTGACTCCTCCCTTTGAATCATCAGAGACTGGTGAGACATAACGGCTCAAAGAATACTCTGAGATGGGTGCTAAAGACTCCTTTCTCTTAAAAGCCCTTGCCATGTTCAGGTATGTAACGTCAAACAGGTTGCAGCTGTGAAGGAGAGGACATTTCGCCAGCCCCCATTAGGTGAAACATCTGCTTACCAAACCTCAGTTGTCTCAGCTGGTGACCCTTGAAAGTGTTTATGCTATCTTTCTGAAGTATGGGTCCTGTATGCTCTGCTGCTCTTCCAAGGACTGGAGTCCCTTCTTTCTAAATTGCAGAAACCAGCTAGAGCTGTCCTGGGTGAAGCTTACTGGTCTGTAGGAGATTACATGAGGTGACCAAATGGTCCCTTCTGAGCTAAAAAGTTATGAAATGTCTGGAAAACTATGAATATGCTGAGGACCTGCATGTGTATCAGTGTGTGACATATGACAATATACACCAATTCACTGTATCTTCTGAAAACGTAGGGAGCGGTACCCAACAGGCAAAATGAACACAGGCCTGAGGTGTCAATCCATCCCCGGTCAGGAAATGCCAAAGTAGAGCTTCCCACACAAAAGGTGGTTGGGCAAGAGCCTCAGTGGAACAGACCTTCTCATTTCGTGTGAAATCTTTAGATTTGAAATGCTCTTGTGCTGTGGCAGAGTGAATACACGAACCTAAATGTCTCTTGAAGGCTTCCAGGGAGCAGTCCAGGTGGCAAGATCCATTGAAAAGCTAGCCCAGCTGGACTGTAGAGTGTGTGAGATATAATTAGACATGTACCCACATGAATTTTTATGTCAGCATCTAACATCATACTGGTGTTCACTTGCAACAGAAATATGCTACCAGTGACTTCATCAGTCCCTGAAATGTCATCTGTTTCCAAGGAGCTCTGAAAACAATGCTGGCGCCAAGTCCTTTGATGCCTGGGCCTTCTAGTGCAGTGGAACAAGGCCAGGGAGTATTTCTAGGCTTGCTATCTTGTAACTTACCAAGATGCTGAACATGTGCAACATTGGTTTGAGTCAGAGTTACCAGTCCTAAGCACAAGCATAAACTAAGCTTTAGACACTGAGATACGTGGTTACATCAGTAATGCAAGTTAGTGAAGGAATTCCTTGTTCAAGTAGTCCTTAAAAAGGAATGTGCTTGCAGGCAATATGTTGCCCCAGCAAATCATAGTTTCCTTTCTTGATCACTGAGGGAAAGCCCCATAAGCTCCTTTTTCATCTCATTTGTCTCCTCTTGCTCTTCAGCAGCATCTAACATTCATCACATCAATACAAAAATATATAATTATTTCAGAATTAAATAAATCTACTGACCTGTGCTTGGTAGTGCACAAAAATAGTGCAATAAATCTATGCAGAACCTGAAGCTAGCCAAGACCAGGGGACATGGGCTCCCAGAATTCTCTTCATAAAAACAGGTGTTGATCATAGCTTTTTGTTTTGACAGTTCAGATCAGCAGTCTTTCTGGCTGACATATTGATTGTAGGGCGTCAGTCTTCCTGATCTGGTAAAATATTACAGCACAAGGAAAAAATAGGAGAGCTTTTGTCTTCTTGGCAACTCAGTGTGAAAGCTTTCCAGAATATTGCTTTGCATAGAATGAAAATGGCTGTGGGCCAATGACTAATTATATTAAAGGGCTGTGCTTTTAAATTATTTATGTACCCTAGTGTTTACCCTAGTATTATTAAAACCACCGCATATACTTCTACAAATAAGATTTTGGTTCAGATGAATGTGACAGTCGCTCTGTGGGTGATATACTGTACCAGGAGTTTCTACTTTAATGTAACAAATAGCTTAACACACATTAACAGATGCATTACTCGTGGAGCACTGCTGCAGAAGGAGATGCAGATGAAAATAATTTACCTCTGGTCCATTTAGACACAGCAGATTACACAACAATAATAAATGTAGGAGCAGACTGCAAAGCATTGTTTGAAATGAGGATTTATCATACTGAGGATTTAAAACCACTTTGGATCCAGGCGATGCTAACCAGAAACTTCTTTTGTTTGTGCAGCAATTGCTGAGCATACAGGAAGAATTAAATAACAAAAAATCCGAACTGGAGCAAGCCAAGGAAGAGCAAACACATACACAAGCGATGCTTAAAGTCCTTCAGGAACAGGTGAGTGTTTCTGGTGGGAGAAAAATGCTGGCTTAGGCATGCTGAGGGGATGGAGGACTCACGGCTTCACCTCCAAAATCCATAGGAGTCTGACCACAGACTGCGCTGTGAGCAAGACATAACCTTTTGCGGCCTGTGTGTCTGCTCTGATTAGCGTTTGTGAACACAGCTGGTGCTAACCCAGAGTTTGAGAAAAGAGAGTGAAAACGGACACTTATTTTGCACTATCCGATATTGAATTTTATGTGTTGAGTAACATTTCCACTTACATTATTCTACATAGAAATCAGTGAACTGTGTTTTCACTCTGAAATTAAAAACAAAAAAAAATGATGCTGGGAGAGTTAAATATACCTGAAAAGCAAATATATTTGAAGCAGAACAGCTTTCTTTTCAAAAGAAAAAGAGCTTGGCATCTCCAGTGTTACTCATGCAGATATGAGTATGCAAAAAACTTTATGATAATGGTGTTAAAAAAGTAGCCATCAATGAAATTATTTAAGCAGTGAGAAGCAAACCTCTGTAAATCTGATTATCATACCTTCTTTGATACTAAGGTCTTCTATGACACTGAGAAGTGCGTTTGATAGTATTGTTTTATAAGCATGGTAAGATGGAGAGTTACACAGCAAAAAGAAAATCTGGTGCTAAATCTGTAAATCTGGAGATGAATCAGTGCATTGTGTGCAAGCACAGTGTGCACAAATGCATATTGTCTGCATAGACCACGTGGCTCAGACACACTGAAATTACAGGTCCCCCACCTGTGCTGCACAGGCACAGTCTCTGCTTTGAGACCGTGTTTTAATCCTTTCTAGATAAACTTTGACCTAAAATATTTAGGGACTTGGTTAAGTATTTGCAGTTTAAAGGCTGTGGGATCTGGACTGCTTAGATGGCAGCAATTCAAAATGCTGATGATTATCATGTTCAAGATTTTTCAGCATGTATGTCTGAATATGTCTGCAGACAGGTTTATACATTTAATGTACATATTGGGAAAAGTAAATTATGCTTATTTCAGATTTTTTTAATGCTCATTATGAAAGCTGTGACATTGTTCCATGTTTAACATTTGTCTGAACGTATCTGGTGACAAATATAATCTAGAAAGTAATAATTTAGATTCTGGAAAAAATAAAGCTTTTATGTTCAGATACATGTTCTTAGCACTTACAGTTACAGAGATAACCTTCTAAATGAGAGCTGATGCAAGACTGTATTACACAAAATGCCATGAAGAAGAATGGATTTGGTAATGACAGAATCTTTATAAGCACAGAATCCACCAGATCTATTGCGTTAATTGCATCTCATTTCCATTTTTACATGGCATGCAAGGTATAGCATTATAAAATACTTTAAAAAGAAAACATGAAATTGCATGAAGTTATTTTACATCTTGGTAGCAATTAAATGCTGCAAAAATGTATAGGAAGATCTTACAATGCTAGGCCCCAGTAGGGACCACCAGGGCAGACTTTTGAATCTCTGCAGACTCCTACTAATTGCGAATCAAATGTGCGCTCATGCTAGGCAGACAGATGAAACAGTAGCTGGAAGAAAGGCAGGATGGATCTGCATTTCTCTTGAGAATTAGCTCTGAAACACGCCTAAGGCCAAGACTGTAAGTGGCCAGAATTCCTAAGGAGCACTACGCAGCTAGTGTGCTTCTCCAACAACCCTGAACCACTTCCAAAACTTTCCAGAACAGCAGAAGCCTTAGCAGTAATGACCCCCACTTGCCAAGGCTCACAGCTTTCCTTTACAAGCACCACAGCTCATCTGTGTGTTTTATCCACAATGGGTATTGAAAATCATCCGGCGGAGTCAAGTAAATATGAACATTTCTTTCAAAAATAAATAGCACCGGGCTCCCGCCTCAATTGTACAGCTTGGTTTTGTGTTACGTTTGCTAAAATCTGCCTTTTCATCTCAAGCTGGCAGAGGGATCCTGCCCTGCCTCACCACGGGCATGTTTGCCCGGAGAGGTGCAGCTGTGTTTGAGCACATCTGCTGGCTCAGCACATCTCATGCTGATCAAGTTACACCAACCCAGCCACATCCAGAATGGGATGTCCTGCTGGGAGACATCCTATTTTCTTGTGCACCATATTGCATTACTGTAGCCAAGAGGTGTCTGGATCAGATCTGGCCTGTGGCCACCAGCTCTCATTGTCAGAGGCATTCGCTGGTTTGTGTCAGACCTACCCCAACCACGACATTAGTTGTATCAGAGACTTCTAACTCCTCAACCCTTCTCCTTTCCTTTCAGGTAGGCTCTTGGTAGTTACTGGCCCTTGTTCAGTGTGTTGCTTCAGCATGCTCTCTGCTGGTAACAACATGTTCACCACCGACCATCAATGGAGCCCCTTGCCTAGGGGGTAAGGCAAGTCCTGTTTTTCCAATATTGTATGTTTTTTTGAGGTTCTTATTCCAACATTTCACTGTTTAGAATGTGAGAGAAGAATATAATTTAAATTTTAATTTAGAAAAAAAAAAAACAATATTGGAAAAAAAGGGACTTTACCCCTTTAGCCTGTGGGAATGCAGCTGCACATTCTCTGCCCACAAGTTTTCTACCATTTTCTCCACTCGTTCACTCCCACCTCCTACTGCAGTGGTCCTAGTGTAGATGTGGATGCTAGCACCTTCTTGCCTGAGCTCTGGCATCTTTTCCAGAGCATGGCAGGCAATAAAAGAGACGGAAAGGCTCAAGCATCCTGTCTGCATTAGAGTTATATTAACTGGTGGAGCAGTGCCAGGGCAGTGATGGTGGGAAACCAATGGTGGGGTGAAAACCTGCCAGACCAACATAGTCTAGAGGCTGAGCCCACTCTCCTGTCAACTGTGCGTGTGCCTGACGGTGGAGTGGTATGTCACCAGCAGAAGGCACGCAGAGCATTGCCCAAGAAGCCAGCAGTCACCAAGGGGTGATAGCACTTTATCAGCCTGGTAAAGGAAAGGTGAAAGGTAAGTAATGAACAGCAGTCCCCAAGCGCTCAGGACATGGCATTAGCGTGCAGAGCAGTTTTACATACCCGAGCATGCTCTCCTGACCTCATATTCAGATGAGTAATTCAGCTGAACTCAATAGGACTGCTCACATGAGTTGAATTTCTATAACAAAGAATTGGCAGAGTCGGGAAATGACTCTCTTGGCTGCACCACAATGCAGAAATACCTAACTTTGGTGCTTAACTGGAAGCAGCCCTCTCGGATCATTCCTACAAGCCATCCCCACAGTGAGGTGGTTTCATAGGATGGTTATTTTCGCAGTGCAAGGAAAACATGTAGCATTCATTGGAAATGTATCACCCTGCTGTCGGTATAAACTGCAGACTTTTTGAGGGTATTGAAAAATGAGCATCAGTGAATGGAACCAGGACACCTGATGAGTTTGCAGTCCCCAGCTGTCCTTTGTACTGCTTTATCAGAGATTGCCACCCCCTTCCCTCTCTGTCAGGACCAGTTTAGTGGCTTGAGCAGCAGTTCCTGAACTGGTGCAGTTTACAGCCCTGCGTCAGAAGGTACGCAGAGACCGTGGCCCGCTTACCTTTATTGTCAAATTGGAAACTGTGAGAGGCTCGGAACTGAATCACACGCAGTTTAGTTGTTGCTGCCACACAGCAAAAAGATGATGGAGGTAACTTAGCCACCCTAGGGTGGTAGTCCGCCAACGCTTCTGAGTCAGATACCTAATCAAAACATAAGGGTTCTATTTCTAAATCTCTCGATTTTAGGACTGTTGTCATGCGGGAGCACAGCTGTATCATCAACAGTTACATCAAACCCAGCTTCTTTGGCAAAACACAAGGAATGCCTCAGAAAGTTCTGTTTATTCTTCCCCATCTCCCCCCAACCAAGATATCTATTCTGAATTAAGTTAGAATAAAGGCATGACTCTTCAGAGTAAATGGTTCTGAGCACTTCATTTAAGTGTACAAACCTCCATGGCTTATAGGCTCAGGAGAGCTGGGGTGTCTCCTCCTTTCTGTGTTCGCTCTATCACAGGATGAATGACTGCATATTTCACTGTGCCTTGAAACATGAGCCAGGATGTGCCTTAAATATCTTGGGAATGATTTTTACAGTCCCCAATGTAATCCTGGATTTTTCCCAGAAAGCTAATTCAGGAGGAAAAAAAAAAAAAGTTTTGGTTCAGATCATATATTTGGAATTGGCAGTGCCTCCTCTGTTCTTCCTGCTACTGGTTAAATGAAAGAACTGTTCTTATCTTCACCTCCTCTTCCGTCATACCCAGGAGCCATGTCAGTTATTTAGATGCTTCCTCAGGAAGGAAACGTACAGTAACACTTTGGCATCTTAAACAGCTCAAAATATATCATTCAAAAGTAATCATTAGCAAAACACTATTTAGCTAGTGGCAACTTACGAATATTGTAAAGTTTAAATTAATAGCAACAAGAATGGGAAATGAAATCGTTTATTATTCTTGAGAGCCAATTCTATACACTTTTTATGTCTTGAAACTACTTTCTAATCTTATTATTTAAAAAATAATGACCTAGTCTTATTATTTTCTTTTTTTTTTTTTTTTGCCAACCTATCAAGCCTTAAGTATGTTGGTTTCAAAATGGTTTGAGCAAAAACTCATTAGAATTATATGCTCCATCTGTTTTTCTCATTGGAAGCTTTATAAAATGCTCCTTCAAATAAATCAGAGATAACTGCGTGAAATACTCAAGTAATGTGCTTGTTTTGTTCTCTTTTGTTTTTTGTTTACTCTTTGCAGTTAAAAAGCGCCAAGGAATTAGCAGAAATCAATGGGCATGATGAATCTCAGGCAAATGTAGGTACTGCTATCTATGTATAGATTTGGAGATATGTATATATATATATATATGCATGCATATGGTCTCCAATTTAAAGCTGATAGAATGGCTGAATGATTTGCACATCAGGTTTGAAGAGCCTTGTTTTTTTTCTGAAGCCACAGGTTCAAATCCCAGCAAACTTCATTTCGAGGTAGATAAATTGGGTTCCATGCAATTTACTTTGTAGGATTTATTTGGAAGAGACTTTAACAACCAGTGTCCTACTTGCTGTATGTGGGTGTTAAAGATACCATGGAAACGACTGCAAGAGAAATACTTTGCCTTAGTGTCCTGTCCAGGATTACTCAAGCTACAAAGTTCCACCGTTTGTCTCTGTGGCTGCCACCTTGCAGCTGAGCAAGTCTGGCCATATTTCAGTTCTGAGTCAAGTGACTGGTATACATGTAGAATTTGGAAACAGTCAAGTTGACAAGAGGACTAAATTAATTCATTGAGTCATTATTTTGTCCAAAATCATTAAAGGACTTGTTAAGGTCGTGTTTTTTAAAACCCGCTGCCAAAAAAAAATGCTTCTGTTATTCCCTTAATGATTGCAGTCAAAACAGCAATTTGGATAAGGGGAGAGAGAAAAAAGGAGAACTTTCCTGCTATGTTTGTCATCCAAACCATGCAGCTTTCTGCTTTGTCATAAACATATGAAAATTAAAACTGATTATATACAGTATCTTCCTCCTAGCCAAGAGAACTAGCAACTGTCTGAACACTAATATATTTTTAACATCTGTTTTAGTCTAATGGCACAGCCAGGAAAGCAGTTTTATTTTAAACCTGAATGGAAGGCTCAAATTTTCTGCACTGCTTTGTGATAAGGAAATGTTGTCCTCTCTTTTTTAATCCTTTCCTGAATCTCATTCATTGTGGTCTGTTTCCGCAGTGAAGTCGATAGAGCCTCATCTCTCTCAGCATTTGGACAGGAGACATTCAATATTGTCTGATAGCTCCAACAAATCTGCAATTGCAGTCTGTCTGCACAGTGTCTCATTGCCCCTTTGAAAGATTCTGTTTGCAAACCAAAATAAAGACATTAATCCACTCATGATCTTGAAACGCTCACATTTGCTACCTAAAAAACTTGTCTTTGTACGACAGCTGGTTGCAGGAACTTGCTTCCCCTCCAAAAATGTGTTTGAAGCCATGTTTTGCAAGATTGAAATGTTTTAAAGGAAAAATACCTAAATGCTTCAACTTCTATTGTTCTGGCTCACGTGGAACTGGATAAAACTGAAGAGCCTGAAATTTTTATTTTGATATAATATAAAGGTTGAAATAGCATTAAAATGAACCATTTCAATTGTCTAAAAAGAGTGTTTCAGTACATCATTCCCACGTATCTAAACCAAAATATTTCAGAATCTTTGGTTAATGGTAAATTTTTCAAAAGGTAATGTTTTCTTCCAGTTTGTAATTTGAGGAATTGTTTAAATGCCTGAATTTTCCATAGGATAGAAACTGTTTTCTGTCCCTCTTTGCCATGAGCTCTTCCCATGATGATCTCATAGCAATATTAGACTCCTAAGAAAAGAAGTCAATACCTAAATTAATGGTGAAGAGGGAAACCAGACAGCTACAATTATTGAGTCACAGTTGCAGCCGTGTATTCAACAATTATGCCACCATGAAATCAGAGAAGGCATAGCAGCACAAATGGAAACAGAGAAATAGAGGGAAAGAATGGATGTTACAGCATTTGCTACAGTAATGAACTTAGTAAAATGGAAGTTGAGGTACCTTTTAAACAATTGTCATTTATATCAAATAGGTGGTGCTCAGGTGTTGTGCCTTGCAGGTTGTCTCTCCACATCTGTTCTCAGCAGACTTCATAGTTCTTGCCCTTGGCCAGTGTGCAAATCTGGGATGATCAAAGAGAAAAAGGCTTGGTGGCTTCTACGTGGTTATTAGTGAACTGTGATGCATATAATGGGATTAGGATATATTTGTTACAGTTGACAGGTTGAATTCAGCAAATGAAATAACTTTACATGCAGAGCAATAGTGGGAGGTGTTGGTAAGGAAAAATGGTAACGTGTGTCTATACACTGAGCACACAATCTAATCGTCACACTATGGCATATTTAGATAAGTTACTCCAGAAAATCAGGCTCCTGGAAAGGACAGTAGAAACTTTAGGCACACTGCATACACATCAAGAATGCCCATACTGTAATCTTAAAAATATTATTTTCTGCACTCCTCAGGCTTTTTGCTGATGGCATTGGTCTGCCTCATATTTTAGATTAGAAAATATTGTTTCTTAAAATAAAACCTGAAAATATTTTTGTTAGCAAAAGCAGATGCAGATGAAAATATATACTTAGACATCTCCTGGTGTGTCTTCTACGTTTCCATTATGTGAGACCATCCTGAAAGGGAAACAAGGATTCGGACACCTTTGGAAAAAGAAAAGCATCCCTCTTGAAATGTGCTTCACCTATAAATGGACCAATCTTCATTTTTTTTTACTCTTGCTGTTGCAGGGGAATTGAGCACAATTAACTAGGAGGCTGGAGCAGTTGCAATGTTACCCTCCTTGCCATGGCCGTTCACACACAAATCTGGGGGGAAAAAACAGAAATTTATTGTATTCCCAGTACATCTATTATTTCCAGAAAGCAAAACCAGCTTACAAGGCTCTGTAAACAGTCATAAGGGTGTTTCATGAGTGAATTGCCAGGTACATGCAGTAGTATTTGTTATGGCCGTTGACATTTCCCAGCTATACTCTGTGGCAGGAAAGGCCAAATGTCAGGCTCAAGCACTACATAGAACCCAAGATCCTGGTCTGGTGCTAACAGAGACTTCAACACCCAGGACTGCCAGAGGTGCTGTCACTGAGCATTCATTTCCTTCAGCCCTGCGGTTAGGAAAAGATTGCTTCTTGCTTCTAATCTGTCCCCCTTTTAATTTCCTCTTCATTCTTGCATATAATGATACTTAATTCACATCTCTGTCTTAACTGAAGAGAAAATAATGGCCAATGGACAATTATAATTCCAGATATAATCCTCTTCCAGGATGTTCCCAGACTCTTGGGACCTGATTAGTCCCAACGTGAAAAAAAAATCTTGCTTGGGAGGCGTGCTCGAGTAGAGAACATTTTGCAAACTGAAAATGCTAATCACATGTTTTGTCGCTAACTCTATGAACGCAATTTATTCTTCCACTGTTTCTGTAGGGTCAGTGGCTTTCTGTGGAGTCTCTTGTATATAGGTTAATTCTGTGTTTTGATTAAAGGTCTCCTTTTTCTCACTGCTGAGTGAGATACATAGGGCACTGCATGCAAATACAGTTGTATAGCCTTGGTGAATATATCCCTGTTTTAGGGGTGGGAAGGTTAATATCCATGGTATGCCTCTATTGTTCATGGAAAAAGGGAGATTTTTTTACACAAGCCTCATTTTAGAAGTACTCAGTGATCTTCTTCCAGGACTTTGGCACTCTCCCTTGACAGCTATCTGCCCTCCTTAGATAGCTCCTGTGAATAACTCCTTCTCTTTGTAAAAGTGCCATCAAATGGTAGTCAAGAGTATCAGTCCTCCAAGTTCAGACCAAAGCAAGAGATGGGTCATGGCTGCAGAAGCGTTTTGCATACTCAGATTGCAGTTGCATGGTAAAGTGCTGACTCTGTTGAAGTGAATAATTAAATCCCATCAGGTTAAAAAGCCGGGATTTCACCAAAACACTTTTAGGGTTACTTCATTATCACCAAGGCATAAAAAAATGAATATATTTCAGAGAGTGAAACTGATTTCACCACAAGTTGTCTAGCAGCTTTTTGCTCTGTTTGAGTTTCCTTATTTGAACAAAGTAATGACTTTGAACTCGTTCTCCAGCAGCTTGGACACAGTATTCTGTGGGTTTTTCTCCAGACATGAAATCAATAATATTAAGTAGGGATGCATTTTTCCATTTGAATGCTTGAAGCTGTTATCAGAGCATTTCTCAAGTTCAACCAAGCATCTTACATTTGATGTTGATTCTTCCTTTAATTTTTCTTGTCTCATCTGTATCTGCTTTTCAAGCAGTTACCAGATGATCCCTGACTCTGAGGAGTATCCCCCGGATGAAGTATTTCAACCATTTTACTAAATTGCTTGCTTTATGCTACACTGAAAGTGATGTTAATCCTGACTACACCCTAGTTTTCTCTTTTCACATAGTACAGTCAATCACTGATGATCTTTGTTTGCCGACGATACCAAGCTGTGTGGTCTGGTCGACACCCTGAAGGGAACGGATGCCATCCAGAGGGACCTGGACAGGCTTGAGAAGTGGACCCATGCCAACCTCATGAAGTTAAACAAGCCCAAGTGCAAGGTCCTGCACGTGGGTTGGGGCAAGCCCAAGCACAAATACAGACTGGGTGGAGAACAGATTGAGAGCAGCCCTGAAGAGAAGGACTTGGGCGTGTTGGTTGATGAGAAGCTCAACATGAGCTGGCAATGTGTGCTTGCAGCCCAGAAAGCCAACTGTATCCTGGGCTGCATCAAAAGCATGGCCAACAGGTCAAGGGAGGTGATTCTGCCCCTCTGGTCTGCTCTGCCTCGGCTTGGCTGGGGTCCTCTGTCCTTGCAGCAGGTATTTCTGGAGCACACGGGAGCAGGTGGGATGCTGCAAAAAGTGAGGTGATGACAGCTGGGTGCATTTCAGGGTAGGGAGAGGGTGCTGGCAGCCTTTCCGTACCTGAGAGCTCAAGGGTTACGTCCCTTGCAGGAGATGCCAGAAGATGGGGTTTACTTCTCTACTCCACCTAAGAATGTTCAAAGATGCCTTTCCCGAGAAGAGCATGAGCTACATGTGCTCTCCAGCCCCTCTGTTGTAACTGCTCCCCTTTGCAAGATTGCATTTGGTTGACTAATTCATTTAACAAATGCAGTTAATCGTCTAAAGAGAACAAGCAAGAGTAATGGTGCAGTGCAAGGATGAGGATAGCCCCTTGAGGAGAGATGTGGGGTTTGGTTTCTCATCATGTCTGTGTTATGTTGTTAGAAGAAGGTGCAAGAATGCTGCACTCCGACTGGAGCAAGGCATAAAGCCCCCAGGGATTACAGAGACCCATTTACTGTCAGTATTGAGGTTCTTCTGTCCTGGTGGGACCAGGACCAGGGGGTGAAGAGTGGCTGTGCCTCTTTCTACTCCCTGCCATTTCTGTTCCAGGCATTTATTTGTAGCCCTCCCATCACTTATTTCTTCTCATTTCCTTCAATTTAAGGCATGTGGAGTATGATAAATTCAAGGAGCTATGACCGTTCGCAGATCAGCAGCTTTCCTACTTACCGCGGCAGGCATGAGGAATGACCACCTCATGAATTCAATACCATGAGGCCTGAAAAATAACAGGGGTTTGACTGGCTGTTTAGGACCACGTTATCAAAGAGCCTGATCAGCCGTCAGAAGTTCTTACACACTGACAGATTGAGTCCCCCTGAGTTCCACCCTTCACCGCGCCAGCCCTGGTTCAGCATGTTAGAGGACAGCAATAGAGTTTCATTAGCGTGGTGCAGATCTCTGCTGCAGTTTCATCCATGATCTAACCCTACGGGGAGCAAACAGCTACAGCAGACCAAAGTATATTCTGACATGGAGTGTGGTAACTGACGCCGATCTGGGCTGTAGCAACAACCCCTTCGTTAATGTGCAGCAAGAAATCACACCACTTCCCTTGTCCCTAATTAAGAGTGTCAGAGTGGCATCGTAACTTGGCTTCTGATTGGAGTGAATTCCCATCATCTGAGGGAGGAGAAGAGAGAACTCTGAGACACAATGATAAAACCCATTCAGCCACCCACTCAGCAAATCACAAAAGTTTTTTTACTTTTAATTTCACATGAGTTCCACAGGGAGACAGTTCTTCAATGCCCAGAGCTACCTGACATTTTAATAATATCTGATCATTATGTGCAGCCTTTCATCCTAAAGCATTTTCCCCAAGTATTTACACTGAACACGTATACAGGAGTCATCACATCATTTCTAGTGAGGAATAACAGTCAGCCTTATACATACGCAGCTGTGTGCTTAACCCACACATTGTACAAGGCAGACTGGCTTGTCAGAGCACTCAGGCTCCCCTGCAACCACCTGAAGGATGATGGGCCACCTCTGCTTCAGCCACAAGCCTGCAACTGCAGTTCTTGGGGTTGTACACCACATTCACTCTCCCTCCAACCTGCTAAAGTCCTTCAAGGAACAGACAGCAAAAAGGGACAGAAGTGAGAGAGGAACTTCAATATCCTCAGGAGACACTCTTCTTGGAAGAAGAGTTCATCATCCTAATCAAGATCCAATCCAAAAGAATGAGAGCTTCAAAACATTGGTTTCAAGTGCTTTTCATACATTCAGATGTGGAGATTTCTGTGAATATGGGGATTGCCCTGGGTTTCCAGGTACCTAAAATTAATATCTTTCAAATAGAAATACTTGCTGAAAACCATTCACTCTCATAAAACATGTAAGGTTGTTTTTCTCCCCCCAGTTACTTCCTTTTATTTCCACAAAAGCATTTTCAAAACAGTTCTACACATCCTAGAAGGGAAATGAATTGTGTTTTTTTCCTCTCTCTAACTTTTTTTTTTAAAGTGCATCATTGTCAAGGAGATTGCTAGAGCAACATTTGTGTTAAAGACCATTTGAAAGGGCTTTCACAAGTTCTCAGTCTCAAGTAAACAGGAAGTATCCCCTCCTACAATGACTTCAGCAGAGCTGGTGGGCAGGCGATGCTTTCGTTCAGCCAACCTTTGGTTCACTGCAATTCCCTAACACAAAGTGTGCAAAACGACAATTACCTTTTCCCTTGCAAAACAACCGCCTTCACATCACATAAAACATCTGTGTTAAGTCATCAGGAACCTACACATAAATCCAGCTTTAGAAAATGAAGCAACTTGATCATACTTTTAAGAATAAGCATGAAGTAACTTTCATATTAGTCATCCATATTTTGCATATGTACATTCCCATAAAATAGATGTGCTCAAATACAATGAGAACAGTATAAAGAGGTAGTTTCAATGAGAAAAGCATTTTCAGATTATTGCTAGTTGCCTAGACTCAGCAGGTGAAAGTTATAATAGTAAAAGCTTTGTAATGAAAAAGTTAAAAGCATCTCTCTGGCAAATGGATCGGAAAAATAGGATGTCAAGAGCACCATAATACAATTAATCTTTACTCCTGAAAACAATTCTATCATGTAGGATAAATCAGACAAACTAATCTTAGATGCATAGAGGTGCATTTGAAGTGCTTCGTTTGCAAGGTCTTACATTTGCTGTTCTAATTTTTCTTCATTGTTATTCCTATAATTTTAATGCCAGGTAATTTTTCAACCCAGTTGTCAGCTGTTTGTTTGTTAATACCAGTGCACTCTTAAATTTACAGTTCTGGTAAATTCTATATTCATGTACTTTCAAAGTAAATTTCTATGTTAATCTACTTTAAAAGTAATTACAATGTGCTATGGCTGACAAAACCAGTACTAGCTTCTTGCATAGCCCAAAATAAGTTGTCGAGTTTAGGCTTGAACTGAATGAAAAGGGGACACCTGGTCTGTATCATTTCTAATGATAGACCAGTCACAAGCAAAAACTGTTACAACATTCACCAGCAGTGTAGCATATGGCAAATACGTACTTCTGCATCACTAAGTAGATAGTAGAAGGAGAAGAATCCTCTGAGACCCTGGAAAAAAAAAAAAAAAACAAAAAACCACTGAAAATCAAGGGGGGTTTTTTGCTGTATTGGTGACCTCATGCTAACTGTAAAAGTAGTGCAGGCTGCTTCTGAGAGCTCTGGTTTTGGGCAGATGGTTGGATGCCTTATTCCTTGCCTTATTCTTTTTATACATGATGCAACGCTGCAATTTGTTACTGTAAACTGAGTTAACCCAGTGCACATAGAAAAGGCCAAGAAACTTTTCTACATATAGACAATGTGTCAGTAAGACCACTGAACTTAATGTCAGCCACTTTACTGAAATCAACTCTCAGGCTGTGAGGAAGCAGGACCATGTAAAATATATTTCTAGGAAGTAGTTAATTTGCTAGCACAAGATCAATTAATTTGCAGCAACAAAAGAATTATATTAATCAAAGTTTATGAGCAATTATCTCATCATTAAAGTATTTTTACAGGAGTAGTCAGCAGAGAGCAGAAACAGCCACTGTAAGAGGATGTGCTGAAAGAAGAGCTGTGTAACATGCACAATGTTCCTGGAGAATTTTGAGAGTGTTCCTGGAGAATTTTGAGTCACTTTCAGAGTTAGAATCATAGAACCATAGAATCGTTACGGTTGGAAGAGACCTTTAAGATCATCAAGTCCAGCCATTAACCTAGCACTGCCGAGTTACTACTAAACCATGTCCCCCAGCACTCCATCCACATGTCTTTTAAATACCTCCAGGGGTGGTGACTCAACCACTTCCCTGGGCAGCCTGTTCCAGTGCTTGACAACCCTTTCAGTGAAGAAATTTTTCCTAATATCCAATCTAAGTTCATTCTGAGTTCAGACACTCAACCAAATTTCCACAGGTCACAGCACAGCATAGTGCCGTAGCAGCCCGTGAAGGGGAGCAAGCTCCATTAAAGGAAGAATTAGAGCCATTTGGCCCAAACCAAACATTGCTGCTGTCAGAAGTTGCTAAATCCTGCAGCCTGACGGAGGCAAGGTGGTCGTAGCTCCATTGACCAACTTGCAGCGAGGCTGAGCATGTATTCCCCGCAGGCACGGGCACAAACGCATGTATACAAGACACGCATCACATGCATACACATACACATGGCCAGCCACACAGATCAACACAAACTCAGTATTCATAAACACAAGCAATCCTGATAGTCTCATCTTGCTCCCCTTTCTGGTTGATCAGGACAAAGGTTCATTAGTGGAAAATATATATGCAGACTTATACATATGTACACTGTGGATCCCGCCAGTAACTGGCCTTTGAGTCTCAGTCTATCCTGTAGCTGGCCCATGCCTCACACATACACACACAAGCAGGTCTTTTAGTGATTCCCCACACCCCATGATGTCCCCAGTTGCTGGCTTGGACCCCCTGGTCCCTCCAGTAGGTCACGTGCAGTCTCTCTGGTCTCTTCTGTATCCATCCCAGACCTATGGCCACTTCAATATGTGGCTCCCAAGCTTATTGTCCTACTCAGTGGCTAGTCTGGCTTGATGCTCACCAGTGATCATAGAACAGCATACACACACAGTCTGGTCTTTCTAACTATGACACCCCAGACACGTGGCCCTCTGACCCCTGGTCCCACTCCAGCTGCTATGCTCGGACCCGCATGCACACAGAATAGAGGGTCCTTCACCCAGGAAAAGAGCTAGAAATTGAGTTTAATGAGTGTAATGCATTGATCAGAGCATGTCATGGCCACACAAGTGTACTGACCAGCAACCTGGTTACATACGACCAGTTCCTTTTATCCCCTTCCCAAACCGCCATGAGCCCTCCTTTTTCCTACCTTTTGTTTCCCTGCTAAGGACCCTCAACTAAGTCTTGTACAGTCCCAAGATGTTCTTCCCCTACATCCCATAACAAGTCCCATACCCCCACAGGCAGTGCCCCCCTTAGTCTGTAAGATGATCCAGAGAGCATTTCCACTGACTGGTCTTGATAGATATCCCGCTCAACCCCTGGGGCTGATGCTGTCCTGTGACAGCCCTGGGAGGAGCTGGGTCAGGGGACTCTCTTTTTTCTGATTAGGTTATCAGGCTTTCCCCCATCTGTGATGGTACTTCTGTCCTTCTTTGAGCTCGTAGAGATAAGACTTTAATCACAATTATCAGGAGGAAGCAGGAAGTGATGGTAGTTGGAAAATCCCTTCTGCAGGGGACGGAGGCACCCATCTGTTGATGACACATCCCTCATGTTGTTTGATGAGGGCGCAGAACTGGGATGTTGCTGAGGCTGATCCAGCCATTGGACTATTATCCCTCATTGCACATCCATGAGCTCTGCCCCCGCCAGTGATCCTGCTTTGAGTAGGAGGTTGGACTAGAGACCTCCCAAGGTCACTTGTGTGATTTTGCGATTCTGTGATCATCTGAGTCACAATCATTACTTGTGAATGTACTCATACGTTGCCACATTTGCAAGGAAATTTGATTTAAGTTTAATCTAAATAAGCTTTTTCATTGTAGTTGAGCTCAACTTGGATTGAATAATTTTGTATTCACCATGGATAAGAACACAGACAAGGACAGTAGCCCATTCTCAACTTACAACCATGTTAAGCTGTCAGGAGTTGTCCTGTACCTCAACCTTGCATGTCCCCATAAATTTAAGATGCCTGATTTGATGTGCCTGAAACTATTGCAAGGCTTCCATTCACTTGATTGGAAATTGAATTAGGTTCCATTCAGGTTAAAAAAGCAAGATTAAATTTTCAAATGTAGGTCTGAAGTACATTAAAGGAAGACCAGCAAAGCAAAAACCACTACACCAGACTTTAAGAGATTGCCAGGTAAATGAAATTAAATGAAAAAACGTACAGTCTTCATGTCACAGGTCAGTTTCTACCCATGTTTGCAGTAGAATCGTCAAAGCTGCCTGGCCATCACTAAGCAGTTTGGGCAAGCACACCTGAAGTCTAAGCGCACTTCTGTAGACTCAGAGCAGGTACACGTATGCCTTTCAAGAGCTTAAGCACAGCAGATCTGGTGTCACATGTGCATGGGTCTTTCTTCTATCAAAATCATAAAATTACCTTTTCTTGAAAGCTTACAACTTCTCTCTGGTCTGCTGTTAATAGCCTGCAAGATTTTTGCTTATGTTTCAGATATATAGTTTTTTCTCCTCCTACTCATTTTCTCTCATAAATCCCCTGGCTGATGAGAAAGTGTGGTGTATCCCTTACATCTAACAACATTCAGCAGTTGCTCTGTCACATGCCTGCTGTGTCCAATATCTCGTCTTTCCTTCTTCTGCTACTGTTTTAAAGCCTCAGACAATTGGCTTTGTACATATAGTACAAATGCCAACACATCCTGCAAACTCTTCCAGAGTCTGGTAAGATTATTTTTTTTTACTGGGTCTTTAAGAAGGCATAATATTATTTTCGCCCACTCACCACACAATTCTGCAGAATCCTATATACTACAACAAAGGGAATGAGATCTTTGAAGACAATATGCAAGCAGTCATCATTCCCCCTAGATTTAAAGGTAATTATCAAATATGTGGATTACCCAGATAGCAGAGAGAGTATTTCAGCTCTGGATATTTGTCATTTGCATCCTGATCACATGCCAGGTGTCTTCAATGTCACATTCATTAAATCCCATATTCTGCCTTTCAAGCAGAACAACGGGTGATGTGGAACTGCACTCTGGCAGGAGCAGTTCCCAGGTAGGGCAGCTACTGTTCAAGCCCTGCTCAGCTCTTGGGCAGCATTTATGGGGAATGGCAAGTCCTTGCTCCCCCCATTTTTAGGGATGCTGGCTAGCATATGTTTTAAGAATCACAGAACTTCTTAGGCTAAAGAGAACCATTTTGTCTAAAAAGAGAAGCCCCAGGCAAGAGCAGACATTTTATAATCTGTCATCTTTTTTTGTACTGATGCAAGAATGGCCTGGAGAGGGTAAGTGATGTCTGGACTGAGAACTTTTTATTTAACATCATACTTTCCCATAGGGGGGAAAAAGAAACCAACGAAGGACTGAAAGACCCAAGTCATCCAGCCTAAATATCTGGGGCTTTCTGATCTGCTAGTGCCCTGGAGTGCAGAGCTATCCTTTTGTTATTACGTTACCTGTGATGACCCTCTGTAGAAAGTCACTACAACTCTTCTACTCTTCAGGACTTCTGTGTCTCTCTCCAGAAAATGCTTCTCTCCTGGGAGTTACGCTCTTCTTTGCTGTGTCTACAGTGTGGGACCCAGCTGATCTGTAGTGGGTCATGGTGGACAGTGAGACCAGGCACCTTTTGGAGCAATCCACTTGCCCACACCTCTGCATTTGCTTCCAAAAGAAGCCAGGGTACATGAGAGAATGGCACAAACCCAACTTCTGTCCCACCTTATAGCCAGGACATGGCTAAGGTATACATACATGTGTTAGAACTGCCATGTACAACTATCCACAGCCATCAGCTCCATGTCAGTGGTGGTGTCAGAGGTCTGCCTGTGAAATGAATAGTCCACGTGAGAAAATTGTTATTATGCCACCCTCTGTTTTATCCAGCAAGTTCTCCTGAAAGTTTTCCAGAAAGACTCTCTCTGTCTTTCCCTCTCTGGTGCAAAACCAGGGAGTCCTGAAACAAAATGCTGGTCCCAATGGGTTTGTGAAGTCCACGAGGGAAATTCATGTCTTTTCATCATCTGCTGAAAGGTGAAAGTGTCATTTGCAAGGAAAAGCTCCAAGCTGGCAATGGTGGGAGCATCACACAGAATGGTTGCATTCATGCTGAGCAGCTCTGGAGCTGTCATCATCAAGTCAGGCCTCCATGTTCTCTGATACCAGACATAATTTGTGAATAATGAATAGGGCCAGGTCCCTAATGATTTCCAGGGGTGATTTAACCTGGATTAAGCCTTCCACATACTGCATTTAGTTCTTACAAGGTCATTTCACTTCTAATAAGTACTGGGTTTTCACATGCTCAGCTGTGTTCTTGTCCTTTAATGCAGTAACTGACAGATGGTAGCAAAATATTCCTTTTATAATGAAACCTGCCGAAGGAGACTGCTTAGGGCCTCAGAAAATATTATTTGCCAAATAAAGGATGGCCTCCAGGAAAGAAAGGAAATACTGTAATGTAGTATATAATAAATAAATTTCCTCAGGCGTATGGTGATCAGTAGCTTTTTCTCATGTCAGAAAGGTGATCCAACTGTTTGTTTCCAATTAGTTATTGCTTGTTTCACCTTTGTACCCTTAAAATTCTTGTTTCTGTGGGTTGGCAAAGTAGTGCCTCTAAAAATGTGCAAATTAACTGTGTGAGGATTTGTTGTAGAGGCTTCACAGTACCAGATTTGTATCTGCAGTGTGTAGTCAGATACTTAAGGTTTTAACTTACACTATAATTAGCCTGGTTTCTAGGTGAATTTCAAACTCATTTTTTAGACAAAATTATGCCTATTTCTCTTAAATCACTATTAAGTCTTACCAGCATCGCTACTGAATCCTTTATGTGACCATGCACACCGTGGATTTTCCTGGCCTGTGCAAGCTTATTTTGGCAGCTGAACCAGAGTTGTCTAATTTATGATATGCTGTGAGGCGGGCAGTTTTGGATGGCAGAAACCTTCCCTTTTCACACCTTCAGGAACTTGCAACCTTCTACTGAACCCAGTCATTTGCTGAGTAGCTATCTTTGCCACTCTTAGTTTCCTCAGGCTCCCCCATAACCAACTTTTTACTCTTATCCTCCGTACCAACACATGGTTAAGGAAGACTTGATGTGACTTCCTTTAGCATCCATTTACACGGTCCTATAAATCATACAAAATGTTCTGCACAGGCTCAAATCTAGGCATTAAATGAGAATCCATCTGTTCGTTGCTCCCAATGGGAATATAGTTTCTTTCTCTGCATCACTGCTTGACAAAACTTCTAATCCCATCTGAAACTGCTGGTGTGTTGTGTTTGGGGCCTGTTATATCAAATACACATCTCTCTGCTCTCTCCTTCCCCTCTCAGGAATTGTTATTTTTAGACTGCTTTTCTATCTCTGATGGAGTCAAAAGTTACATCTTAACCTATACAAGCTCTGATGGCATATGCTGCTCTGCTCTTCTGCTGCAGTATCACAAAATCTGTCACCCGGCTCCATTCTTTTGATCTGTAACCCCCTTGTCATTACTGCCCTTATGGAGAAATTCATGCAAATGCTTCTTTTATTTCTGTTCCTTGCCTGGGTTTTCTTTCACTGTTCTTGGATGTCGTGGCCAGCAGTAGGTGAGTATTTGCATTAGCCTTTGGCTCTATCAGGAGGGGAATCAAGAGTACTGGACAACTATGAGCATGCTCCTGCTGCTATAATGTGCCCTGTGCATTACAACACTACGGGAGTGTTAGTGTCAAGGTGATGTTGTTGCCAGAGCGCTCAGGCAGACCATTATTTTAAGAGGGGATCACTGAAACTCTTGAACTGCAGACTCCCTCCTACCTGTAGGTGTCTAAATCTGTGCTAGAAGTTTCCCTTTGCAGCCAATGAGGAATATAAAATAGACACCTCTAAGGTCCAGTTGATTGCAACCTAAAGTAAATAACTAAAATACATGACTAAAAAGGTATTTCATTTCTACTGACTAAAAGGGCAGCAAAGGCTGACTGGCTTACATGTACACAACTACACGTAGATCTCTGGCCAGGAGACGTGCCTCAGTTGGCCACTACAACTGCAGCAAACCACAGGTGACTCAATGCATCTCACTCCTCCTTCGCTGTGGGCTAAGGTCTGTCAGAGCCCTTTGTTGCTGGGGGCTAAGGACACGCATATGCATGTATGTCACTCAAATGCACGTACAGTTCCTTAGCTGACACATAGCAACTTGTTTCTCTTCACAGCGCGAGGGAACATCTGAACCCATGATGCATCTGAGCCATCAGGCACCGCGTATAGGGCAACTGCTCCTTGGAGCCAGCCTATAAAGAGCACAGAGAACATCACTGGGGTTTTTTTTGTGTTGTTTTTTTTTTTTTTTTAATTGAGAATGAGGAAGTGCCGTACTCTTTTTAACAATCTCACAGATTGCCAAGCCTTCACTCATCTATAAAGAGGCATATTTGACATATTTTGGAGTTTTTGCTTTTGTTTAGCATGGGTTATTCACACCTTCAGAAATGCCTTAGAGCGACCCAAGCCCAGTGTCTCTCTTTTGTTGCGGAAAATGCTTGCCAAGAATTTTGGAGCAAGTCATCACCCCAAGTGCATGTTCTAGATGGGTCAGATCATTACACCAAATAGTGCAAATTTGCTAGCATTTAAGGCTGCCCAGTCCCATGCAGCCTCCAGCTGCTTACCTTGACTCCCCCAACCAGAACAAGAGCACCATTCCTGCACAGTCCCACCTCACACTGCCATATCTCCAGCCCCATGCTCTCTACCTCCGAGGTTGGGCATGGAACTGCTGAGCATTTCACAGAGCAGATGCAGCAGCGTGAGTCACTGCCTCACCAAGGAACGAGTTACTGCATATCAGTTGCTCCATGGAAACAGCCCGTGTATATGCTTGAATATTGTGCAATGCACTTTGAGGCCACTTACATGCCTCTGAAATAGAGATAATTTGTTTACTTCACATAAACCCAGGAGAAGAGCAATCTGTGTCACACAACTGCCTGGGCGCTTCTGATGGAGCATCTAACATGATGGCTTGGCCGAGGTGTGGATTGTCGAGGCCACCTGATTGCAGAAAAAGGAACTCAAAGCAGGAGCCTTGACTTTTTTTTTCCCTTAAAGCTGTCTCTCTTTCAGTTCTCAAAACAAAAGAGCTTTATGCAAACCACCTGTTAGGAATGGTCCCTGAAATATGCTGGGACTTGTTTGGGACAGGGGCCAACACGATGCCAGGCACTGGTCAAAGAGTGTAACGGGGTAGATGATTGTGCTGTGGTAGCAAGAAACATTGCTAGTGACTGTGGAATTTACTCTTATAGCTGTACCTGAATGTTTCCAGCCACGTTCCCTAGAGGCAGTCTTTGTTTACAGCTTTAATAGCTAGAAAATGTGAATTTTCTGACCATCCCCATACTTTACGGCACATCTTTCAACCTGTTATAATGAAGAAACACTAACAACAGAGTTATTACTTACTCCACAAGCAAAATCTCTCCTGGCAGCTCTTGGTATGAAGGTACTTCAAAAAGTGTCTTAATATTCTGCAAACACATCAATTATTTATAATTGTCTTGTCTTTAGATGTGAATTAAAGTCATGATCTTTTTTTATAGAGTTGAAAGAAGCAGACAGGTTTAATTAAAGTAAATGAAATCTACATGACCACCTATTTGTTTCTTTTTAAATTTGTAGGAAATCAATGTATTGACAGTAGCATTGGTCAACCAGGACAGAGAAAAAAATTCAGAGAAACGAAGCCCAGGTCTAAAATCAGAGAAAGAGGCACTATTAATAGGTAAGATAACCCCAAAGACGAATTTTGAGAGCAAAATGCCTTTTTAAAAGTTTTTGTTTTGCATATGTGTTTACACACATCTTTGTGGTAATAATAATAATAAAAAAAAGATAGTTTTTATTTTTCATCTGTATTCATAATAGCTTTTAGTAAGAGAAATCCTGAAATGAAAGTGAACTTTTTCCTGTCTGAAAAATTCTGCAGAGGTTAATGAAAGGATTTCAGGTATGAAGAAAATTGCAGGATCGGCATTTAGACTTGCAGCATGAATATATGAAGACTTCATTTACATCAAGATTTAGCAGGCCAGAATTATATAACTTGTTATCTGATTATTACACAAAATGGTGAAGGAGAAGGGGATGGAAAAAATATTAGCAAACTACCAAGCAAAAAATATGTATACTGGATGTATTAAGCAGGCCAGATTTATGCTTTTGACATTAGGTGAGGGAATTAGCAATATGAATATTTATAAAGAGTACCACAAGGACTGTCATATCCTTTACCTAGAATAAAATCTGCAAAATAAACTCTTTAAGGGTGCCTGATAGATAAAGCTTATAGGCAGTGGGCCTGCTGACTGGTACCTAGCATTAAGCCACGCAGGAACGTTGGCTGTACCCATGCTGCCCTTGGAGAGCACATGCCCTATTTATATCCGTTCATGTTTTGCATTTGGTTTCAGTGGGGCAGGTTTTCATGGAGCCCAAAGGCCCATGGTCCAAAGTGCTCCCTACGGCATGGTTGCCATTAACAGGAACGCTGACCTGAAAGGCCAGGTTTCATTTCTTTGGTTTGGTCTTTTCACAAAATCAGCGGTATCCTGGTAGGTGGTAGTTCCAAAACTACCTTAATGTGTTTAAATGCAACTTATTTGCAGCTGCTAAGCACCAGGAAAGTTGCTGGTTTCTTGCTGGGCCACAGAAGCAGACAGTTCAGAACAAGAAGGTCATTGAAAAGTCAAGAATGTATTTAAATGTTTAAAGGGCTTAGTACACAATCTTCCTGTGACTGGTGAGAGATAGAACAGTAGGATGTACGGAAATTATTTGATTTTGCTTGTTATAATAGATTTTGGAACTTCTAATTGTGATGGACAGTATTTGATCTGTTCAAAGATAACTTCTGTGAGCAGGGTAGCAAGGATGGGATTTAAAGAACAGAATAAAGACCTTTTTTTCCTAGGTCATTCATTGTTTGACTGTAACAAGTGGTGGCAGTGTCCCCAGGTGGGTTCCACCCATTAGCAGTCCAGTGGCACATTCAGATAAACAGCGTAATTTCAGTCCAGATATTACTGGTCATAAAACCCCCACACCTGGCTCATTGTTACAGTTCAAAGGCAAAAGGCTGCTCCAGGTGGGTTTCATGTTTTCTTTTCCTCTGAGGCATGTTCAGGTGTGGCAAGGGAAGAACAGGCCCTGCCTCCATCCATTCACTACATTTGTCTATATTTTACAAAAGTCAATATTGTCTCAGAGGAAAACAGCATATAAGAAAAAAAAAAGCACTAAAAAGTTATCATGGAACTCCAGTCCATAACTGCAATGTATTTTCAAGTGACATTTTATTTACTTTATATGAAAGAGCTAGCTTTGAACATCCTGAATTGAAAAACCCTGAGAAGACACATAACAAACGCAATGGTAAAAATATGATTTGAATACAAATTGGATTTCTAATCAACCCATCCAAGTGTGATGGTCTTGGCTTTTGCTTCAAGAGCTCTTGCATGTGTGCTTATGGTCATGCACAGCACAAAGGGAAGTGCTGCTAGGACTCACCATAGTATAAAATTAAATACATGCCCCTCCCTTTGCAGGATCATAAGTTTGTAAGTGCTATTGGAAAAAATGAGGGAGAAAAAAAAGGTGTTCTTTGCAAAGCCAGTCTGAAATGAGTTAAAGTTTACTTATCATTTTCAACCATGGCCAGTATTTGGGGAAAAATGAAATCCAAGATTATCCTAATTCATTTAGCATCAAGAAAGCAGTATGGCCTGCAGTACACAAGATACAGTGACCCATTTTTGTCATTTGTAAGCATTTTTAATCCTGGTGTTTATGCTTTAAATATAAGGAACTTCCCCTAGGGTGGTTCAGCTAAGAAACCTATCCAAACAGAGCTGAAAATATTTGCTCTCATTCTTACAGTTCAACTTTCCCCAAACAGTAAGTAACACAGATGCCATTTTGTATTTTCACTTTTTTTAGAAGAGGAGAAATTTGATAGCACTTTTAATAGCAATTCTGATGCCCCAAATCTTGTTTTCTCTGGTCATCATTATTATACCGTCATTTGATTTTTCACTGCAGAAAAAATCTCTAGACTTAGATCCTCACTTCTCCTAAGCCATTTTCGTTCCCATAACTTTTACAATGATCCTGTAAATAGCAATGAAGACAGACAGAACTGGCTCTCTTTTAAGAGAAAGTAAATAAGTAAATATGTCACACAGGATTTGTGTTTTCTTTAGCAGCAGTTAGGGGTAATATGGATTAAACACTTTTCATAACCAGCATCAGCGTAATTACTAGAAAAATTTGAGGGAGTGAGGTTTCTGACACAATTATATGAAACGTTTTCACAACAGAGCATCCAGTGAAGGGGAAAAAAGCAATAATTTTACCATTACAATATCTACAATTTTATATTGGTAAATCAAGCATAAAATTGGTAGTTGAAATGCTTCCAGCAGGTCTTTGTTTAGAAATTCCTTTATTCATCAGTATATTATCTTGGTCACTTACTTGCTAACTGCTGTCATTCCTGAAGATGAGCTATTGTGTTTACCGTGTTATTATGACTGTATTAAAAATGTGCCATTTTGTTGTGTTTATTGGGTTGTGTAAGAAAAATAGGAATCATAATTCATACTGAAAAACCTACAAGAACAGACTATTCAGAATTATTTTGCTTATTTTAATGGTATATTGTCTGAGGTAATTTCAATATTTTGTGTGCATTTGTTTTTAATACAGGTATCATATCCACATTTCTTCACGTCCACCCTTTTGGAGCCAATATAGAATATCTTTGGTCTTATATGCAGCAGTTGGACTCTAGGGTAAAAAAATTTAATAAAAATCTGTTTTCTCTATAGAAATATTGTATTATTCTTTACTGCAGGTTAAACTCTTCGTGCATTTCCATTAGAAAGATAATGGGATATGGGGCTTGGGGGTTTGCAGTCTTTATTCATTTGAAAATTGAAGTGCACGTACTTGTGTTGAGGTCTTTGCCTTGCGCTATTTAGCTATTCTTTGTGGCAAAGAAGAGCAGAGCTTTAAATGGCAGAGACTAGCAGCTGATTTTATGATACATGATCCTGAAATGCAGCTGAGGAGAAGGAAAGCAGAACAAGAGGAAGGTGTAGCCATGGCCATTAAAATGTGTGGAGTTTTAGGAGATGATTCTTTATTCTTCTAAAAGTTGTTAGTCATGGGCCACAGTGAACATGAACTTTAATGAACACATGAACTGACCATGAAGCATACCCTTTGTCTCCACATGGATGAGGAGAGGGGCTTATAAAGGAACGGGCTGACCCTATTGCTAAATTCAGAGAAGGTTTGGCCAACACAAAACTGAGGGCAACACACTACAGTGTGCAAAGTGTTTTTTAATGCATCAGATCGTACAGTCCATAGTCGATACATACCTACAGGGTAAGACTGACTTACTTTTAAATATCAACTGTAGGATGAGGTGAAATCAAGCCCCCAAAGTACCTATTCCTCTCCACTGAATATTAAGCAAGTCAAGGGTGAGAAGCTCGGCTGTGAAATGGCCACCTTCGATCAGGTGAATGCTACTCTGAGTGCTAAACAACAGCTCTGCAGGATGCTAGACTGCATGAGACACTTAGCAGATGCAGGGGTCACCCTGCGGTTAGCCACAGCTCTGATCCACATCTTCCAATACTTCCACTGGACGTGGAGATGATGGTACTTGCCCAGATCTTGCAACATGGAGTCAGGAGGCAGCTATGGTGGGCATCTGGACTCAGAACATGAGTAGCATTCCTTGTGTGGTGCTTATTGATCCTGGTAACATTTTTCTCCTGAACACATACTCCAGCCATGCCACCCAAAGCCAAGGTCACCATCCAGCTGCAGTGAAGGGCTACTTTGATGGGCTGCTTCATGCCCCTGGAGGATCCTTCCTCTGTTTCTGTGTAAAAATGTATAGCTAAAAGCAGAGGAGATTCTGAGCTAAAAGCCCAGTGGAAATAAGACAGGTTGCATGGAGGAGTCAATAAGGATGATGAAGTTCTTAGGCACTATCTTCAAGCCATGACAGCTCAGATTTGCTGATTTACAGTCCACTCACCCACAAGAAAAAGCGAGTAAGGGATGAGGACAGTAGAATGAGGTGAGAAACTGGTGAATTTCTTTTTTTTTTTTTTTAAATCTGATTTTATCAAGACCTGCTACATCCAGAGCTTCACACCTGCAACCATTCCTCTTCTGCTTCTCTGTTCCCTGATCTGCCACACGTACATCTTCCTTCGTCTTGTCCCCAGTTCCTGCACCACCCTGTCTGCCCAATCTCCTCAGTCATCTTTTAACTCCTTCCTTAACATACAGCATTTGGCTAAATTTCACCTGTTTTCCCCTTCGCTGGCCCCTCCAGCTATGTACCTCTTGAGTGACAACAGCAATCATTTAAAATACTGGCTCCTTGGGCTCCAGCCCCTTCTGCCCACTGAGCTCTTCGGCTCTCTTCCCCTCCACTGCTGTTCTCCCCTCTTGTGTGTGTCTGTGAGCTCTGTGCTTCAATTTCTGTGCACGTGAATAACTTGTTGACACCTGCGAGGCTGCCAGGATCAAACCCTTAACTTGCAAACACAGCCTTCACGGAAGAAGCACTGTCTCCATGTCTACAAGGTGCCAACGCAGCAGCCCCTGCAGCTACCACTCAGCCTACCTGCTGCATAACAAACACAAGCTGCAAAATTTGACCTCACTGGTTTACTTTGGAAGTGACTGCTTGTAGCAGCAAATTACTTTTTAATAGCGCAATCCGGAGATGCAATCTCAGAGATTAATTTCAATTACTTTCCATGGTTAGCCTGTCGTTCCTCAGCTGAACAGGAGTGATAAGGTCAGCATACCCACGTGGCCTGAAGGCTGAGTGTAGAGCTCGAATACATTGCATGAAGGTAACCAGCTATCCGTTACTGCCATGAGAGTACAGAAAAGGTGGACGTGATTACTTTGGGCCTTTAGAATGCCTCCAACACTGATTTCTGGTGCCACCTTTAACAAATCATTTGATCGTTCTGCTGCACTAACCTCTTCAGGAAAAGAAGAGGTGATAGATATTTTCTTGCCTCCCTTGGGTGGAATAAGGTATAATTAGCATATTTTGTGTTTATACACTGTTTTAAAAAGAAAATTTTTCACCATGAAATGTTCCTTTAATATGAATAAGTAGAAATATCATTGCCAGAGAAGGCTATCAAACCACGGAGATACCTGTGGATAACAGGCAGCACCCATAGATTTCTTTACTGTTCTTTTCATGACCATCACTTTAGAAGAAGCAGCAGGAGGATAATGGTTTATTTTCCATGACTTCTACTTTCTTGACTTCCCTACTGATTATACCAGAAAGGCTGCCGTTGTGAAAGTGTTTTCTGCAATGAGACCATCATTCCCATTAGGAAGGTGACCAGTCATTAAGATTTCAAAACCATAAAAACATCCTGAGCAATGCCAAGTCAGGAACTTCACTGCCGAGTTATCTGGGGCTGCTGAACTGGGCCAAACTGGGAGAAGACAGCTCCATGGATAGTCAGCCCTAAGTAACAAAAGTGAGCTGATTAAAAATAAAGTCCCTGTGTGAGGTTTTTTTTGCAAGAGAAAAACTGATGGAGCTGGGATAAGGATTCAAGAGCTCATGGGATGAGAAGAAAGAATAAGGTCCCGTTTGCTTCCCCCTCCTCACAAGTATACCCGCAACTGTAGTTCTTAGATGGGCTTTGTACCACACTGTGTGGCAGCAGCCTCAATATAGCAGCTGTCATCCTTTTGCAGTGGTATGCCACTTAAAAAAGCAGAATCATTGCTGAAAGGAATTTGCTTTGGAGTCTGGAAATTCACATCAGGCTAAGGTTAAAACAAAAAAATCATTGGTTTTTTTTGTCTGGTCTGGGTTCCATCCCCCTACTCCACCTCCTTGTTTCTGTTCTCCATATTTCCTTTTTCCAATTACAGGGCAGCTTTCTCACTTTAGTTTTACCTTTATTTCTTTCTCAGATCTCTGCAAACGAGATAGAAATGCTTTTGATGAGACTGCCACGCATGTTTAAACAAGAATTCACTGGTGTAGGAGCAACACTGGAAAAGAGGTGGAAGTTTTGTGCCTTTGAAGGAATTAAAACTATCTGACTGTGACTAGTAATGAAGCTATGCAGAAGAATTCCTAGAGCATGGCAGGGTTATAAAGTATTAAAGTAAGAAATTTGGGTTTGGGCACATAGTAGTATGTTTTCAAAGTTATCCAAGCCTAATTTTAGTTACATTTGTGACGTTCTCTTGTGAGTGGAAATGTAGTTGTGCACCAGTTCCTAAAATAAAATAAAATTTTTTAAAAAGTTTCAAAATGTGACAGATCTGTTTCCTATGAAAACTGAAGAAAGATACCACAGTCATAATGATTTCAAAATACTACATGTCCTACATCTAAGAAAAGCTCATTGAGCAAACAGTTAAGGAGAAAGATTGCCCGGTTATGGTCGCTAAGCTACAGCAATGTACATGTAATATGTAGTAGAACTCATTAAGTTTCGTTATTGAAAGTTCTTTCTGTTTAGTAAGAAAATTGAGTAATTTTAGAGTGAGGAAAAGCATACCAAAAGAAAACTTGAAGATGTGTCTGAAGTTATTGTATTTTGTAAATTAAGTTATATGCTGTACCAGGGATTTTTGCCTTATTGAAAGAGGCCTGAAAATGTGATTGGAGTCCTCAAGAATGCTTTATCAAGAATATTATTTTTCTAATGTAACTATTCTCCATTACAAGTTCTTTTAACATGGATTGCATATCAATTTTCATAAACATGTAAATAAGGAGGAAACCAGTGTTACTGTATTGTATTTGGTATGTAACATTCAGGTTTATGCATCAAAATAAATATTCAGTTGCATTACTGTTACAAATTTTATAGCAGATATATTAATTTTTATCAATAAATATGACTTCTACCATATTGTTTGTACAAGTTTTTCTTCTGATATTTTTGAGTTTTTGTCAATCCAGAAAGAATCTCCTGGCACTTATCTTTCTTTTACCTAAACTGTTAATTGCAGATAACTTGGTTAAATTAATTAGGAATCAAAAAAGAGCTTGCAATATTAGCTAAGATTAAAATAATTAAAAATATTGGTAGAGGAAGTACCAGCATGGAGCTTTCTTTAGCTGAACAGATTTCATTTATTTTGTTCAGACAAGCAGCCAGGTTAAAAATGAACACCTTCAAATTTCTCATTTTCAGTGTTGTGTTGGGTAGTCGTGATGCATCCAATTAGTTACTCCTTCTAAATCCCAGCTAATGCTTCTGGCCTTTGGCCACAGAAGGAATGGAATAACTCACTTTTGGTGGCGTCCCTTAAGTAGGGACATCATGTAAATTAACATTTAGGATTTAGTGTCAAACACACAGTACTCCAGCACTCCTGTAAGAGCCAGCAAAAGCTGAAGAGTGTGTGGATTGACCAAGCCAGGAGAATATGGAAGGAATTGCTCCTCCCAGAGCCCTTCTTTAAAGAACTGCATCAGTACAGCATTTAGCATGGTGCTGGATATGACACAGCAGCTCCCTCCAAGTTACACCTCTATGTAGACAGAGGAGCCAGCCACAGGAGAGCTGGCTCTGTAAAGTGGGGCACCAACAGCAGGAACTATGGCAAATTGCAACAGATGCAGAGAGCATCCAGATACATGTCAGAGTGATGTTTCACTCAGGGTCTTCAACAAACAGCAATTAGTGTCAAATGCAATTAGTCATGAAGGAACTCTCCTACATGCCTGGTAGTGATTACTGCTTTAGGACCTATTTCTCTTCTGGCATCTACCTGGAATATAGAAATATTAAATGAAATGTTAAATGTGTACAAAAGGGAAAAAGAAAGAGTCTTAGCAGGTCTATTATGGGAAGAAAAATATGCTTTCAGCCAGTACACACGCAATTTTTTTTAAGAATATACATCTCTGTTATGGTTGCTATAGAACCTGTGTTAAGGTAAGTTACTCAGGTGAAACTAGTAATTATATGCCAGTTATGTTAATGAGAATTAACTAGTTTAATCCAAATAACAATTCTTTCTTCTCTTGTGATCATACAGATTTATGAATAATTCAGGCAAAAATGTGTTAGGTCTGACAGCTCTTATTTAAGTACTGTAACATAAATGTGTATGGATGGCACTTAGGCTGGGGAAAAGAGATGTGAGAAAACTTTCACCTCAGCTTTCTTTATGCCATACTTACTTATTCGTTTTATTCTGTCCTCCCTTTTCTCTTCTGTCATCCTATTTTTTTTTCCCTTTAACTTGTCTCCTTTCCCACAAAACAACTCCAAACCCAGATAGCCACAAAACATCTTAAAACTGACAGGATATTGTAACATAATCACCATATTTGCTTTGCACGTGTTTTCCTTTTTCCTTCCCGGGTTTGCATGGCTGTCTAGACCATAAGTGCTTTAAGAGAGTGACTTTTTACTCCTTGTACCAGCTAAAAGGGAACCTCCTTCACTGGCCTTGAGATACCACCATAGAAGACTGAAACTTTACGTATAACGAGCATGAAAGCATCCTGCAATATTATAATGTATCAGCTGAGACCTTGAAACTTGGGAGGATCCTCATGAGAATCAAGTTGGGCCACAGAACTGCCTTTAACACTGTGTGCTCAGTGGCTTTGGGGCAAAGTGGATTAAAATGCTCAACTCCATCACTCAGTTGCTGAAATGTCCTTATGATGACCCTTGGGGGATCCAGCTGGGGGTCCCGAAGTGATACAATGGGATGAATATCAAGGAAGCCACCTTTGAAAGACATCTCAACTGGACATTAGGAAGCATTCCTTTACTGAGAGGGTGGTCACACACTGTCAGTCATCTGATGTCATCATAGCCCAGAAAGATGTATCCATATGAAGTGTATCACTGGAGGATGGCTGTAAACCGCTGGAGCCATGGCTGTGGGTAACAGTCCTCCTCTTAGCACTGTTGGGCATTGCAACAAAGCAGTTTGTCAAAATGACATGAGGTGATGCCACTTAACTGTGATAAAAGAAGCCAGTATGGTGGAAAAGACTAGCCTTTCTGTATGTCACTTTATTCTGAAGACTGGAACAGACACTTGGTCAGCTGCAGAAAAAGGAAGATGTTGAGGTGGTGAAATGAGGTAGTGCAAGACCTAAAGCAAATTTCTCCAGCTGAGTCAAGTTGAAGGAGGATGCACATTTGGTGAAGACTCAAAGCCATTTACAGTCAGCAGGATCCTCACAATAGTAGTGGGAAAGAAAATGAGGGAAAGAAAGGCCAAAGAGATGCCAATTCATCAGGCTAACCGAAAGCTCAAGAGGTGAAACTGTGCAATAGCATGGTATGCAACTGCAATTTGTGGCAGAAAGTTATAACAATGTCCCCTCTTCTCAAATAAGGTCTGGTGGAGCAGAAGAAGATTTGGTTTCTAACTGCCCAAATATGCTGACTGTATTTTGCTGGGAATCGTAAGCTCACTTGGCCTGAACTCCTGTTCTCCCAGGAGAGCTTTTTAGCTCATCCTCGGCTTTGAATTGTCTTGGAGTGGTGGCAGGGTTGACTTTCATCAGTTTAGAGGGCCAGCCTCTTACTGCACTGTATTTGATTCCCACTTGAAGGCTTAAGAGATACACTGTGCAAAACCTCTTGGACAAATGTGCATTTCACCCTGCACGTTGAAGGGAGATGAGTGTAACCTCTCTGCTAAACTGCATTTTATGCCCACAAGAAATGGCAACATTTGATTAAGGACTGCATTATCTCCATTACTGAAAAGGAAATGTCTAATATCTCCTCCTGTTATTGCACATAGTGGAGTCTAATTGTTTATTGAAGTGTGCATGTTTCGGGTGAAACTTGCATATTCACGACTGCCAGAGCATCACATTCACTTAAGGAACAGCTATACTGAGATTTAGAGAAAATCCTGTATCAAGCCATGCTACTTTTAGCTACACATCATGTACAGTAAACACTGCGGAATCTGAAGCTAGAAAATTTGTCATAAGAGCATCCTGGGTAGTTTGTTTAAGACAAAATTCTGATCTTGCAAGCATTGTTTTGTTGAAAATCAGAAGGGCTTTGACAGACAGTATGACAAAAATGTTCTGCACTGATGTGAGTTATTTGGGGAATGAGGTTTGGGGAGCAGAAGGGAGAAAGGAATTGGTTGGGTTAGAAGATAAATTCTTTATGTGCCTCTAGTACCAGTAGTAGCCAGGTATGATATGGGACTGATGTCCACTTTGTCCACTTAAAAAATGCATCTCAGAGTTCAGCATTTGAAGTGTGAGGCTTTTATCATCTTTTTGCCTGTCAAAGGGAACAAATTGTCCCTTGACTTGTCTGGTTACCCTGATAAGATCTGCAGCTCTTCTACCCTAAATTTTCCCTCAAAAAGAAAGTAGAAACAGCAGCAAATTCCATCTCCTTCTGTTCTGTAGTTGATCTCTTCTGGAAGCAGCTGCTAAGATGCTCAGGAAAAACGAAATCTTCCTATATTTATTGGCATTAAGTGCAGGACACAATCTGGAGGAAGACATTCCTTCTTCCAGACTCTCCGAGAGCAATGTCAGTGTGACTGCTTGGACTGCAAAAGGTGACTATTTACCTATTGAGTTAAAACTGAATGTTTCAAAAACATTAAGTCAATTGAAAAAGCAGCTGAATGAGGAAATTATGGTTACAAGGTGCAGAGCCTCTGACTACCTAAATCCATTACATTGAATACATGGAAATCCTAATTTGTAAACAAAATCAAATGGATACACTCACGAGTACCTTTGATTAAGTGTTTTGCCTCACACTGGGTAATAAACATTGTGCCTGTTCAGACTTAATGGGCTGACTCCAATGTCGTACTCCCTCTCAATAGGGATATTTGGGGGGCAGCAAGAGGAAAAAAATATATATTCCTTTAAACCTAGCAGAGAGCACTCCTGCAGTCCAAACACAGTCATATTATAATCATTTGCTCAGACTTCTGGCTGGTAAGTACTTCTTGCCAATTTATGTATATTTATATATGTAATATTGAAGCCTAGAAAAAAAAACCAACATCCACTTGGACTGCTCATATCTTAGCCATGTCACAGTTAATTCTGTAGTGATCCCAATAACATATGGTGGATTAAAATACATCTCCCCTAAAAGCATCCAGCCATAATCAAAGTTATCAAGTGATGGAAAAGATATTTTTTTTTGCTTGATAGTGTGTTAGAAGAGATTAGCATTGTCAAAATTGTGTCCTTACTTCCTAATTTGATTGTGTCTGGCTTCTTCTAACCGGTTTTGCTTTTCTCTGCAAGATTAAATAATCCTTTAGTACTGCATATTTTCTCCCCGTGAAGATATTTATATATTGTAGTCTATTTACTTCTCAGTATTCTTTCTCATAAACTAAACAGATTGAGCTTTTAAGTGTTTTGCTATAAAGCATTTCTCTTCTCTTCCGCAAATCATTGCATCCTTTTTTTTTAATATACTTTCCAATTTTTCAACATCTGCTTTAAAAAGTGTGGAGAAAAGCTGTTACGTGAATTAGTCTGATCAACTCTGTGGAGAGACATGAAGTCACATCTCTGCTCCGATTCAGCTCTTTGCTTCCTATTCCTCTCAGACTATTAGCTACTCACAAATGTCAAAGCAGTAGTCCAAGTAATTCGCGGTTAGGTCATGCTCTTCATCCTTCTGGTGTAACAGATTCCCCTGCATAGATGCGTTTCTGTATGCTAAAGGTTGGCTTTTCCATCCCCAATGACAGGCTCGTTTGTGCAAGGGCAAAGGTCTAGCCCCATGAGGGTATTTTGGGGCTTAGATCCCATGCACGGCCTTCAGGGTTTGTTCTTTGCTACGGGGAAAGACTGGATAATTCTATGATGTTTATATAGCCTTGCGTGATTAAAATGGGGTAATCAGATCTGCTGTCAGGATGTTAGCGGATCACATCAAGCATTCAGAGGGCAATCGCACAGGCTTTGTCTAGACTAGGGTTTAAATGCGTGTCATTAGCACATATTAGCTGATACATTTTAAAAGTCTGATGCAGACAAGGCATAATGCCTTTAATGTGAAAAGCTGGCTGAGTTAGGCCCTTGGGCATTGGCGTCGACACTGGTTTGTCTATTTTAGAGTTTTAGAATAAGTTAGCCAAGGGCTTGTCTGCAAAGACCAGTTAATGTGGAAGAAGATAGGTTATGAATTTAAAGGGCTACTCCAGGATTCTAAGACCAGAAAGAGATTCATTCTCAAGCAGTTGCTCTGAAATAGCTCTGTGTAATAGTCATATACACTTAACTAGGCAAGTTTTCTCTTTTCTTTTCAACCTTCCCCAAAAAACTGTTATCGTATGAGAGGTGTTATATTTAAAAATTAACCCTCTAGTGCATTCCTGTTTTAATCACTGGTCCTTACTGAATACAGCTGATTGGCCTGTTCATGGCTGGGGAGGAGGATGGAAAACTTGTGCACTCTGCAGATCTGGTTGCTGACGTTAAAAGCTGACTTGCATTTCACAGGGGAGAGACATGGTACGCTTCTGAGGGGAATGGGAGTGGAGCAACAGAAGACCATAAAATAGGATTAAAAATAGAGACTGAAGGGATTTTGTTAGAAACTGGCATTCCATCAAAAAAACCCCACACAAATCCCAGGACATCTCAGAAGCCTGTTATAAACTAAGATGGGGAACAGGGAAGAAAAAGAGATAAGATTTCATAGTAAAAATCATTGTAAAGTAGGATGGTATTGAATGCATGAGGGTTTGTGACTTTCCATAGCAGGTTCTGCACATGTAGTCAGCTCAGGTGGGTGTTATGTCTGAGACTGTCTAAGGAGGAACCTTCCAAAATCACTCTGCAGTTGGCTCTATCCCAGAAATAAGCTACTCAAATAATGCTAAATTCCAATGGCAGAGGAGCCCCCCCCTGCAAGAAAAATCTTCATCTCCAGCTCTACAGGTCACTGGTCGATAAAGAATGATGATGTTTTCAAGAAAAAAACCCAAAACTTTTCTTGTCCTTGAAGGCTAGCAAGGACATATATTGCTCATGGAAAGCGAATATTTGCCAGGCAGTCAAAACTCATTTTAGGATGTCATTTCTACCCCTCCACTCTGACTGGCTGTCACCTTGGTGGAACTTGTCACTTGGTTAGATGGAGACAAAAAAGCTAAAGTCTCATCAGGGTGGACTCTACACCTTTGACGTCAAAAGACGAACAGCCACGGATAAACATCATGCCACCAGTCCAAGGCTGATTTATTTAATAAAGAACTGAAAGGCAGGAACTGCTTTGCAGGATTATACTGGAAGCCTGTTTTGCACAATAAAACATGTCGATAGAGAAGGAAGCCAGATGGTGGCTCAACAGCAGAAGTTTTATAAAACACATTTCCTACCCTGAGAGGTTCTTCATTGACAGCTCTGGAAACAGGCGTTTTATTTGTCCACAGGGCAGGACAGGGAAAGCATCTAATATTGTCCCAGCAGAGGTGTACAGAAATCACCTGCCATTTAATTTCGATCGCTATGAAGTCCTTGCCTCATCTGTGCAAAATGCAGAGGAAAGAGACATCTGCAGAATGCACGTTTGACCCTGATTTGAGGCCACAGAACTTCTGCTAGTTAAAAACTTAGTTTTGGGGCTGGATTTGAATCTCTGATGTATAAAATGGATATCCTACAATCCTAGTAGGAAGTTATCCAATGACTGAGGAGGGGAAGGCAGCCTTTCTTCAAGTACAAATTAAGAAGCATGCCCTGGTGACCCCATTCTTCTCCCTCAACCTTAGAACCATAGAATGGTTTGTGTTGGAGGAGACCTTAAAGATCATCTAGTGCCAATCCCCATGCTACGGGCAGGGACACCTTCCACTAGGCTATGTTACTCAAAGCCCCATCCAGACTCTCCTTGTACACCTCCATGGATGGGGCATCCACAAATTTTTGCAACCTGTTCCAGTGTCACACCACCCTCACAGTAAAGAATTTATTCCTAGTATCTAATGTCAATCAATCCTCTTGCAGTTTAAAACCATTACTCCTTGTCCTATCACTACAGCCCCTCATAAAGAGTCCCTCCCCATCTTGCCTGTAGGCTCCGTTTAAGTACTAGAAGGTTGCTCTGAGGTCTGCCCAGAGCCTTCTCTTTTCCAGGCTGAACAACCCCAACACTCTCAGCCTGTCTTCATAGAAGAGGTTCTCCAGCCCTCTGACCATCTTTGTGGCCCTCCTCTGGTCTCACTCCAACAGGTCCATATCCTTCTTATGTTGGGGGCCCCAGAGCTGGATGCAGTACTCCAGGTAGGGTCTCACCAGAGTGGAGTAGAGGAGCAGAATCACATTCCTAAACCTGCTGGCCATGCTTTTGATGCAGCCCAGGATACAGTTGGCTTTCTTGGGCTGCAAGAGCACATTGCCAACTCATTGAGCTTCTCATCCACCAACACCCCTAAGTCTTTCTCCTCAGGGCTGTTCTCAATCCATTCTCCACCCAGCCTGTATTTGTGCTTGGGCTTGCCCCAACCCACGTGCAGGACCTTGCACTAGGCCTTGTTGAACTTCTTGAGTTAACATGAGCATGAAGATTTGGATGTATGTAGCTGGCAAAGAGGTTCATCCTATTAGAAAGACAGAAAAAGAGCTCATGTTATGTTCACACAGAATGTTTTGAGATGATTTTTAAGTCTAAAGAAAATCTTCTGTAGTTTATATCCATGAGATGCTCTTAAAACAAAGGTTAGTACGGGGAAATGGAGCAGCAATGAAAAAAACTAGTATCTTTTATGAGCACTTCAGCACTCTTCCTCTTTGAAGAGATTTCAATGTAGAGGCTGAAATCCCTGTTGTTTCAAAGGTTTACAGTCAAGAGCAGGAATAATATGGGATTTACAGCCTTTCTTTGATTTTTGTGGTCCGTGCAGTTCAAATGTCCGAAGAAAAACATGGAGGTGCATGCCCGGGTGAAATGGAACTAGGTGGTCATTTATGCAACATAGAACTGTTGGTTTTCTGCAGTGCAGAGCTTTTTATTTACAGCAATAAAACACGGGCAGACAGTGAGAAGTTCAATGATGTATATTGGTCATGCAACCAGCAAGAAATCTGTATATGTTCAGGATTCAGATTTCAAATTTTTGTTTATCTTTCAATAATGATTAGATTTCTGTCATGCTCAACCTTGAGAGAGAAAATGGAGGGTAAACTGGATGGATCTGGGCAAAAAGCCCTAATCAAAGGCTAACTAGTGATGTGACTGTCACACAGTACTGTCCAGAGATATCCACACTAGCAGTGAACAGGCAAGTTTGGCCACAGGAGACATCATAGCTGTGTTTGTACAGCCTCTGTACTGCTTAATACACTCTACTTACTGTTCCCAAGTAAACTGATACGGTACTGCCTGGGCTGTCTTCTTCTGGACTTCTTTCTACATGGTGTCTTCTTCTGAAAAGTTTATTTTGAAGTAGTATTGTCAACAGAAAACTATGAATTATCTGCAGCAAGAGTGGGTGGATCCTAATTGAAAAAAAGAACCTTGACACCTTCTTCCTAAATTTGCTAAAAGCCTTGAAATGACTTTATTTGCCAATTTCCAAAGGAGATGGAGCAGAAAAAAGGTTTCCAGAAATAACCAGAATAAGGTTTCAGCTCCCAGACCCATTTGGCTCCTACCTGTCCCAAGTTCCCCGATCCAGGCATACAACAGCATTCAGAGGAAAGCAAAAGCTGTTCCAGACTTTAAGTCATGTGAGTAATTCAAAGCTTTGGGAAGGTTACAAAAAGGTCCCTTGCGGGCAATCCCAAGATCAATGCTACTGTTCTTCTGTGTAACTAATCTAAAGTAAGGTTTTCATTAACTCTCTTTATTTGATGCATTGTGAAACAAAACGAATGAGAATGTTTAGGCTGGCGAAAAAAGCAACACAAAATCCCACCAGAGCCCAGCTAAACAGCACACATCAAGAGCAGAGTAACAAAGAGAATAACTCTCGATACACAAAGTCTCGGTTTTGCAGCTAAGCAGGAGATGGACAAGTTTAAAGCTATACATGAGTACCAAAGCTCTTCTCCCAGCAGAGATGTTTGGTAAATTCCCACTTTGTGCCATGTCATAAAAGTATAACTCACTACTAAAAAGTTCTTGTTAATCACAGATGTATTACATGACAACACACTGACTTGGGCTAAGCCACAGCCCCTTTGCGTTCGGAACTACTGAGCATCTGAGAGATGTCACCAAACACCTCCTTGAAGGAGGATGGAGCCAGACTCTTCTCGGTGGTTCCCAGTGACAGAACGAGGGGCAATGGGCACAAGTTGGAACACAGGAAGTTCCGTTCCAACACACAGAAAAACTTCTTTACAGTTCAGGTGACAGAGCACTGCCCAGGGAGGTGGTGGAGTCCCCTTCTCTGGAGATTTTCAAGACCCGCCTGGATGCAGTCCTGAGTAATGTGCTCTAGGCAATCCTGCTTTAGCAGGGGAGTTGGACTAGATGATCTCTAGAGGTCCCTTCCAACTCTGAAAATTCTGTGATTCTGTGATTCTGTGAAACAAATACACAAGCAAGAGAATCTGTGACCAAACCCGATACTAAAGCTACTCAGCAACACTCCAAAAGCCAGCCAGATAGTGCGTGTTTCCTATCAAGAATTTGCTTTTAAAAGCCATAAATACCAGGATTTTCACTAGAATGTGGACATGGAGCTAAAGATGTGTGAGATTTTAGCCACTCGACTAACTTCACAGAACATCCTGTGATTGGAGGCACTCGCCACTTCATGCTATAGTCCAGAGAGCAGAGCCTAATTTTCCCTTGTCCAGGCAAGTGCTTTATCTGCTGAACTGTTGGATAAGCAAGATGTCACACTGCCCCAGTTTCCATCACTTTGTGCAGGGTTTTACCCATCCAGCATGTTTTGATCCACTAGCTGCAGCTGTAGCTACACACCTCACTGCTCAGCACTCTTCGGACCACTGCTGGGTTTTCAGATAGTCCTCAGATGTCTTTGCTGCATGCCTATGTGCAGCCATGATTGATAACCATGGTCTTCCAAATACAAAGTCTGACAGTGTCTCACTTGCGTTCTGTGTAACATAAGGAAACACAAGAAATCCAGGACTTGAAGTATAGCACATGGATGCATGGGCAGGACATTCTTCCTAGGCTTCTAAGGAGGCCTCTCTTCAGGTCTTCTGAATCCAGCCTTTATCCCCACTCATGTTGTCTACAAATTGGTGTGGGTTTGTATATGTATCTGTGTGAACTCTCAAGCGGACAATAGCTTTTTATCGCCTCAGCATATCACACCTTTTAATTTGTTCATTATATAATTTCTGTTTATTTTACTGGAAGTCGTATGGGTAGAGGGGAATTGCAAAGGCAAAATGTCTACCAAGCCACATAATAATATACATATAATGACAATATCATACATAGGGCAAATCTACATGTAAATGGCAACCCATTCAATTTGCAAAGAAGTAAGGAATGAAAATTGCAAGTGAGAACCCATAAAGATATACATAAATGCATAATATGAATTAGTCTTGAAAGATGAAAGGCTACCTCCTCAGAGTCATTTTGTCCTGATGGCCCAAAAGCTACCAGTTACTTAAATTTTCATTCAAATAAGAGAAACAAGAAACCCAAACTATAGTATCTGACTGAGACCATGGATTACCAGTACCTGGCTTCAGGCACTGACACTACTACACCCACTAAATTCAAGAGAGCAAGTGTGACTCAAGGCTTCCACCACATGACTGGGGAAGCAGCTACAAAACCTTCTTCTGGCATTTGGCAGGTAGGGAAGAATGCAGCCTTCACTCAATAGGTCCCACATAAACAGGGTTGGACCTTGCTTTCACAGTCCAGCCATGCTGGAAAGGAGAACTAACTTCCATCTTTCACTCAGGACACTGTTTTTCAGGCATCATGACAAGGTGTGGGATACTGCAGTTAGCTGAAGAGGAACAGGCATGGGGAAAGTGCACTTGGTCTTCACCACAGGTAGCTGCTGGAAAATCAATGATTATACTATCCCACTATCCAGCCAATGATTACTTTATTCAAAATGCAGAAAGCTGGAGCATGTCCATGGCAGTGACTTTATCTCTTCCCAGTTTATGTTCTCAAGCAGACAGACCTAGTGCTCAGGGATCTTATTAATACTTACAATACTTACAAATACTTAAAGGGAGGGTGCCAGGGGGATGGGAACAGTCTTTTTTCAGTGGTGCCCTTTGATAGGACGAGGGGTAACAGGCACAAACTTGAACACAGGAAGCTCCATCTAAACATGAGGAGGGACTTCTTTACTTTGAGGGTGGCAGAGCACTGGCACAGGCTGCCCAGAGAGGGTGTGGAGTCTCACACTCTGGAGACATTCAAAACCCACCTGGACGCCATCCTGTGTAACCTGCTGTAGGTGACCCTGCTCTGGCAGGGGGGTTGGACTAGATGATCTCCAGAGGTCTCTTCCAACCCTGACCATTCTGTGATTCTGTGATTCAGTACAGTCCAGGATCTGGCATTATCACGTCATTAAGGGGGTGCTGAATTTATGGACCCATCTTCAGCTGTGGCTCCCTGGAAATGCTCGACTGCAGCTTGTCAGCCTCCCTAGAGCCTTCAAATTTCAGTGAAACAAGGGAAGAGCTGGTAAATGTTATCACTTGAAGCAGGGTTGTCAGTGGTGGGGACAGCAATTGCTGTTGCCCAGGATGCTCCTAAATCTGCAGAGCACCACCTTGCTGCTGCTTCCCCCTGAGAGCAACACTGCTCCGGGAGGGTATCAGTCAGCAGAGAGGGCTGCCATTGCCGACACACACAGGCAGTGATTTATTCACACCACTGCCAAAAGAGGCAAGTCACACAAAGGTCATGGTGCTGCAGACAAACTAAATAGCTTGCTATAAGGTATGTAGTGAATAATAATGCCAGACATTACAGAGAGAGAGGAGGAGGGGAAAAAGTATATTTCCCCTGGCTTAAAATCTATCGAATAATCAGAATCAGGGGAAAATGTAGTTGAGAGGATGATGGTAGGAGAGGAGTTCCCTGATTAAACTTTTTTCTTCTTCCCTACCCCAGCCTTATATACAAAACGCAACATATGTAATAGATGTATAAATGAGCAAAACCTGTAGTGCATACCAAATCTGCAATCCAATAATTTGTATTTGAATGTTTTAGCAAAAACTGACTGTGACTACAAACACTTCACAGACTAATTTTCAGATTCATGAGTTTTTGCTTGGTTTGCCTACATGTTCTCTGAGCTTTGTGCCAAAAAAATATTTCCTTTCTTGCACTGAAACGTAACGCTGACATGTGTCACACTGCTTCTTTTGTATGGGCTTAAGCATACTTCCTCTTTCTGCTTTTTGTAGATTCATACATATTAGACACACATCTTTGGGTTTTAATTATAAAATTAATGTAGACAGCAACCAGAAATAAAGCTGACAAATCTAATTTCCCAAGTAACTCAATATCATCTCAGGATCTCTGAGGAGGAAAAGAAAAAATATGTCCAAGGGGTTACAAGAATGTTTCTAAAGGGGCAAATTAAAAAACAAACAAAAAAAAAACCCTGATCAGATTAATAGAGGAGCATTTCCCTGGTGTCAAATTCTGTATTTATCACCAGCCAGGAGAATGTGATGGTATTTTAAACATTAAATGACTTCTCAAACTGCTTCCAATCCCAGACACTTAAGGGAAAAAGCTATATAGATATACATCGTAAATGCATCTTAAAAGAAAATAGTTTCTAAAAATAGTTGTTTAATGACCCTATACAGTGCTGTGCTAGCTCAAATCATGTAAACTCCCTCCCACTCTTTAGATTTAATCTAAAACTTTTTTTGAACTGATTGACCTTTCCCAACTATTGACAGAAAAAGAGGATTGCTGTAAGGTAAGCAGAGAAAGCTGTCAAGTGACCAGTCACAGCCTGGCTGAGGGCTGCACTGATGTGGAAGGGGTATAGGTAGCTTTCTTCCCCCATGACAAAATGTCACAGATACACAAAGATAATCCTGGACATATTAAAAAAAAAAAACAAAACAACCCTACACATGAAAATACAATGCCAGCCAGAAGTTGTTTTTCTGCCAGGAGGAGGTCAGGGAATGCAAAGAAACTCCAAGAGAACAATGTAGCTTGCTAAACAGAAATTTGAACCCAAACTTAGATCTAGTGAGGCTTTTTTTAAATCCGGCTGTTGCAGTTTTCTACTCCCGTAGGAGTAGGATCCACACACACACATCCACATCTCTAATTCTCAGGCTGTGATGGTGATGCATCAGACACAGCAGTAATTCTGAGTCTGGCATCTGCTTCGCCCGTGCCCTGCAGTGATGAGTTCGTGGTGCTGGAGCCAGGTAAACACTACTCTTCACTGTTCCCTTGTTTCCATTTTCTCTGCAGTGGAAAGTGGAAAAAGCGTATCTTGTAGAAATCTTGTAAGGTCAAAATGTAGCTTTGTTTATGGACAATATTGTTCTCAAAATGGAAAGAAGGTGAATTGTAAAAGCAGACATAATGGGTTAACCACCCCAGGACCCAAACCAAGTAGTGGCTTCCAGACCTGACGCTCATGTGTTTATTATCCCTTACTGAATTTTTCTTCCATTAACTTATTCAATTACTTTTGGGAAGCAACGCACAATTTTGGTATCTGCTGTGCCATATAGCAAGGAGTTACACAACTAGACTGTTCACCATGATGAAGTTTGGTTTTGAACCAGGCACTTTAATTTGATATTCCCAACTTGTAATGAAAGAGAAAAAGACTTCAAAATTGGTGGAACTACCTAAATCTGCTATAATGACTGGTCATTGAACTGCTGTAAAAATTCATGCTCCAAGTCAGCCTTACAGCTTGGTAGAGAGCAGCTCTTCTTGAGAAAAGCAGAGGTCCCAAGCACAGCCTTCTTGCCCTGAGTAGGGTGATGATCTCTTACAGAAGTGATATTGTTGCATCCATTGAAGAGAGACTTGCTGATGACATGCTGCTGGAAGGAGCGGGTCTTCATTTAGGCAGTCTGAGAATTAATAGACTAATAGGCATGCTCTGGAGGTCAGTCTTACTACTCATATATCAGTTGCAGAGAGGCTTCAGTCACCTTCAGCAGCTTCTGCTCTACTCAGTCATCATGGCCAAAAGTTGTTATGTTTTTTACATCAGCACATGTGCACCAGCAATGATTGATCCCTGTGAGGATAAGGAGTTCTTCCACCCAGCATCAGCAGTGCCATCCCAGGTAATGACAGTCTAATCAATGAATGTGATTTTAATGGCAACTCTGGATGTAACTAGACATGGTAGATCAACGTTAAAAATTGTTACAGACCTGGTTGCACTAACTCCAATGTCAAGCTGCTGCGTCCTAAGTAGGCTGATCACAACCTGTTATCAATACACTTGTTTGAACTAGTCCCCACGTGAAAGATAGACTGACTGTTTCCTTTTTCAGAACACCAATATACAATCAATTGTAAAACAAACAGCTCTGTATGGATTCAATATATCCACATAAGAGGGTAAGACCTTAGTCTCCAGGGAAGTTGGTGTCCTCCACTGCCCTCAATAGAGAAGCCAATATCTCAGGTCAGCAGGGAAAATTGAAAAAGTGGTCTGAGACAACTGTGAAAGAAACTCACAAAGTTCTTCCCAGGGCCACAGAGCAACTCAGAAATATCTTCATGACATGGTGCTCTCTGAAGGCCTCAGCTCTCTTCTGAAGGACTGAGCTGGATCTAGATTACGGATTGCCCAGCAACACAGCTCAGCAATGTGCACTGAGCAGCTTGTCCTGCCTAAACCAAACTGGAAAATAAACAGAGTGGCCAGCAGCGTTGAGACAAAGACTGAAGCTTGCAGGCCTGTGTCTTCCCTCCTCCTTGGAAGGGGATCTTGGGACATGAGCCTTAATGCCCAGTGCTCCCTTGCACACAAGTAGTCAGGCCATGGGGACTGCATGGCACAGCATCCAGTTTCTCTCGCATTGCAGTGTCTTTCAGGTGACCTCCAAACCCATCTATGTCTACAGGGAGCTGGTCACAGAGACATAACAGAAGCCTTCTCTTACGTGGCTCAAAGAGGTGTAGGCTCTGAGAGGGATGAGGCCCTAGTTTACACACCCAAAGGTATAGGTTGGTGAGTGAGCAGAGTGCCTGTGTTCCCATTACAGACAGTGGAAAAGCGAGTCACCAACCAAGGCTGGGAGAGTCTGCAGGGCTGTTCAGCTACCCAGATGTAGATGTCTGCTTTAGGTAGACGTACACACTCCTGTATCCAGCCAGCTGAGTAGCTCCCCAGACTCTACTCACCAGGAGTATGATACCAACTAAGTCATTCTCACAGCAGATACCTATGAGTTCATTTGTGTGGGATTTAAGGATTGTGGAAAATAAGGAGGTAATCAGTGACAGCCAACATGGCTTCACCAAAGGCAAATTGTGTCTGACAAATCTGGTGGCCTTCTACAATAGATTTACAGCACTGGCAGGTAAGGGAAGAGCAACTCACACCATCTACTTGGACTTGCGCAAAGGATTTGACACTGTCCCGCATGATATCCTTGTCTCTAAACTGGAGGGACATGAATCTGATGGATGGACCACTTGGTGGATAAGGAATTGGCTGGATGGTCGCACTCAAAGAGTTGCTGTCAACGGCTTGATGTCCAAGTGGAAACCAATGAGGAGTAGCATCCCTCAGGGGTCAGTACTGGGACTGGTGCTGTTTAACATCTTTGTTGGCGACATGAAGAGTAGGATTGAGACCACCCTCAACAAGTCTGCCAACACCACCAAGCTGTGTGGACCAGTCAACACACTGGAGGGGAGGGATGCCATCCAGAGGGATCTGGACAGGCTTGAGAGGTGGACCAGTGCAAATCTCATAAAGTTCAACATGGCCAAGTGCAAGGTCATGCACATGGGTCGGGGCCATCCCAAGCACAAATACAGTCTGGGTGTAGAACAGATTGAAAGCAGCCCTGAGGAGAAGGACGTGGGGGCGTTGGTGGATGAGAAGCTCAACATGAGCCGACAATGGGCACTCGCAGCCCAGAAGGCCAACCGTATCCTGGGCTGCATAAAAAGAAGCATGGCCAGAAGGTTGAGGGAGGTGATTCTGCACCTCTACTCCACTCTGGTGAGACCCCACCTGGAGTACTGAGTCCAGCTCTGGGGCATTCAACATAAGAAGAACCTATTGGAGTGAGTCCAAAGAGGGCCATGAAGATGATCAGAGGGCTGGAGCACCCCTCCTATGAAGACAGGCTGAGAGCATTGGGATTGTTCAGCCAGGAGAAGAGAAGGCTCTGGGCAGACCTCAGAGTAACCTTCCAGTACCTAAACGGAGCCTACAGGAATGATGGGGAGGGACTGGGTTGGATGATGAAAATGGGTGATGGATGATGACTGGGATGAAAGATGAACTAAGACTACACTCCCTACACCAGGGAGTGTAACAATAGGATGAGGGGTAATGGTTTTAAACTGAAAAAGGATAGATTTAGATTACATATCAGGAAGAAGTTCTTTACTCTGAGGATAGTGAGACACTGGAACAGGCTGCCTAGATAAGTTGTGGATGCTCCATCCCTGGAAGTGTTCAAGGACAGGTTGGACAAGGCTTTGAGTAACGTGGTCTAGTGGAAGGTGTCTCTGGTCGTGGCAGGGGGGTTGGAACTCGATGATCTTTAAGGTCCCTTCCAACCTAAACCATTTCATGTTTCTATTCTGTGATTTAGCTCAGGATAACATGGACCATATCTGCCTGCCAGAGCCAAGGTGGAAATTGAGACCCAGAACTCCCACTTAATTCTCCAGTCTATCAAAATACTAATTTAATCCATAGCCAAGAAGTGCTTTGAGATTCTTGTACATTTTGGCTTATGAACCTTGATGATGTTTCAATCACGTCTTTATCTTATACAGTATCACTGAGTTTTGCATGAACATACTTGGACTCTAACATGCAAAGCTTTTCAGAATCTTGTAAAAGCTTTCTTTTGGAAGTGGGATTTATGCAAGTGTGTGTTAATGATTTGGCATCTTAAAGGGGTTATTTTGAGTGATATCTTTAACTTCATTACCATTAAGTTATTCTGAAGACGTGCTGGCAGCTTGTGGCCTAATACTTTGAACCAATTTGAAAATTCATATGTAGAGTTTGTGATAGTCCACAGTCAAGAGGACATTTCAAAGATGTGAACGAATTAAGCAGCTTTTGGGAGATCAAGAGATGTTTACCTCAGTTACACAATGTTGATCCTTTCCTATATTTTTTCTGCATAGAGTGAATTCCAATCAAAACTTGAAGAGGTGGAAATCCAGCACAAATATCCAAATCATTTGGTAAAATACAATCCATGTAGCCTTTATTTTGCAAGTAATTATTGCCACATACACATAGTAAAGATGTAAAGCTTCTAGAAATCAAGTTCCATTTGAACACTCAATCCCAGATGGTTTCCACTCCTAAAGAAGACCATAATAGAACACAGTGTCTTGAGAGAAACATTCATCTTCAATAATTTGATTGTGCCCTACAAGGTCAGCATGCAGCCAGCCCAATTCTTGGGACTGTATTCCATTTCCCTTATGGAAGTAATATAAAAAGACAAAATCAGGGAATGATGGGCTTTCTTAATCTTCTACATGAGCCTAACACTGGGTTTAGGGACTACTGGTGGTAGGAGTTTCTAACTGTGGAAAATTTGGGGAATATAGCTATTCCACACAGACCAATAAATGCCCTAATAAATGTTGTTCATTCTTAGCCAATGTTGCACTGAATCACTGCAAGGGAAAAGGAAATACAGACAACTTAATGTACTGTTAGACTTATCCATAGGTTAATGCAGTCAGATCAAAGACTTTTAGGGACTGACCAAGAGATCAATGACTTATTACAGTCAATGACCAATGAGAACACATTTGCTTCACTCTACCATGCTTTTGGAAGTGGAGGAAACATTGTTAAAAGTGAAATCCTTGCCTTGTGAGGTGATTTCTTAATTGGAAGAAACATCATTTTTTTAAACAGGATTTTGGGGAGTAAAGGGAAATGTAAAGGGCAATTCTGATACTTACACAAACACTTTATTTTCCTGTCATACATTCCCACACCTCCTGAGGTTGTGCTAAGCATTTTAAAGTTATCGTGGGATAGGGGACAATTGGTATTACCACCATAAAAGCTTCCCCTCAGTCCTCCATGGCATGAATCAGAAGTATAAATCGCTGTGCCTAAGTGGGAGAAGTAAGAAATAGACTGTTCCCACTGGAAAGATAAGTGACTGGAAATGAGCCCAAAAATTTGTGTTTAGGAGTCTCAAAGCTGGAATACTGCTAGAGTGGATTACCGGGGAAACCAGCAATGAGTAGGAACCAGAGCCTAAACATCTGACTCTGTTTGCCTGGAATGTATTTTGGAGAGATGCAGTGTGCATAAAGACCTTGGATTTACTTCACTGCACATCTCAATAAAGAGATATTTTCTACTAAATTGCTGTAGAACAACATTTTTCACTGGTTCAACGTTTGATTTCTTAGTAGTGTGCTCCTGTGTACTGACCCTGAGTTACAGCAAACAGCATCTTCTTTTTGCCTACCTGAATGCTCCGGTATGGTGAAAGAGGGAGGGAGGAGGAATCTGTGCCATTTTAACTCCTACTTCATACTCTCAGTGACACAGGACCCTCTACATCTCCCTCTGCCCAGTGGTGGAGGTGGAATGCCCATTCACACCATATTTCCTCCTCTGAAGAACATTGCCTATGCGCCAGCTTCTTTCCAGCAGGCAATTGTAGCACCTGTTCCCCCTTGCCATCTCCTACTCTCCATCTTTCCACTCTCTTAAAAAAGAAAGAATCTTGCTACTTTTATATATATTTTCTAAATCCCTGCTACATCTTCTGGGTTTTGTATCTTCAGCTGGCCTTCAATCCCACCTTCAAGGGATTTTTTCCCATTCATTTACAAGAACTGGAAAGATATTCCAGAGAAGTGTCTTAAAAACCACCAAGGATGCTGAGGTGACCCAGCCCAAACACGTGCATATGTGCAGATAAGCACACACGCAACTTCTCTGCATGGTCTACTACGAATGCAGAATTTGCCCTAATTCTGAGAAACTCACTTCTAACCCTCCTCCACACTCACGCTTACTCTAATGCACTCCCTCTTGTACGAATTCACCTCTCCCACGCTGACATATATATTCTCTCTCTCCTTCACCACTCTCTTTGCCTCTGAGCTAAATTACTCTACTGTGGAAATTGCCATCAGCAATTTTCACCCTTTGCTGCTCTTTCAAGGAGTTTATGCAGTGGTGCAGTCATGATGTTCAATTAGCTACTTGATATTTTTTGAGATATTTTCCAACTACTTGCACCCATGTGTTACAGGACAGTAATGTTTCTTATGACAACTCCATGGACTTAGGGCATGGACTGAACAGAATGACGTTGAACTTTCATGGATATTTTGGGGATGACATAGCTCCCATTATAAGGTCTCTGCCCAGCTACCAAGCACCCACATGTTAACTCATGTGTGGTGCATGCTTGCATGGGAAGAAGGTTACTTCAGAGGCTGAAGCCATGTCCTAGGAACTGGAGGTAGTCTCAGATCCTGGTGCTATCACTAACAGAATCACAGAATCACAGAATTTTCAGAGTTGGAAGGGACCTCTAGAGATCATCTAGTCCAACTCCCCTGCTAAAGCAGGATTGCCTAGAGCACATTGCTCAGGACTGCATCCAGGCGGGTTTTGAAAATCTCCAGAGAAGGGGACTCCACCCCCTCCCTGGGCAGCCTGTGCCAGTGCTCTGTCACCCGAACCGTAAAGAAGTTTTTCTGTGTGTTGGATCAGCACTTAACTATGTTCCAACTTGTGCCCATTGCCCCTCGTCCTCTCACTGGGAACCACCGAGAAGAGTCTGGCTCCATCCTCCTTCAACCCACCCTTTAGATATTTGTAAGCAATAATAAGGTCTCCCCTCAGCCTTCTCTTCTCCAGGCTAAAGAGTCCCAGCTCTCTCAGCCTTTCCTCATAAGGGAGATGCTCCAGTCCCTCAGTCATCTTGGTTGCCCTTCGCTGGACTTGCTCCAGCAGTTCCGTGTCCCTCTTGAACTGGAGAGCCCAAAACTAGACACAGCATTCCAGCTGTGGCCTCACCAGTGCCGAGTAGAGGGGGAGAATGACTTCCCTCGACCTACTGGTCACACTCTTCCTTATGCAGCCCAGGATTCCATTGGCCTTTTTGGCGACAAGGGCACGTTGCTGGCTCATGGATAATTTACTATCTACCAGGACCCCCAGATCCTTCTCCTCAGAACTACTTCCCAGTAGGTTCACCCCTAACCTATACTGGTGCCTAACGTATACTGGTGCCTAGACGGAACAGAAGTCCTTCTGGGTTTTTTGCTAAAGCATTTGGCACCACCCAGCTGCTTGTTTCCATCCTCACAGCTTGTGGTGAAGAGTGTGATGAATTGTTTCAGTGTACAGTCAGCCAGGTTGCCTTAGATCCAGACATATTCCATGAGGACACTGCATTATTCCCAGGTCAGAGATGTGAGATGCTATGACCCATTTTCCTTAAATGCAAGCTTGAAAGGAAGTGAGAAGGTCCCGGATGAATTCTGGGCTTGAGCTCTTAACCCCTTATGACTTTCCCAGGAGGCCATGAGAAGTCTTCTAACTTTCCTGCACTTCAGTTATAAGAAAACAGCACTTTCTACCACATGGGGATATTTTGAGGATAAACACATTAACGACTGTGGGCACTATCACACTAGAGTAACAAAGGACACAGGTGCCCAAGAATTTTTTTGCTTTTCATATATGAGAATCAAAAAGCAACTAAACCAGATTAAAATGCTCACATTTGGGATAGATGGGGGAGTGTTATAAGGCTGGCTTATGACTTGTCCTCGGAGCTCTGAGATGCTGTAGAATCGGTTGGTGGTAGAATCATACTGTGATCTACACAGTTTGATGACTTGAACCAGCCCTGGCAGATTAATTTAATTGGTTTATGTTAAAGCCAGTCCTTTAGATTTATTCTTGGTGAATCACAAAATATAGACAAATGCATATATATGCGTGGGCTTAAGGGAGAAAACATTCTGTGTTTTGACAAAGTAGGTGACTATTTATTTCACATTAAAATGGTGGGTCCTTCATATTGATTATTCCCTGGCAATAATAATCTCAGTGGTTACATCTAAGAAGCTGGGCCTAAGCACTCAGTTGCTGAAGGAAGAATAGTCGGGATAACTCATTTCTCACCTAAGGACATGTGAAAGAAGTGGGAATTTAGGGAAACTATAGCTTCTTGAAAATCTAGATTAATATCTAGTGATCTCCTTGAAAAAAGTTTCCACTGACAATACCTGTTCCACCCCCACCCCATGAAAAGCTTGTGCTGCCAAACCCAGGTTTCTGTTCGTGAGAAATGCTGATTTTGTGGGAAATGAAGGGAACCTTTACTCAGCTGTTCTGATCTTTTAAGTAAATATTTATTTATTTTCTGTATGAAGTTATAAAGTTTCCTGGGAATACAGATAATGTAGCAGGAGGAAAAGTAATTACCATAATTTTGCTTGTGCTGTTGGAAAATAATCCATCTGATAAGCACACCATTTACATTTTGTGGATTGCACAGCTCAGCATATGAACATCTTAAGTAGATGCATGCGGTCCCTATTTATCGAATACTATCATTCTCCTGCTAACAGAAGCACTTGTCCTGCCCTTTTTGCTTTTCAAAGACCACATGATTAAGATGTCATTGACATCAAGCGTGCCTCCATTTCTTGAGGAATGTCGTGGTCGCTGCTCGGAGGTGCACCCTGAGGGTCAGCAATGCTTCTAAACAGGAAGAAGAACCTCAGCCCATAAGGGCAGACAGACACAGAGCAGTTGTCCCTTCTTTTCAGCATAGCTTGCAAAGACCCAAAGAAGGTGCAAACCCTTCCCCACTCTGGGAAAAGGATGGTACAAGCATGCAACCAGCTCTTTTCCTTCATCTTCACAGGATCACAGAATGGTCAGGGTTGGAAGGGACCTCTGGAGATGATCTAGTCCAACCCCAAACCTTCCTAGAGCTTTATTTTCTAGCAGAGGGAAATACCTGTCCCTCTGTTTTTCTGGGGATAAATGGAAAGACTCTGAAAGAAAGCCTCATTAATTCCCTGTGTTACAGATGACATTAAATAAGCCATTCTTTAGGAAATGAATTGACAGACTGTGGGGGAGAGGGGAACAAGAACTGACCTAGCAGCCATGCCTGTCAGGTAGCCTGAAGACAGTCAGATCCCATCAACATGAATGAGGACTGAAGGCACTTAACACCTTGCCTGATAAAGCCCAAAATGAAAGCAGCCCTTCTCATCAAAATTGCCTTCCTCCTTCCCAAAAGGCAGGTTAATTTGTAAGAATTTGCTACCCTTGGCTGTTGTTTCCAACTGAGCTCTTTTGACCTCCTTTCCCATCATTTGACGGGAGAGCTAGACACGCACACACACCAGCTAAGAGCTTCAGAACGTTTCAAAGGCAGCCCACGGCTACTTCCACTGCCCACACCATCTCTTTTTCCTCAGAAAAGTGTTATTTGGGCAGGTATGGTGCAGAGAAAGGTGGGTACCTTGTCACAGCAAGAGGGGAGGTGGGACACTGCCCTCCTTCCCCACCCCAGGGTGGCCATGGTGGCACCCCCATCAGGGAGGCCATGCAGTGGGTGGAGGGAACGCAGGAAAAGTGTTATCCCACCTTGGCTCAGCATCATCTGCGTCTGCTTTTTCCAAGCAAAGCCTGGGAAAGGGCCAAGCAGGAGCATCTCCATCACAGCCTGCTGCTTCATTCAAGCGTGGTTTCAGGGTTTGCAGGGATATCTGTGTCACACGTTGTCCGAGCGGATGAATGAGAAAGGCAGGATGCCATCTGCTTGGGAGGGTCTGAGGGCTCCTGTCTTTCTCCTTCTCTCCTCCCTTTCCCTTTCCTACCAAGCCTCAACCCTCATGGCAACTGAGCTGTGGCTTCTCATGTAGGTTGCTAGCAGGAGAGTTGTTTATTATGTTTTACTATGTTTTGTGCAGGAATCTGTAACTCAAACAGCGAGCATGTGACATAGAGCAATACATTTTTTCCACTGAATACTTTCCCCATAAAAACACTTGTTATCCTCTGCAGAGGAATGCACAAAATATTTCTAAGGCATCAGGCTTGTTGCACAGATTTTTCCTCACTGCCTATATGCCAAAGCATTTCACAGTGGTAAAAATTATGAGGCCGCATACAGTGAAAAGTAAGGAAAGCTGTTGCAGAATGACACCGCACAGCGTGAGTAGGAGAGGGAAGGAGGAGTCAGTCATGAGACCAACAACTGAAGGAGAAATAAATTAAGAGTCATAAAACAAACTGCCATTCAAAACTCCCTTCCCACAGCAAGGCCATTACTGCGGTTTCTGACAGCTTCACAAAATGAGGATAATTTGGGAACGGTCCTGAGGATACATTTCTGCTCCTGTCCTGTGTGCCACAGGACATGTCAGACCTCTTCCATAGCCACTCTCTGAAATCTAGGGAATGGAGCATTCATAAAGATAATGAGAACAGCTGCAGACAGGGCAAATGGATGAAAAAAGAAAAGGGTTACAAAGTTTGGCTTCCAAAGCAAAGCCCTTTGCTTACTGGGACCCCACTGGAAGCCCACTGCCTGGAGCCTCCTTGCCTGGTGTGTAGTTGTGGGATACACACAAACCATTATCAGAGACTGGGTGGGCAGGACCTGCCCTGTGAGCTCTCTGTGTTTAAGAATTCAAGAGCCCCTAAGTGGATGTTCAAGTTTCCAAGGGTTCTCAGCTACCTTGGATGGGGCGTAAAAAGATGACATTACAACTGGCTGAGCTGTGTGGCATGGCACTGAGACAGCATGGAGCATCCCCGCATGTATAGAGGGTGGTGAGCCCTAAAGGAAGAATGCAAACTGGCCAGTAAAAACACTAACGTGTGGTGGGAAACCCACATACCCCAGTCTATGGTTTTTATTGTCTACTTGCAGATATAGAGGGAAATGTAGTTGGCTCTGGAACCCCAACTTTTAACAACATCTCTGTAAAAAAACTTTTTGTGATTTTTGCTTTTTGTCTTGATTGCACTTGCATGTAAAGAAATACATGCACAAGTACTGATTGCTTTGTATGAAGAAACTGTCAGTGTAAAATATAAAATATACATGACATTAAGTGTTTTCAAAACAAAATGAGCCTGCATTTGTTTAATGACCTCTAACCTTAGTCTTAGAACAGCTCTTGAGACGCTGAGCAAACAAAATATTACATTTATCTGTCATCAAAGCTTGTTCTTTTGCTAAATTTCACAATGAAGCTCTACTCCGACATGCTCAGCAAAAAGAAAAACACCAAAAGGAAAACTCTTTGTAATAAAGGTTAGATGAGCTTCTTTCTCCTTTAGAAAATGTATCTTCAGAAAAAGATTTGTTTCTCTCTTGCTTCACACTGATTACTTTTTACACCCCCTCCTCTGCTTCCCACACACCCTCCCTACCTGTTGCTGGTTTTGTGGACTAACCATCTTACTTGGCTTATAAACAATTACATGCTCTTGCCAAAAGGTACTGTGGATGCCAGCAGTGCTGTTAAAATAATTCTGTTTAATGCTTCATCGGTAGCTATGCCAGACACAACCAGAGTTCAAAAATTAAATGGGTACTGGCAGTGAATATACAAACTACAGCAGCACCTAGGAAAAAAATGATGACTTTTACAGAGGTCCACTTGGGATCAGTGGATGCAATGGGTGTGTTTCCCCATGTACACAATTAATACACCTCTCCATCGATGCAATGTGTTTGAACAGACACTTACACAGCTCTCGTGCCTTACACCAGGTCTGATGCTTGCTTGTGCAACCACTGCCTCTAACTGTGCGCAGAGTAAAGATGAGGAAGGGAAAAAACAGATCACTGAATCCAGTGGTGTTTTTGAATATTTTCTTACCTTCTTTCTGTGCCACATACCAGAAATGTTTTAGGAATGCCTTTGCCTCCCTGTATATAACTGTAAGGTATTCCTGAGCAATCAAGATCCTTACATATCTGCTAGCTCAGTATCCAGACTCATCCATTTCTCTGACACATTAAAATATAAAAACACTTGGATCTTGAACACACAAATTCAGATGCTGTACCCAATCAGCTTTGATGCCATTGCTGAAGCTGTCAGCAAGAGGGTAATTTACTTGATTTTAAGCATGCAAAATGTTAGAAGCTGTTTGTGCTTGCATTGGTGTCAAAGCAGATGGGGCCTCTTGCTTCCTATGAATTGCATTTAGCCCACCTCATCACATGCACACCAACCACTCCAACGCATATTGCTAGGGTTTGCTATTGCTGGTTAACCAAAGCTAATTTGATTGTGCATCGCCACAATCAAGCGCTTTGCAGATGCACACCATGTATAGCAGAACTGCAACCTACATGGAAACCCCCATCACACATGATGGGTCAAACAGGGCTTCACAGCAGGTCCGTGCAAAGCAGATAGATGCCAGCATGTTGTGCAGATAAATGCGAACAAGAGAGGCAGGTCTTTCCTCGACTGGTGGAAGCTGAGTTTCCTGTTCTGGTTTCAAGGGTCATCGCTGTGTTTTAAGCAAATGGTCTTTGGAACAGAGAACAAAACTCAAGACTTCCCATCTCTTTCCTTGACATGGGACATATTGTGTGGCACATTTCAAAGACATGCAAAAGCTGGGCTGGAGTCCCCTTGAGTTAAACACAAAAAACTCAAGGGGATACTTCCCATTTTGCATTGAAAGACACCCACAACCTGCCAAAACATTTTGTGCACCACCGAATCCAGTAGGCACCCCCAGAGAACATCCAGCAGTGAATACCCTTGCTATCACAAAACACCGAATCTGTACTCAGAGTTCAGCCAGGAACTTACAGCCCTGTAGCTGGATTTTCTACAGGATTTTCCCTATGCTCACAGGAGACAGAGCAGAAAGGAGGTCTCAAATCACTTGCGGAGGGGGCAGCATGACGGCAGATGCAAGGTCATTCGTGGGGGAAAGAGGGAAAGGTTAGAGCCACCCGTTGCTCTTTTCACTGTCGAGCTGGTATTGGCCTATGAAGCTCTGCCAGGTGTAGGTGATTCTTGTTGCACCTGGATGCAGTATCTCCAGCACCAGAGACCTTCAGTGCTGGAAACTGAACATGCGCAGCCTTCTTGCGTCCATTGCAGAGCAGGAAGGTGGCAGAGTGGAGGTTTCTAGGATCTAAGCTTGGTTTGTCTCAATGCCATTCAACATGTCCGTGTTGTAGGTACAGACCCGCACTCACATTTAAACCAGTAGTAGCTTTGTTGCACAGACTTCAATGTCCTTCCTACCCATCCATCTTATCTGGGAGGGAAGAGCTCTCCTTTTGAGTGTGATATAACCTGATCTTTCCTAACAGCTATTGATTACATTTTTGTCCTCCTTCATACATTCTCACGTCAGCTGATGTCTGTGCTCTTTCAGTTAAGTGGCAACAGGCGCAGCTGTTAGTTTGGTGATTTGAGAATATTAAAATGCATACTGACAAAGGGTAAGTTGCAATATTTTGCCACCAAGAGTTTTATGATACCTACTTCCAGAGAGGAACTAGGTGTCCCACAGTCTTTATCAATACCAACTCTTTATTTGCCTAAAGCTGTCTTAACACGTACTCACAACTCCACTATCTTTGCAAGATAGCATATCAAGAAGCCACAATACAGAAGGTAATTAGAAGTTTACAACGCTAATTTTAGCCTGTTTCTAATCTGAGACTGTCTATAGTACTTCAGTCTCTGAACATAAAACATTCTTTTTTACCTTTGTCTTTAGCTTGCCAAGTACAGCGAGTTTCTGAATTCAGAAAGCCACTTCCTTTTCCCTGCATGCTTTGCTTCTCTGGATTCCTAAATCTTGCAAATGAAAAGCTACAGTTTTCTTCTTCATCTGAACAGTTCTTTAGGAAAGGATAAAGAGGTTAAAATTCACAAGATAACTGCTTCATACCTGAAGCCTTGTAAAAACTGCAGCATAAGGTTTGGGGAGCAGAGGAAAGAGGGCTCTGGAGAATGATATTTCCTAAAGACTCAACTGAGCAGTTGCAATTAACTTCTTTAATACCCTTTTGGATAAAAGTTATCAGATAAGAGATCAAGAGAGAGAACATGATTTAGCTCTAGCAAGTCTCGATTTACAATCTGTCTTCCCTGATCTGAGTTCATTTTGTGCAACTCCTGTGTCATGTTCCTCTCTTGCAGAGATGGAAGAAAGAGTTTAAGTCAAAATAGATAAGTGTAGATCCTCCGGAGGCCAAAATGAAATGTCTCTTAATGGCATCTTTATGGCACTCCCAGGATATCACCATATCCTACAGGGCTATTATGAGGGGAATTTCATCTGCTTTACTCGAAAAAGCTTTGGTGACATTCTGAAAAAAATGCATAATGCAGCAATTTAAAAGAGCTAAAATATTTGGTTCGAGTTTCCTGGATTTCAGCCCTACCTGAGAAAAGCGTGTGTGAGGAGGGAGATGCAGAAGGCAAAGGAGAGAATTAGAAATAACCCTTTCTTCCTTTCTTCTTTTGTGCTCTTTTCCCACCACACTCCAGTGTTCAAAATCAACTTGAGGATCAAGGGGAAGGATGCTGCTGTTGAAGAGCACTCTCTGCCAGGCTTCTCTGTGGAGGGGTCTGATTTTCATGAGCATGAATAGGAGACCTCTCCCTGATCATGTTTCCAGGTATGGATTATTAATGGTTGTATTTCCAGCCCTTTAATTTCTTCCTCTTCTCGTGATGTCTTTTTTTGTCTTACTTTAGCTAATACACGCTCGGTACATATAAAGTAATGAAAATGCACAATCAAGGCACACACGCCTTGCAACTGCTGTTTATACTCAAGGATTTAAAACTAGTAACAAGGGAGGTTAATGTTATTCTTAGGAGATAACACTCGTTGCTATGGTGAAGACTTCTTCTGTCACTCACTGTTGGGAAGATGGCGCCTGTGCTATGCATGTTTGACTGTATTTTTGCTTTCGAGATTAGCAATAGCAATTATTCCAACACAGATACTAACCCGCCTGTTTCTGTGCAGATTCTCATACAGATGCTTTGTATCTAAACAGGATCCTCTTCTGCCTTCTCGGTGCGCTCAACGTGCCGGCATTGATAGGGTTTTTCAACGCCTGAAGAAACAACGGAAAAGAGCAATAGCTTGTGTCTGAAGATAACAATAGTCTTGTAAAAAAATAAAGTATCAGGCAATTGCATTTTTTGTTGTTTAATGTATGTTACCGTTTGCCTCATATTCTGGAGATCCTTCAGATTTTTTTAATATATAAAATGTCATTAGGCCTGATCTGCTGCTCACAACTTCATGATCTGCACTTCCTGCTAAAATTTATTCAGGCAATAATCCACAAGAAATTGGTTGTTTTCAGCAGTTTATGACTTGTTATTTAACATTTAACAGAATGGCAGTTTATTTTGGTAACAACCAATACTGAGAGGTTTATTGCCATTGTAAACCATAATCAACCGTTTGTATCATTACTAGTTTTTCAAGATATAAAAATGGCCAGCTGCATTGGAAAATTGTTTAGCAACTATAAACATTTGCATTGAAGATTATGCATGGAGTTATTTCACCTTAAAGGTCAAAAGTATTTAGAGAAACCACTCACTTTAGTGGAAATTATTCAGCAGATTGGTAAAACCCAATCCCGGAAAGACAATACTGAAACAATTCCCTGTAATTTTTTCAATTATGGTCATGAAAAAGGAATCTGTAGGAGATGGACAATACAGAAGATTGCACTTTCTTTATCACAGCATCAGGCCAGAAACTAAGGCTTGTTGCCTTTATAGATGTTGCAACTGTTTTGCTGAATAATTTATTGTACTGTACTCACAAATATCTTAATCATCAAGGTTTCCTGTCTCTCTCCTAGCATCAGGCAACTGGCCATAGATTTCGTAATTGACATGTTTAGAAAAATTCAAAAAACTTCCATTTTGATTGAAATAGGTTTCAAATGAGACTACATGTTTTATAACAGTATATCAGTTCTTCATCTTAACCCATTATATTGGGACAAATCTAAGCAAGTAACTCACAATGTACAAATTAGTTTCTATTTTTGCTCTCAAAAACTATCTACAAGCAGACTGCAATTTCCTTTCTTCTACTTATTTCACTAATATTTCTTTTTACACCATAGTTGCACAAGTAGCTACTGCAGAATAGTTGAGCTGAGTTTAATCACAATAGCTCTTCTGTTGCCATGGTCTCAGTGGATATAAACATTTGCACAGTTCATGCAAATGTTCACTTAGGAATAAAAAAAATTGTTTGCTCTTAACACTTGTGCCTGGCTGCGAAGTTCATTTTCCAGACTGTTTGTGCTAGTAAAACTTTCACTGAACAAAGCCACTGCACAGAGAAGAAAAATGGATTTAAAACATCCATTTAAACCTTTGAGCAGGTAAGAGGAGCTGTGTTGTTGGGTTTTTTTTAATTTATGTTTAGCAGCATTCATTCACCTCTTCTCTTGAATGTTGATTGGAATCTCTGGCAGAAAGTTTTAACTCATTTTTTCCTCCAGTCTTCAAACATTATGAAGCAAATTAATCCCAACTATAGCTCCAGTGAATCTGAGGACATTATAGCAGAGATGACTTTGGCACTACATTTCTCGTTTAAAGTGCTTACCTGCTCATGCACACTTTTTATACAGTCAAGAGTGATGGTTGCTGGTTTTCATTATTCACATTCAGGTGATGCCAGGAGACACCACAGCTTTAATTCACAGATAATTTTTGTGCGGTTTGCCTTCTGTAACTTGGAGCGGGTTATTAGGATTTCCAGATATATGCAGCTGTTGCCACACTGCTTAACTGGAAGCAGAAGTTTTCTGAACCTCCACAAAGGTGTCCAGCATGCTGATGAAGAAAAGAAAACTGAAGAGACATCCCCGTTGGAAGCAAGGTTTACCATGTCAATCCCTTTTGAAGGGAGAATTTCTCTTTAAAAGAGAAAAAAATCGAAAGAACAACAAACACTTATTTTTGCCTCCCTCACAAGCCTAGAAATAATATAGGACATGAAAGAAACTGAAACAAAGTCCTCGGGAAAAAAAAAAAAATCCAAACCCAAATCTACTGCCTAGTTGTATTCGGCCTGTCTTTCATGCTGTTAAAAATTCTCCTCAGCCCTGGGCATTGGTAGCAGAACTGCAGCAATGAGGATCAGGCAATGCCGCCTGCCAGTCAGAGGCATTAGCAATTTGCTGGTTGCAGAAAAACTAAAAATAAAAGCTGAGTATTTCATAGCAACAAAAGCAAGGCAGCCTTCTTTCTACTAGGCCGCAGCAGTATGGCTATGGGCTACCAGGTATCAGAGACGAAGAGCGTTTAGGCCCGTTCAATGCTATTACACAAGTGCAACCAGGGATACAAAAGCAGACACAAAGGTTGATGGGGAAAAAATTGCATTCTTCAGTTTACTGACTAAAGGAAAACTAGATACTTGCAATCAGAATCGTTACCCACCTCTGCTTGATTGATACAGTAGAGGAAAATGTGAATCAGACGGTGGCTTTTCCAAGCGTGGATGGGTTCTTTAGTTGAAACGGTGCCTTTGTCTTTTGTGAAATCATTTTCCCCTCCCTATTTTTACGGAACACTGAGTCATTCAAAAATTTGAAAGCATTTATGTTCACACTTTTTGCTGAATTTTGGGAAATATTGTAAACTAACGGTATTGTCTTCCACTCCAGCCCTTTTGTAAGCACTCAATTCCTATGGCTTTTTTCTTCTTTGGTCCAGTATCACACGGGCTAGACTTTGGCATCATTAAGAGCTTTCGAGTAATTGTGTTTTCAACTTTTAAATTGGGCTTCAAAAGACTACACTTGCATATTAAGGGCAATTGGTAACATAAGCTTGTATCAGTAGACTTATTTTCAGGGCTGTAAAGTTGTTTGCTTACAAGTTCAGCATCCTCACTCGGAGACATCCTAAAACCACGAGCTCACCAGGCAGCAAGGACACCTCAGCGCTCTGCTTTTTCTGTTTCCTTGTTATCCACAAATAGACTTTTGAAATAAGACTTTAACAATATAGAACCAAATTATGTGCCCTCCCAACCTCCACTCTCAATCCAACAAAACGTGGGTGTTTTTTCAGCTAAGTTTCAAGTCAACCTGAATAAACAGGTCAACTTTCCCAAGCACTGGCTGCTCAGCAGCTAACGCTGAAGTAGCATAAGCTAATTTATATTCTGTAGGGTCACTTAAACTCTCGAGTGTTAAGCTAAAGTGTCAGCCAGGTCCCAGTGGGGCAAGTCTCTGCAGCTCTCGGAGCACTTTTTCTTAGGAGGAGAGTTTCATCCCTCATTAGAATTCGTTTCATATTATGGATGCCTTCCTTCCTTCCTCCCAGAAGTGGAAGGACTAATTAGGAATAGTTATCACTGCTGACATTCAAAGCTTTATTAGAATTGCAGCCCACTGAAACAAAAAGGGAATTCATATCTTTTGTAGGAGATCCTGACAATTCAGGCGTTCTTAGACTCCAGTAGGGTCACCTTTAAAGCTTTCCTCAGCTTCAGCTCCAGCAACCTGGCTTCCATTACAAACCAGTGAGACTGGAGTACAACACATGCTGTCTGGACCTCTGGGTTGTTGGGGGTTTTTTTTTGGTGGGTTTTTTTTTGGTTTGTTTTTTTTGGGGGGAAAGCTGCTTAAATGAGTAGAAAAAGCCAAAGCAAGCTTCTGTGTTTCAGAGTCTAGCCCCTCATGCTGTTCTCGCTTCTGCTGATGTATTAACCTTTGCAGAAGTTCTTAATTTGCTTCGCTTAGGTGGCTTTTGTAAGGTGCTCCCTCTAGTTTTGTCACTTCAAAATTTCAGCTGAGCATAAATAGACAACCATCCATTGCTCTGGCGGGGGCACTTGATGTAGGGGGGAGATTATATACCAGCCGAACCTGAAGCACGCAGAGGATGCCAGTTTGTGATTGGCATAAGCAGATCTAAGATGTGCCACTGCCAAAGGCAGCTCCTTTCCGGCACCTGTGTGTGCCCCTATGCATTCACATCAATGCAAGCCAGAGACCATGTAGTTACGCGGTTCATTGAAATTACAGCCCCATCACAAGCGCTAATGCAAGGGGGAACCGCATGCAAGCCAAGGGGGCCTTCGGTAGCTGCGTGCTATTACGTTGGAATAAGCAGATCATGCTGCTGCAACCTGTGCCCACAGAAAATCTGATAGAGATTCCTAGTCATCTGGGAAGAGGTCCGACATTTTCATTCTGCCTTCAGACTCTGACAGTGCCAAAAGCTTCACACCTTTTAAGCCAAATCCCTTTGGCCTGGGGGTGGTGGGGGAGGTGGGGGGTGTGTGTTGCTGAGGGGAAGAAGAAAACCCTTTCCTATCTAATTCTCAGCAGCTGGTAATCTAATCAACTTGCTAACCAGCTTTACATATGCATCCTCAGTGGTTAGCAGTAGACAGATTCACAAGTGTGAGGATGGGGAAAAAAAAACCCTAAAATAAATCACATTTAGAGATTCCAGCCAGATTCCAGTATCAAAACAGAAACAGGGATAAAGTGTCCAGAAGCTTAGGAGAAAAAAAGAATCCCTCTGAGTGTTGCTGAAAAACGTTGGTAGTCTACAGAGGTCTTCATTATAGTGTAATCCTTCCTTCCATCCTCCAAACATTCTTAAGCTCTCTTCTCTGTTCATGATTGCCTTTATATTGTCATTGACATTGTGTTGCAGTAAGTCAGTCTCTAATATTAGATGCAATTATGATATGTGACATTGAAATCGTGCTTAAAGTAAGATTCCACTTGAAGGACTCACCTTAGATCTATGCCTTTGTAAGGCTGTTTATTGCTTTTGTGATTGCGCTATCAAGTTTTCTTTGTATATAAGTACCAAGGCGCTAACAGTCAGATCCAAAATAGACAAAAGAAGCCAAACATTTGAGTAACTTGAATTCTGATGTCTGCAGTCAGATTTGTACTCTAGAAACCCCTCCCCAGCTGCTGCTTCACCTCAGTTTTGAAAAGTACTGCAGCTATTATATTTTTGCTTGATTTAACCTCTGGTTCTCCAAAGCTACGTTTTGCCTCTGCACATTGGTAGAATTAAGTCAATTAGTGCTAACTGCCCCTATGCCCAACAGTCATCCAGAAACTAGGAAATTAGATGAGCCGCGAATGCTGTTGGAGCCTAAGTGATTCTGGACGCGCCACCAGACATGCTGGCACCTACACTGTTAAGTCCAGTGGAAATTAAGAGTTTAAGATATTTTGTGGATTTATCTCAGTATTCTCAGTTAACAATTTTTTCCCAGACTTACAAAACTGGACCACAGCATAATCTTTTAATCTCAAACATCACACTCAGAAAGTTCCTGAGGTCAGATTGTGCCATGGGTGACACCGACTTGTGCCTTCTGTCTTGAAGGAATGCCTGTAATGCTGCCTCATTAGTGGCAACACACAAGTGTAACTCACTGGCAATTAACTCCACTAGGACTAGGATCCAGCTACTTCACGGTTAAAATCATGACAGCGATACAGTTAACAGCAGAAAACAAATTTAGAAGGAGAAGAAAAAAAATCAACAAAAATAAGATGTGACAAGTGCTTATTTACGTAGTCATTTTTCAGGAGCTGAGCTGCACTTTAATACATAAATGCATTGTACCTTTACTGAAACCTTCCTCCTGAATAGCTAATAAGTTATATTTAAGTGCTTTCACCAATGAACTGACTTCCTTTAGTTACTGTGAAATCATTTTTATTATCCTTCTGTCCAAAAAAGTTGGAGGTAGCTAAAATCATTTCGGTGCACCTCCTGCAAGCTTATGAATTATTGAAGACTGAAGGTAGAGTGGCTGCTCCGAGAAAAAGACCGACGGTGAGGGCATTTTCACTGTTACAGGGAACATGGCTTGACGGGAAAGCAGGAGCCCCGGAAACACCTGCAGGATTGTATTCTTAATGAGGGAGGTGGTGGAAAAGACCGAAGCTGACTCACCAAAGACTGAAATATTTAATTGTGTGCTATCAGCATATGGAGATGCTAACCGAGCATGTAAGCAAGTTGCAGATGTTGCTCTGTGGCACAGCACCTGGCTTCAAGCTTGCTCTCCCAGGTATTTAAGGCCCCTGAAGAAATGGTATCTACGCGCTGTTGAGCGCGATGTCGGCTGGTGGTTAAATAATACGCTGAGATCAGGAGAAACATAACAAATAAGAGCTTGCAAAGGACTTTTTTTTTTTTTATCCTCAAAGGGGAATCCCACTGCTTCTTCCCCAGCTGCGAGTAAAGAAAACCTAACTGGAAATCTTGTAGCCCTCTGCTTAATTTGGGAAACCTGAACTGCTGTCAGTAACCTCAGCACTCAGATCTTTAAGCCTCTCTTAGCTGATCAATTTGTCCCCTACAGCAGTTCCTACCACAGTAATTCCCACTGACGCCGGCGAGGGAAGCACTAAACAATTATGGGCTGGCCGGCTACTGAACCTGCTAACTAGGTGCTCATGATTTGAGGAGATATTTCTGTCTGTTTGGGCCACTGGCAGTTTTACAAGGCAGAATGTCTTTGCTCTCAGCCCAGTGGAGATTAGGCAGCTTCCCACCACCTGGTATTAAGAACAAAAGATTGACCTGACCAGTGACACCAAGACTGGACTCTGAGTCCTCTGGAGCATTGGCTCCAGGACACCACCACACAGCGGTATTAAAATACCAATATTTTGTTTTGTGCAGGTCTCCAAACATTCAAGACTATTTTAAATTAGCTTCTAAGTTCAGCTAAGGCCACAAAATGTTGTACTTTGGACTTCATAAAAAGCAAGCAAACAAAAAACACCTATAGAAACTATTACAGGATACTTCACTGATACGACTAGTCTGCTATTATAACTCTGTCATCTAACTCTCCTACTGGATCCTACAGGACAGGAAAATGCAGCTTGAGAGGGACCTCAAGACTTCTCTAGTTGTACCTGCTGCTAAAAGCAGGACCACATATGGGGTCAGAGCAGGTTCCTCAGGACCTTACCTAGTGGGTCTTGAAACACTCCCCAGGATGGAGAATCCACATCCTCTCTGGGCAACCTGTGTCACTGCTGGACTGTCTGAGGGGTGAAAAAAGTATTATGTCCAGCCCACACCTCCCTTTTCAATATGCCCATTTTCTCTCAATCTCCCACCATGCATGATTGTGAAGAACCTGGACCCATATTCTTCATGACCTCCCTGTAGATGCCGAGGGGCTGTTGTGATGTCCCCTGGCAGCATGCTCTTCTTCCGGGTGGACCAGCCCTGTTCCCCCTCTCCTCAAACAGTGAGTGCTCCAGATGGACCTGCTGCATTTGGCCAATGTCTTTGCCGTGCAGAGGTCCCAAAATTTGATGCAGCAGCTACATGTGGTTGGCCGAGTAGGAAAGAATAGCTGCTTCTGTTGACCTAGTGACCATGCTCCTGTTCACACAGCCCATGAGGCTGTTGTCCTTCTCCGCTGCCAGGGTACAGGGCTCTTGTTCTTGCTGTGCCCCGGGTCCCTTTCAGCAGAGCCACCCCCCAGCCCCACCTTCTGCAGCCGGTAGCGCTGCGAGGGGCTCTTCCTTCCCAGGCCCCGGGCTCTGCCTTTGTCCTTGCTGAATTTCATGAAGGGTCCCTCTCAGCCCATTCCTGCAGCCTCTCCAGGTCCCCCTGAATATCAGCCCTGACCTCCACTGTATTTACTGGTCCCTGTGATTTGGTGGCATCTGCAAATTTGGTAAGAGTGCACTTGATGAGAGTCTCCTTCTCCAGGCCACTAATGAAAATGTTAAGAGAAGTCCCAGCACAGACCAACCTCTGGGCAGAGTGCAACCCCTTAACAACTACCTCCTGATCCCACCCATGCAGAAAATGCTTTACCCATGGAGTTGTCCACTAGAATTTTGTTTAGGCTTCTTTCCTTACGCTGTATTAATCGGAGTGTTTAGGATCTCTACCATTCTTTGCAACACAATCTGTTCACTCACCTGCCAGATGTAAGGGACATCCACATTAGCCTCATCAACTCCAACAGTCAGGAAAAATCAGTACATCCAGAACCAAGTTCTGTGCAGTGGTTAAATCATACATCCATTTTGGAGAGGAACCACTTTGGAGAGTAACTTTGCCACTATTTAAAACTAGAGTTTAGTAGATGCAGTATCCACTATATTGAAAAAAAACCCAACTAATTAACCTCTCCTTGTACGTTAGTATATAAATCAGGAAACTGTAATAGTACAGTAGGGGTGTTTTAATGTCACATGAAGCTGCACAGCAATTATTCTGTGTACCATGACCAACTGTTGAAAAATCTTAGGAATATTAATTGGATGACGCTACCATTGCCAAAATTATAGTTCTCATTCTAAATATAGTTTTGTGGTTTCCTAACATTAAAGGAAGTAGGTGTATTGCTATCTAGGCTGATAATTCAAGTTATTCATGAGAGGAGTTTCCCACCCCATGGTTCATGGATCACCAACAGTAAGACAACAAATCATGATCTACAATTCCCTCCCTCCTATTCAATGCCCCAAGCAAGTGAATAAACTTACTGAACAGGATAAAGTAAAATTTTAAATATGCTTTTTTATGTAGCTGAAATTTTAATCATTTCCAAATAGAAAATTTCATTTGGGCAACATGCCAAGAAGCTCTAGCATTTTTTTTGTTTTCCAGAAAGTTTTATATTCTCCTCATTATAAAAAAATTGGGAACATGGATCTGTAAAAAAAAAAATAAAGCTTGTACAAATACAGTATGATGATGGCAGAAGTACAGTGCCACTATTTCTTTAGAATACTCATAACTATGTTGTACGTATCCATGCCAGAACAAAACTGGGTATAAAGAAACTCAAAAAGAACATGAATTGGAGATGTTTGGGTGGTGTGTGTTGTTTTTTTTTAAACTGGCTTCTTATTTATGCAACAATAATTAAATTACGACCTGTAATTTACTTTGGCATTATTTTTTTCTGTCTTTAAAAGAATGAGAGGTATGTCAGAAATTGCATATACCCATGAAGAGAAGAGTTTTTCTGACTCTCAAATTGTAATAATCTGATTTGGAAAATTAATATTAAAGTCAAAAAGTTCAAGAAAAATGTTATTTTAAAAGTGCATCCCAGTACAGATGCAAAATTCCTCACAGGATCCTGAAGAGCATTGTGTATGTGTATAAACACGTGTGTGCTTACACAGACACACACATTCTGTTGGTCAACAGCAACTGTTGAAATGACAAAGCTCCAAAGTCCCGAGATTGTGCTGTTATCACTGATGATGCCAATTCACTAATATGTCTTGGCCAAACATGCCAAAAGCTGCCACTGATGACCCAAGGAAAATGTTAATTTTATCACCATTCAACTAAAAAGTTCTGGAAGCTGTAGCTGGCAATTTAGCAACAGTCTACGATGCTGCTTGTCAGGGACAGAAAGACAGAGACAGACAAGCTCTTAGAAGAGTGTGAATTAAAGGAAAGACCCTAAGGCCCAACATGTGGAAAGTGGTGCTCCTAAAGAAGTTAGGAATACGTTTGATGGTGAACTTCTTTAAGCTGTTTTGACATCATTTCATGTTTTAAACTGACCCAGAAGCGGGGACCGGAACTTGGTTCTCTGGCCCTTGGATCTTGCAGGCTTGATGAACCTTCCACTCTGCACCAAGGCACAACTTCAGCAAGAAGCAGGGCAAGTGCCATCACCTCCTCAGCCCAGCCTAATCACCAGCTTCATTTCAGTACCAGAACAGATAAAAGAATCTTCACACCAAGGCTGATGAGGAACCCCACAACGCATCAGGCTTTTCAGGGAACTTAAGACACCTTATCTGTGGATTTAAGGATGAGAAAAGCATTAAACTGAGCAAAGACCTGGCAAGAGGAAAGCAGTTTTACACCCATGCAGGAGCAGAAATTTAAGCACATGGGACAGTAAATCTTTACCTTTAAAATGACCTAGGAAACCAGGCAAAGGTTTTGTGACTTGTACCCTTGCATTTATATGTCTCAATTCTACCCAAGTCCCATCCTAGGACAGCAAAGGTTTTGCAAGTTGCACTTGTGCAGGCAGATAACCAGATTTCACTGGGTCTTATATGGTGGACCTATGCCTAAGTCTCCTGTGCAAAGGTAAAGAATGAAATTTCAGAGAAAACTCCCACAGACTAAGAACAAAAACCAGGCACGTGAGCAAGTTGTGCTTCATTAAATAAACTGGGAATCGCCCACAGCAATGCCAAACTAATGCACTCAGTCCTGCCCGACTTCTGAAGCTACAGAGGAGACCTGGGCCTGGGTATCACGCGAGTAGAAAACTACCTGGGAATTCCCAAGCTAAGAAGTTACACATGAACACTTTCTGAACATTAAAGCACACCCCACCCCACCAATAAAGGAGACTGCTTAATTGCTGTTGTTATGGATGGACAGAAATTGCACCAGAATAACTCATCCTCTATGGAGTTTTCTTATGCAAAAAACTTCTGCATCTGACAAGTGAAGAAAGTAGTCTCAAGAGCCTGAATATTTGTAAGGTTAAATGAACAGACTATGCTACTAAAAAAAAAAAAAAAAAAGCAGTATCCTATTCTTCCTAATCCAGCTGAGCACCAAACCAGGTTCCGCTCTGCCAGGCAGTCTCCAAAGAGCCCACAACGCTGACCACCAGCAACAACAAATTGAGCAGTATTTACCCGATTTGCTTGACTACATCCTTCCTTTCCCTGTCCCTATTGTCGTTCCCTCCAAACATCATTTAGTAGGTAAAGCCAGTGAACAGACAAGAAAAATTAGTTGCTTCCACAGATAGGTGCTTTTGCTACTGTATGTGTGATGTTATGGCACCGGACATAAAATAATGACGCTTTCACAACCACTATTCATTAGCTTCACTCATTTTACAGCATTTTCCAGAGAGAGAGGCTGGCCAAAGATAATTTGTTGAATTTTTTAATTTGTTAATTTGTCAAATTTGTTAACCGGTCAGTAGTCTGCTCTGAAAAGAGGAAGAAAACAGAACTAGAACTCAGTTTCACTTCTTAAGAAGGACAATCTCTCGCATAACTGAAAGACAGAAAAAAATGTTTCATCCAAAATAATCAGATAGAAATAATTAGGTCAGGAAGAAAATTATCAACAACACAATCTCACAAAAATAAAAGCTGTACTTCCTACAAAGACATGGGAAGTTAATTTTTAAGAACCAAACAAGTAGCCATCTTTAATGCATTTATTTCAACTGATACTTTAGAACAGCTCTTTATACCTCATTTTACTCAGGAAAAAAAAAAAAAAAAGGGGCAATCATATGAAAACAACAGCTAATCAGTTCAAAATCGTTACAGAATGGTTTTACTACCTACCATACACATCAATTTTGGTTTTGAACGATGACTCAGATCACTTACGAGACTCCACTTAAGAAAATGAGGAACCCCACCATCTCACTTCTCCCAAAATGAAAACCTTAGTGAGGTTTTTTTTTTTTTTGGCTTCTACATACTGATACACCAGTGAAAGGAATAACTAACCTTAAATGTGCATTAATCAGTGGCTACTCCTTTAACAAAAAAACAGTTAAGGCTATTGCATAAGAATAAAGTCCGTTATGTTTAAATTAAAGTTCCTTGTATTAGAGCATTCGTTAAATGTCATAAGTGTAGTACTCACAGAGCTTACGCCCATTCCCAGGCAGGTTTTTCCCTGCAGCCTTTTTGCTTTACCCAGTCAAGTTGTGTCATATTGCCTGCCACTCTAGTTGTCAAGAAGTTTCTAAATTACCTAAAGTTAGTATTTTCTTTCAGGGTCAACTTAAACTTTTTTTTGTCTATTTTTAATGAAAGGAATGGAACTGTGGCAAAGTGGGAGGAACCTGATAAAAAAAATAAATTCATATTCTTTCTTCCTTTCCATATAATCTGGACATCCATCACTGGATGAACAGACAAATGCACGTTCTGGTGGATAATATGAGGTTGGGTGCTTTAATTATTTAACTGCTCTTAGCCATTTTCCTCTGGCTAAATAACCTAGGAAATGGAATTGTTGTTTGTTGTATCTCAAATGACACGAGTTTGAACGGCTATTAGAAAATTTTTCAGTCCTGCAATGAATCCAATAGACTGTCTCATCTCATCACCATCCTCTTAGGAGAGTTAATTCCTACTAGTAAGTTGGCTGCAGATGAATTTGCAGCAGCCAAGTGCCCAAAACGGCACCTTTCAGCTGTCAATTAAAATGTGCTCTCTTTAAAGTCAGAGAGCCACGGCTTCGGTATTCCCCGAAGCCAGCTCTAGGCTGGCTTGGGTGCTACATAAGGAGGTATGATACTTCGGAAAACAGGGCATAATGCAGAGAGGTAAGAATTATTGGAGAACTAAGCCAGTAAGTCCACCCAGAGCCATAAGCAAAGCTACTATCACAGAATCACAGAATCACAGAATTTTCAGAGTTGGAAGGGACCTCTAGAGATCATCTAGTCCAACTCCCCTGCTAAAGCAGGATTGCCTAGAGCACATTACTCAGGACTGCATCCAGGCGGGTCTTGAAAATCTCCAGAGAAGGGGACTCCACCCCCTCCCTGGGCAGCCTGTGCCAGTGCTCTGTCACCCGAACTGTAAAGAAGTTTTTCCGTGTGTTGGAACAGAACTTCCTATGTTCCAACTTGCGCCCATTGCCCCTCGTCCTGTCACTGGGAACCACTGAAAAGAGTCTGGCTCCATCCTCCTTCAACCCACCCTTTAGATATTTGTAAGCAATAATAAGGTCTCCCCTCAGCCTTCTCTTCTCCAGGCTAAAGAGTCCCAGCTCTCTCAGCCTTTCCTCATAAGGGAGATGCTCCAATCCCTCAATCATCTTGGTTGCCCTTATCATCAGGGGTACAGCCCTGTTTGTTCCCTGCTGTATCAGTCCTACACCAGGCTGTCAAGACTGGACTGACCTAGACAACCGCTGCCAGTAAAATCCATCTGAAGTCCATGCGACATGGACCCACCTTCTTCTGTTCCACTGCCATGAAAACCTGTCCACCACCCCAGCTGCTACAGAGTAAACGTACTCTGTGACTTGAAGGAAAAGCACATCCAAATAATTATTTGACAATTTCAGAGCTCTTTTAATATGCAAAAGAACTAACCAAAACCAAGACTCTGCCTTCTTATCTCCAAGCCCCATAGATACAGCTAATGGAAACCGCAGTCTGTAGTCCTGTTAGTCATTTTGTTCTGAGTTCCACCTCTCAAACTGCACTCATGAATACACACTACTGTTTCGCAAATGAACAGATTCGAGTGTAAGGTTATGCTGAAAACTTGCCGTACGGGGTCTGCCATACTTCCTGTGACTCAATCCAGTGTCACAGATTTTCTGGCAATGGTCAAGTCTTGATCAATGAAGAAAAAACTCCACATTTAAGACTATTTTTTTAATTTTAAAAAGCTCCAAAAGTTTAACGGAAGAAGCAACTACTTCTGAAGAAAAAAACCACAGACAGTAGGAGAACATTTTCAAAACTTGCAATGGATCATAATTTAGTAAAAAATACACTAAAATTGATATATAAACTCATAGAATATTCAAGTTGAAAGGGACCTATAAGGATCATCGAGGCCAACTCACTGCTCCTCGCAGGAGCATAACTGTACATAATTTTACATAACTGTAAAAGACTTCAGTTTGCTTTTAAATACTCTTAAACTTTTAATTATGGCAATAAATAGGAACAATCAACGTGGTGTTAAGAAACTGTGCAGCGCAAGTAGATATGAAAGCTGTTGCACAATGTATCTGCTGAATCTCTTAGGACCCAAGGCTTCATATTTCAATTTTTGGCAGCGGATTCTAACAAGTCCTTTGCTTCATTTATTTTTGTTGCTAAGTAAGGTGATCCACCTGAGAAGAAAAAGGGGAAAGGAATACAATTTACACATCAGTATTACGTACCAAACTACTTCACTTGCAGGATCCCCTTATTACTCAATTTTATTAGCCACTCCTTCTTAAATAGATCCTTTTCATACAAGTGCTTAAAAATTGACACTGATATGAAGTAAACTAATTCATAAGGAAACATGAGAAATGTAATCAAAACCAAAGTCACTGAAGAATAATGCTGAATAATTTGTCTCAGAGAGAAGACTGAACTCTGAAATCACTTTACATCAGTGTGATTTAGACTTGCAGTACAATGTTGCTGCAAATGTATGCAAGGTCAGCTGTCCTGAACATTCATCCAAAGCTAACAGCTATTATTTCCACCCACCTCAAAAACTAAGAGGTAAAATTTTATAAATAATTTTGACAAAGAATTGTTAAGTGCATGTACATGCACACAGACACCCCAAGCCTCTCCTGTGCTAGATGCTTGGAATTACCAGCCAGAAACCATCGCATTAAAGCTATTTAAACATGGTACGCCTTCTAACTTCTAGTCCTGAACACTGTCATTGCTTTACGCTCCATCTAACAATCTGATTACAGTTCAGCGGTCTTTTTGTGTTTGTTTTTTTTTAACTCTCCCCTTGAGTGCCAACCATCTGCCTACAGACACCAAAAATAACATTACAAGGTCTGTATCAGTAACTTACCACTTACTCTAATACACCTATATTTTTTACATGAAAATACGATTCCAGCAGTACTGTGCACTGAATAGCCTTTTCTAAGGCATCTGTTCAATCATAATTTTTCATTCATTATTTCATTCATTCGATTCTATTTAGTTTATCAGAAAAGATAACGGTAGAAGAAACACGCAGAACTAGTTGTAGACACACGTGGCTAGGCTTGTTTAAAGATTTCTTTAGGACATTCCTGCAGGAATCCAAATCATTATTAAGTCATTTCATGTTGTAATAAAACAACTGGGAAAAGTAGCGGAGTTCTCTTGTTCATGTTTTAGTTTTGTTTGAATGTAGCCTTAATAGGTAAGACACACCGGGGGAAAGTGAGGCAGGGCAGGGGAAAGGTAGAGAATTGGCTACTGGAAAAAGGAATTTATTTTTTTCTTTTTTAAAAACCATTTGGCTTTTTAGCCAGGAATAGGATTTACTGCATTGAGCGTTGCTTCTTTTGAAGAGTAGACAAGAGGATCAAACAAGACTAAAAACTGCAATAAACAATGCATCTCAAGTAATTTTTAAATGTGCATTGATTTTCTACCTGTCTGGAGTGCAAGATCTTAAAGTAAATTCAAATCTGCTGGAAGTGTTTTCACTACATTTACATCCTTAAGTGTCATATTAATTTTGTAGCCCTCCAATGAGAGAAAATTCAATCTCATGATTGCCTAAGTGTTTGTTTATAATTAGGGCAAGTCCAAAAGGCTTCTCTCTTCCTCTTTTTCCATGAGCAAACATTCTTTCATAAAATTAGTAACTGATAAATTAACATACAATGCATCAATACAATAAACACTTTAAAAGTGAACTGTAAAGGTTAATAAGCAACCAGTTTAGCAGTGCTCACTGGGGATGTTATTATGCAAACTTCTACATATTTCTTACTTATTTATTTCTACTAATTCTCTCTTCAACATTTTGGATCTCAGGTAACATATGTAACTTTTCAATCTGTAATTATTGCCTTTCTTCTATCAACTCCAGCTGGTAAAACATTATTTTAACATAACATACTAATGTTGAGTATTATTTTTAAAACCACATCTGTGCTACCCACAGCCAGAAGAAATCAAGATATATACATAAGCAAACAAGTCTCTCTGTGATGCCACGTGTTCAAGATTACTCCAGGCCCTAGCTCTGCAGCTTAAGACATTACACAAGATGTTTTTCTTTTTTTTCTACGGCCATGCCAGAAGAGCTGCAGGGGCAGCACAGAGGCACAAATCCCTTCCAATGTGTGTTCCTACTGAGAAAATGCTCCGTCTTAATAGCACGCAGGAGGGCTCACTACATCCATCCAAACCTACACTGTGCCCAGCTGCAGATGCATTACAGCTGTAAAGGCGGGTCATTAAAATGTACGATCTTCATAACGAGAACTGCCTCTTTAGGTCTACTCAACATCCACACGGAGATTCATGGTTCTGGCTCATGTCTCTAAGTACTGCTACAATAAACTTAGAATTTCATTATCAAAAAATTTTGACCTAATAGGTACTCTAGTGGTTAAGAGGTCTCTGACCATCATAATGTATTGGAAATGCAGAAGAGCATTTCTTTTATATGTCTGTGCAGCTTATACATTATTAAAAGTGTAAAAAATGAAAGCATGAAATCAAATAAGGAGGACAACTTTCGCATTAAACTGAGGGATGAAGGCAGCAAAGAAAAGCATCGACTAAATACTCGCCGTGACCAGTGGTCACAGTTATTTTTTTGCATTTTCTTAAAATGGGGTGCTGGCAGGGAGCCCTGTAATTCTGTCAAAAAGACAGAAAAATGCTCCGATTTCCCCTTTTGACTTCTGAAATACAGTGCAACTCTTCACCATCTGTTATTTTAAAGTAGAAACAGCAATGAACATATGGGCTTTCTTTCTCAACCAGCTGTAGTGTAGTTAAAGTTATAATAATAGCCTTTCTGTAAGATAAATTTACATTAAAAACCTGGCCAGTAAAGCAACAGTGCCCAGCTTTACATTTTTCCAAGTGAACTCCAGGAAGTCTGAAATTCATCAATGATGTACCTAGTGACTGCAGAACATTTCCCTAAAAACCTACAGAAAGTTACTTTCATACACGTGACTGGTCCATCTCAGTTCAAAAGAGGAATGTCAGTTTAATGTAAAAACGTTGTAGGTGATTTTTTCTTATTTTTGACTAAGTTTTTCTAAAGTGTGGAACACTGGTGCCTGAGCTCATAGTTTTAACTGAAGCAGTGCAAGTCTAGAAAACAAACTTCACATGGTTCATAAAGCCTAGTTTATCTGAGAGAAGACACACAGAAGCTCAAGTCTATAAATAAACAACAAACATTTGCACTCAGTGTGGTTATTTATACAATTAGTAAACTTAAAGGATCACATTTAAGCCTCTTCTCTTTATAGCTTTGGTTAAGAAAATTAAGAATTATTTACCTTTATCAGGATGATTCAAAATCATGATTCTTCTATGGGCTGTTCTGATTTTGGCCTTGCCAGCAGATGGACTGCAAAAATAAATAGAAGTGCTTACCATAAATGCCACTGCACTCAGGTTATAAATTAGACAGTTTATACTGGCTTCAAAATAATTAAAACTTGAGATTTTCACCATCTTGTGGACAAAACATAAAACTGCATCTTTGAGGAAGTAACAATAACAAAGGCACACCAGACACACCGAGAAGAATATTTTTTAAAAGCCTGTGTATTTGAGACATATAAATATCTTTCAGGGTGGTGTTTTGTTTTTTTTTTTTTTAAAAGCAATACATCCACTCATTTAAAATAAACAATTTTGGAAAAAAAAAAAAAAAGGAAAAAACCCAGCAGCTCTAGGGTGTATCTAGCTGGTTATTCTTATAATTAAATGCAGAAAACACATTTTTTCTTCCTGGAAAATAAGTATTTATGTGACTAGTGAGAAAACAACAAATATTTAATATTATTACATTTTGTTCTACTGTAAATATTTTTATAGCTGCTATAAGTAATTCTTTCTGCTGGGGCATGAAAAAAACCTGTATTTATTATTTTTGCAAAGCTGTACAATGTGTTACATTCAGGGACACGCTGATTTACAAGTGCTACATAATGTTGTTTCCTTCAATGACAGATACATAAAATATGTACTTAGCCTAAATTAAATATGTACCTTACCAGACAAATAACCGCTTATGGATGCAGTATGCCAACCCAGTAAGGCTATCACACGCAAAAGGACAGTTTGAATGGTTTAGTTTTTCATAATTTGTTAGCATGCAGAAATGAGCAGTGTTTTCCACTTCAGGTGACTTCTTAATCAGTGATGATTCAATTAATTAAACTTTTTGTGGATACAGTTTGAATGCAAGGTATCAGCCTAACTACATTCCCGAGGTAAACAGCCTCTAATTATTATTCTGTCACAGGGAAATTAGGGTATGTTGCAAAAATAGTTCACAGAACTGCATAAGAAAAGAATACTTCAATGGAACAGGAAGTAACCCAGAAAGTAACAATTAAACAGCGGGTGAAAGGCCTTGAACTATATAAATACAAAAATGGAACGATTTGTTATCAGACAGCTAAAAATAACAAGAATCTATATTTTGACTGTAAAGCTCTTGTTTAATAACAAAAAAGGAAAGTTGATATACCACATTTAGAAACTTATACGGCCAAAGCCTAACTGTGAAAAAGTTGCAGTTGCGTATTATGGAAAATCATGCAGTTCTGCTCTGAGAAGCAACTGTGAAAAAGGTGTTTTACATCAAATTTGCTTAGTTTATGAGATATTGCTTATCCCACGGTCACACTGGTCTCTAAAGACGCTTAATCACTATAAAAACAACCTTTAATGTCAAAATCCCATTTTCACCTAACTGGTGCAGCATCACAAGTTATAACAACATCATGCTGCCTTCCAACATAACTGACTCCCCTCTGACTGCAAGTTCTATCACCTTGGTGGGACCAGTAAATACAGTGGAGGTCAGGGCTGATATTCAGGGGGACCTGGAGAGGCTGCAGGAATGGGCTGAGAGGGACCCTTCATGAAATTCAGCAAGGACAAAGGCAGAGCCCGGGGCCTGGGAAGGAAGAGCCCCTCGCAGCGCTACCGGCTGCAGAAGGTGGGGCTGGGGGGTGGCTCTGCTGAAAGGGACCCGGGGCACAGCAAGAACAAGAGCCCTGTACCCTGGCAGCGGAGAAGGACAACAGCCTCATGGGCTGTGTGAACAGGAGCATGGTCACTAGGTCAACAGAAGCAGCTATTCTTTCCTACTCGGCCAACCACATGTAGCTGCTGCATCAAATTTTGGGACCTCTGCACAGGAAAGACTGGCCAAGCGCAGCAGGTCCAGCAAAGGCCACCACAATGGTTGAGGGCTGGAGCACTCACTGTTTGAGGAGAGGCTAGGGGAACAGGGCTGGTCCACCCTGAAGAAGAGCATGCTGCCAGGGGACATCACAACAGCCCCTCAGTATCTACAGGGAGGTCATAAAGAATATGGGTCCAGGTTCTTCACAGTCATGCATGGTAGGAGTTTGAGAGAAAATGGGCACATATTGAAAAGGGAGGTGTGGACTGGACATAATACTTTTTTCACCCCTCAGACAGTCCAGCAGTGACACAGGTTGCCCAGAGAGGATGTGGATTCTCCATCCTTGGGAGTCTTTCAAGACCCACTGGATAAGGTCCTGAGCAACCTGCTCTGACCCCATAGGTGGTCCTGCTTTTAGCAGCAGGTACAACTAGAGACCTCTTGCAGTCCCTCCCAACTTGAATGGCCTTATAATCATATGATAAATCTGTGCAGTAAGCAATTTTTAAAAATAAAATAAAATAAAATATAAATAAAAACCCAAAGCCACAATGATCAAACCTTAAATACATTTGTGTTTGTACACTTCTACAGTGTACAATATGGTTTTTAATGTAATAGCCTAATATTTTTGTTATGTCATTTATATTTTAAGAATAATGATTTAAATATTTTTAACTAATGCATATATATATTGTACATTAACAAATAATTCAATATTTCCTATGGAAAGAACAAAGTTTCACAGAGGAAATGGTACAATACAGAACATTTTATTCATTTTTATCTGGAATTTTATCTTATGATTTTTAGACATATTTTCCAACTTCAGAAGTTCAGCATTAGGGATTTAATAGCTGTAAACCATTATACTTAGGACAGCTGTATTTTGTGAGCACATACTTTGTCTAATGTTAGGAAAACACTCCTAACATTTTCATCTCCCATGTCATCTCAGACATTCCCACATCTCTCCCATCAGCAGTTCCTTCTACAGGCTATACCAGTTTTTAATATTATTGCTGTTTTCATACTGAATTTCAGTAATCAATGCTGCTTCGTAACAACTAATGCAAGAACAATAAAACTTAAAATGAGTCAATATTTCCAATACAGTACTTTGTAGCTTTGGATACCTTTTACATAGTTTAAATACAAACAATGGACATGCATGTTTCTACCAAAACCCCTGCAATCTTACAAGACGGTTATTAAAGAATAACATTTGGAATGTGTAATGGGACATTCAGCACTTGAAATAATGAAGAAAGGCTTTGCCTCAAAATTTAATATGACTTGGAAGTGATGACACAGAGGACAAGTGTTACAATAATAAGATCTAGTTTGGGCATTTGTGCATATCCCTGGCATTTTCTGTAACACTTTAAAAATCACTGTTTTTTTTTTTTTAAGCATTTTTATATATATATATAAATATAAAATACAGTAAGCAGTGAGTTAAAACTGGTCTAGAAAAGTATGTTTAAACAATGTGAAAATTTCCTATAAAGATGTTAGCCATGCTTCTACAAAATTAAAGGCTCAATCCTTTAAACATTAAGAACTTTCCTCAAACCTGATTAAGTCTTGATATTTGCAAGAGACTGTGTAAACACAAGCAGTGTCACTGTTCCCAGTGCAGACTCAAGCTACTAAAATTAAAAATTAAAGGGGACCGATTTCAGATGCGATGAAACTTCAGACATCTACACGAGCAGTGTTCAGGCTAGGTACTGCAACTGTAAACACGCTTTAATAAAGTGCACTTTGCTATTCTGGAATACCACCGAATTTGCCCTTATAAAGTGAAAATGTTAATACATTATCAAACTGAAAGGCCAAAGGAATTATTTCTGGAAACCATTCCTATAAATCTCTTCTTCAGTGTGCAAGCATGAAATACTTCACATAAATGTAGTGTTTTATTTTACCATTTCTTAAAATGAATGCTAAATCTGCATAATTTTCATTATGTTAGAAGTAAACACAAATAGCACTCTGAACAGGACTTTAAGTCCTAGTTTTCATCATCTGAAATAATTTTTTCTGGGGATAATTAAAACCACCCTCTTTATCTCTTCGGGGTTTTTTTTGTTTTTTTTTAACCTTAAAATTCAGAACTGATCTAAACCACAAATAAGAAATATACTACCTAAGGTGAAATCTGCTTCTCTCATTTGGAAAGCCCTTAAACTCACCATTTGCTTTACAGAAAACACTAAAGGTGTGTGCTGCCATTGGCCATCCAAATGTTTTTGAAAAAATCCATAGGAAAAATACGTTGTATATTCAGCCTGGAAATTATTTCCCATACCTATTCTAAATGACAAGTCTCACCGAGTATTCTTGTTTAGAATATGCCACAATTTTTTAAATCCAAACAAATCGGAGTGGAGAAAGAAAAAAATAATATTACTGACTTTTGGAAAAAATAAGCAAAATTGATTTGTTTTCCTCATTTATTAATATAATCTACACTATTACTTATCTCAAGGGGTTTTTTAGAGACCAGGCCATGTGATCGCACTAATTAGCACAGTTTGTGCTATTCTGATAATTTCTAGAGCACCAATTCTCCACTGCAATATGTCACCGTGCCTTCCAGCCAAACACAAGTCGTGTGTTTTATTAGCATTTTACTGTTTGCTTTTTAGCTTAAGCAGAATATTAGAATGGTTTATAAGCCATTAGAAGTCTTTTTAAAAAAAAGTTACGATTTTGGCAAGAGTATTCCACATTCTCACAACATGCATTTTTTTCATTCAGTACTTACCAAACAAAAGCATACTAATGCAACACACCTACCTTACACCTAAAATAAGACCAGCTTCTCGCCTACTCATTTTCTGTTCAAATCCCCCTCTATAGTACGATGAAAGACTCTAAAAAGAAGAAAGGAATAACAAGCAATAATTAGTTTCATGTACAAGGTGCCAGGACCTAAATCGTATTTATATGACCTCATTCAGAGCATTACATTCATCTATAATTTATTTCTAAGGCATGGAATGACTACAAACCAGATACTATGAAAGGACTTCTCCTGAGTGTTAACACATACAAAAAAATGACTTAAAAATAACTATCCATGTTTTTACAATCTTCCACTGCTAATAAGAGATATTAATAGCTCCAACGATTAAAATCCTGCCTTCAGGCAAAAAAGCCCAGAATCAAAGTACATACTAGCATAGAGTGTGTTGAGGAGGGCAGGGAGGGAAAGGGGGAAACTTGTTTGGAACAGCTTTGGTATCAGCCCAATGGAAAATGGCAAAAGTCGAAATACTTTGGCATCCAATGAATTATGGACAATCACTCTGAAGTCCAGATATTTCTACAAAGACAGTAGGTAAAAACAATAACAAAAGGATAAGAACAGATAGATGTAATATACTGATGAAGAGTCAGTACGTTTTTTCACATGAGGGAATGTTTCTTCAAAAAGCTGTAACAAGAGTTCTTTGAAAGAAACCTGAAAAATACACAAAAAGGAAAAAAAAAAAAAAAGGCTTAGCATAAAACCACAACCTCTATTTCAGGAAATCACTGAGCTGGACAACACTGGAAAGCAGCAGAGTATATGGGGAAATCCTAACCAACTTTTGCCTTTACATCCTTCCCTAGACGCTGATGATGATTAGATACAGGATCTGGGGTTAGTTTTTTTTAAACTCATTGGCATGTGAGACTTTAACCACTGTTTTAAGAAGGGGAGAAAAAATATAAGTGGGAAAAAAACATTAAAAAGGAGATGGAGATGAGAGTAAATCATTACAACAATTAACTGTCATAGAGAATGGGTTGAAAGTATATATGTCAACCATAAATATATTTTAAAATAAAAAAAAAAAAGTTATCGAACCACCACCGATGGCCAGTCATGATCTCCTCAATGTAAATATGTGTATAAGAAGAATTAAGGAATAGCCCATCGCTAGGCAAATAATAGTCTAAGCTGCGCAAGTCCCAGAGGCAGCAGATGTAGCTCCAAGACAGGCTGCCTTTGGGAACTGGCAGACAGAAATCATTCAACAAGACTGAAGTTTTTTTCCTCAATGCAAAACCTATCAACTGGGGAAAAAAAGCTTCTTTTGTTGCTATCAAAGGGAAGTTTGGCCTGAGAGCTGAGATTATTTTTAAGTGTTCCTTTTACCCCCATGTAAAAATCTGTCTGGCCCTTAATAAAACACTTTTCTCGCTAAATATATCCATTCATATTCAGTGAGAATTTTGCCTTATGTTTACACAAACTCTCTCTTATGTAATTCCAAAAGCATTGAAGCATTTAAAGGGCTCTGTCTATGATATCTAAGCAAAGCCTTTAATTAAGCTTAGAAGCAACATTCACCCGAAAGCGTGGTTCAGAAATACTTCACCTACTGCTACCATGAAGTCACACACAACCACAGAAAAGATTTTTTGGTCTGTTGCTATGATCTGAAACTAATTTTATCTTTCTTCTTCCCACCCCAAACCATACCTGGTCGTGTTACAGTACTGGTTATTTTGTGTATCAAAGCTGAAGTAACTGAGGACGTGTCCTGCCTACAACAAAAATCTGTTGAGGAACCGCTGCTATAGCTCCAGGGTGACACAAAGAAGGTCCATGATAGTGCATGCCAACATTAGAGGTCAGAGTATGTAAGACTAAGGGAACGCACAGGGCTTCTCCAGTCCTGCGAGAGGAAATTATGCTAATAATTTAATGGCTACCAGATAACACCCTTGAGGAGGCAGAACTGCACAGAAATTTGCAATGATGCCAAACAATTACTACAGCCAGGAGAGAAGAGCACACTTTGATGTCCTCTGAAATATTTTCCAGAACTTCTCCCAAAGCAGCTTAGGCACAGTCAGAGTCCTAAAAAGGTTAATTCTTCTCTGCCCTTCAACTCTAGCATACAACTCTAATACAGGAGGACACTGGTTCACTATTCATGTAGAGAACAGCAATATTTGAATTATCTCTAACACAGCTCAACTCTGTTCTTGGTAGATTTCACTTAAAATACTACTTGAAATAAGAGAAGAGGGAAGGATGGCTATAGGCTTAAATTCAGAAATACTTTTTCATGTTTTTAAAGCCTACTTCCTCGACACTGTTCTAACCTTGGGAAGCCTTGATTTGGTTCACTTCCAAGAGGAATGAAAAAAGAAATTCTGTTGTCTGTACCCTTTGGAACAAAAGCAGAAACAGTTTGTTGAATTGGCCATCAAGAAAAAAAACATTTTCTTCTCAGAAGTAAAGCACGAATAGCAAGAATAATCAACTCTTAAAATAAGATCCTGACCCTACCAGAATTTAAAGCAAAGGGAAATTAGACATAGAAGTAATTTTTCCCATTGGTTAGAGTAAGGGGAAGAAACATTGAGTCTTCATTTTAGGAAACATCTTGGCAAATTTCTAGTTCCCTAATGAAACAACTTTTCCATGCTATTCAAATTAAAGCAATCTTTTTTTCCCTAGCTCTAAATTCTAAGTAAAGACTGCAATGAATGAAACAATACTCAAGATATTTTTCTGTTATGAGAACCCCTCGATGAGCGGGCAGTTCTAGACACTTGGCTATTTATTAACCCCAGCTACAGCAAACAAATTTTGTATTGAAAAAAATCAACAAAATGAGCTCTCCATTCCTTCATACTATTTGGGGGGAGGAACGGGGCTGTCATTTAATTTATTCCATATCCTTGTCTATTGTTACTGTTTAGCAACTTATGTAAGCAAATTCTGCTTCCTGAACAAATGCTGTTAGTAGGTTTGGGGCGGGGGTAGAACAGAAAATGGCTGGACTTTCTCTGCAAATGTCTATTCACTCTTGCAAATTTTCACAAAAGCAGTCAGCCAAGAAAACTCAATCCATTTAGCCTGTGACATCTTCAAGATACTTTTACTGGCATAGCACAGGAAAAGCATAATCACTGTTTCCATGCCAGGCAAGAGATATTCAAAACCCCATAACTGAGACCATAGATCATATTATATGAAGTAGTGATTTTTTCTGAAAACTCTATGTGTTTTTCTACCACCAATACAGCCCTCCACTGAAAAAGTAACAAACACTGGAAGGAAAAAAAAAATAATCCAGTAACTAACTACTTAGAAGCCGTGTTATATTATAACCTACAATTTGTTAAGATCAACTTAAACTTCCTTAACTTTAGTCCAAAAAAAAATGTGTAAAATGGACTGCAAATTGCATTATTATCTAGACTTTTTATTTTCAGTGAAGGACAAGAGAGATGGTCGCTACCCTTACCTCTCGATTCAGAAATCTGTGAGTCTGAGCAGAATCAGATCCAGTAAGGGAAACACAGTGCAAAAAAATCTTTCATGAAGTGGTATAGAAGACACCTTTTTCTTTTGGAACACAGAATTTTCAGGATCGTAGGACCTGTGTATTTTGACAGTTCATTTTGCCTAGAATTGCTGTTTCTATGTTCGATATCTTCTATCTGTCTTTCAACCTTCCATATCATTGATTCAACAAAGAAAGGTAATGAATGCTATTGAAATATTTCCCCTTTTTTTTTTATTTCAAATTTTAAGGAAATATTAACATAATTAACAGTATTAAGGTCTGTCTGAGGAAGAAAAGCCAAATGACTACTTAGTGCTATGTCCCTTCTACTGTTAACAGACTCTTGTCACTATGCACACAAACAAAACAGTGTCACTGGCATTTGTGACACCAGTAACAAAACTAAGCTTAAACTAAAAAAGCGTTTCTCTGGAAACGAGCATTATGACTTGTCATAGAGGAGAAATGACAATGTTTCCTTCTGTGCCTTTCTCCACTGAAAAAAAGAGATGGTAGAAAACCTCAAGACTAAATTACAGCAGCATTTACACTTCATATTTAAAAATATATATTTAACTGCCATACGTTGAAGTTAAACAAGAGGTAGAAATTCAGAATAAAACATAACACTTACTTGCCTTTACTTACTATTTTTGAATAAAGATGAGTGCAGTTGTTGACTGTACATGTTATTTATTTAGGTAAGTAAATAGAAAGTGTCAAATATTCAAGATACAGCAAGGAGGCATTTAAAATGATCGCTTCATAACTGCTCAACTTGACCATACCCAAGTAATTTATTAGTGAGCAGGAGGAAAGCATAAACAGCATCTGAATTACCTTGAGTGACTGCAACCAACGTGAATTATGACTTCTATTGCAAACGGGGGTGGGGAGTGGAGAACTGCAAATGGGGGGAGGAAGAGTGGGGCCTTACAGAGAGAACAAGCTGGCTTTTAAATTGGCAGCTGCTTCACAGTCTTTCAAAAAAAGGAGGTAATAAGAGAGAGGGTTTGATTCTAGAAAGTTAGAGTAACCACTGAAACTTACAGTTGCCAAGTTAGGCACCTCCAAACACCACAGGAAACCACCAAAGTAGCACTAACCCTCAGCACTAAACGTCACATGAGATGCTTTCTCCCGTAAGCACAGGCAGAAGTACGTACTAACTGCTTGATTTCCTTTGTCAGCATAGTTTAGAGGGTAATAGGTGTAAAGAAACTTGATGAAAGTGCTAATCCACAGATTATATGCAGCAGCTTCAAATTCCCCAAATAAAATCAAGTAAAGCCACTAAAATAAGAAGTTTGGACAATAAGCACTTACATAGGATCTTTGTACCTAAAAAAATATAAATAGGAAATAACTGATTGTTATTGGGAGAAGGAAAAAAAACTTGGCAAAAAAATACAATCCAAGAAAGCAGTAGCTGTAGAGTAGTAAAGAACAAATAATCTTGGCTAAGGATTATACAAGGGTCTTCAATTTGAAATATGACTGTAGAAGAAAATATTATTGTAACCTTTACAAATGTAAAGCTGACAAATACATACAGTCAGTGGTACACCAGAAGAGAGTGTTTTTACTGTATTCAGCAGATCTCATGTTACACTGAAAACTTGTATTTTCAAGTTCAGAAATAGAATAAAAAAAGAGAGATACTCTACAGGAGATCCACATACAACACTGGACTGTAAGGCAGGATGTGAAAGCAGACAGAGAATGCAACTCCAGGGACTAGGAACATTGAGAATACAGAAGCTCCTGGGTTGCTCTTTATGGTTGTTCATGAATTCCAGAGGACTCTGTAAGTCACTGTGGTAAAAACGAGATAGGCCTATAACGAGCTTGGCTCAGCTAGTATACCAGTACTGAGGGGTACAGTTTCCTAGGAACAGACACCTCTCTGTGCAGTAGCATGTCATATTTCAATGTGTTAAAAAGAATCACTGCCTGCTTTCTTATGTGAACATGTCTGAATTTAGATTCTCTAGCCTGTATCGACAAATGGATAGATGAAGAAATGCTGGAGTAAAACTGCTGGGGAGGGAGGGTGAAGATTGAAGCGCTCCCTGCTCTGAAACCACATGTCCTTATTGCTAGCTACCTCTAAGCAAGCCTGCAAGTCAGACTGTATCCACAGCATATGAAAGCAATTTAATTCGCAGTACCTAAAGTCCCCTCTGCTGTTTTGGCAGGCAACTTGGGAATATGTCAAAAAAATTACTTTGGAAAAAAAAAAAATTGGTGTTGGTCTCACAACAGCACTACAACAGAGGGACAGAGAGCAAAAACTGATCCAGGAGCACTGTTTCTGGCTGATAGATATCACAATAAAGAACAAGTGTGGGCCAGCCCCA
>NW_009646421.1:1977255-1979115 GCF_000708025.1 Charadrius vociferus
TGCAGCACATGAACATAAAGTATAGATGGCAAATGAATTTGGACCGTAGCATCTTACCTATAAACTGTATATGCAGTAGACAGACAAGGTGTGTTGCAACTGGCCTCACATAAATAGATACAATGCTAATAATCACTCAAAAAAAAATAATAACCTGGAACATAATAATCTGCAACAACTACTGCCTCAACACCCTCACCCATCAGCATCCACAGGGACATTGTATTCCTTCCACTGTGGATAAGTGTTCACAGCCTATGAACTCTGAAAGAATGCACTGCCACAAGCAGTCACCTACCTCATTGGGAATTACTTTAATCAAACAGGAATGGAACATATTTATTTATTTACCAGAGGACAGTGTAGCCAGTGAAGCAAAAAGTAAATGCAAAAAGCAAAAAGTACATCTCAAATATTCCCTATGTGTAGTCCTCTCACAACACTCTACCTCTTGATTTTTTACCTCATGATTGTATTTTTAAATATGTAGGGCAAAACAAAGAACAAAAGCTTGGTTAAAAGTTCAAATTAGCCAGGGAAGAAAACAAAGACAACTCACATGTAAACAAGAAAACAAGCTCCCCCATCTCTATGGCAACCTTTCCTAGAAGTTTACTGATGTGTCTTCTTGATTTTAAACACTGTATCTGACTAAGTTCTTTCATTTTTAGCTTCTTGAAATGAAACTGCATGTCATCACTTTGTAATCGCTAGGAATTAGCTATTTTTTCACAGCACACTTCAACAATTTATCATACACTTACTGGCAGAGCTCTGAAACATCGAACATCACCAGGAAATTCAGAACTGTGTATCAAACTCACAAACATCTTTTGACATAGCTTCATTTACAGGGATTTAAAATATACCAGATAATATACCATAACATACACAGGAAGGAGTATCCTGGGGGGGAAAAAAGAAAAATCTAACTGGCACTTACCGTATTTAACATAAAATGCCCCCTTTCTAAATACTTGAAAACATACAATCATAAATTTAGTATTAAGTAACCTCTAAACTTACAGAAGTTGAAATCCTCTTTGCTGTCTCTGTAATTGCCTGCTCTAATGGTTTCCAAAGGTGGAAAGCATAACGACCTGAAAAAGATTTAAGTTAAATGAAATTACAACCAACATTCACTAAAAGGAAAAAAAAAAACCAACCTCCGACTTACGTTCATTAGCTTACATCAGAAAGAATTTTGATTTTTTTAAAAAAATATTCCTTTCTTATTTATCTTTTGTCTCATTTATTTGCTGTATGGTGCCACTGCAGTTTACTGCTTTTCAAGATGTTCCCTCAACAGCCGTTTTGGATTCTGCCCAGCCAAAGTCCCACAGTAAACTTGCTATGGTGCACATTTTCAATCTTTGTACTATTGGGGGAGGAAGGAGGAGAATTTAATATACTTCACCTAAAAACCCAGTCATGGACTGCAAATATCCATTGTGTTTGCTCACAAAATAAATAGATTTATATGCATTTCAATATGATAAATGAAAATATCTGCCTTGTGAACTTTAAGAAAAAGGGCAGTATGAAACATTAGCTTTGGATATACATTATTTATAAAATACTGTTCAAAGGTTATGTCTTCAAAAAAAGAAATCTATGTACACGTGTTTCTTGCTGTGATGTTGTATGCTTAATCACATATTTTGTAAGTACTGCATTTTTTATTTTGTTACAAAGAGAGGATCTTCTGGCATTCAGAGCCATTCAAATCCCCACCGGCAGTGAATATCTATAGCTAGGAAAGGCTAGAGGGAACTTGATTAGACTACGTTCTTAGAAGCACAAAGCAGATCTATCAACTTCAGAATAAAGATTTGTGCCATGTTACTGGAGGATTTTTCC
>NW_009646421.1:1979591-1987425 GCF_000708025.1 Charadrius vociferus
CCCATGACCTGTTCAGACTAGAACCTGTTTTTCAGAAGAACACACAGTCCAAATGCAAAGAGTTCAGATAACAAACAATGTACTATGGGAACAGTTTAATATGATAAATCACTGTAGTCACTAACACCTTCTATTTTTCTCGAGTTGAATTTGTCAAGCATCACCTTCACATCAAAAGATTCTGTTGCACTCTTCTGTGTTAAAGAGCCTTTACCTTGCAATATGCTAGTAAATAAACAAAGTAAACTTTCCAGGTTACATTTTGCAGACAAAAAGCAGACGTAACCTTTTAGCTGATGCCCATAAAACTAGTTTATCCAAAAAGAGGATCAAGGATTGAGAGGCATCAAGGATTTGGAAGGGACAGGAACCACAACTGGACACAAGTCTCCGTAGCACTCTCAAGTGACTGTTCCACTTTCCACTATTTAAATTCATAAAAACTCCATTACCCTTTTGAAAACAGCAGCTGACAAGTGACAGTTCCACACTTCGATGGGAATTTAGCTTACCTGCAAATGCAACAGTTGCAACACCAAGTCCAACTGCTATCATAGTTCTGGCCTAGAGCAGATAAACAGGGATCAGAATAACGTGCAAATTCTAATTTGAAATATACGCACTTTTCACTTTAACTGTGAGCATTTCTGATGTCTGACTTGGACATTTCATGTATAATTAATATGAAAGATAAAAGAAACTTCTGCATTCAACCAGCTATGTTAGATTTTACAGTTCAGTCCTATTAACCCATGCCAACGTATCAGGTTTAACTTGGAATTATCCATTAGTAAATCAGTGAAAACACTGACAAAGCAGTTCACGGTATCTAATGATAAAAACACAAGGTAGACAACTATTCAGGATTACCCAAAATTGTTTGTGCAGACTCATTCAACACAATCTGAAACAATGCCATAACAGAAAGTATCAGTTTATTACAAAAACATGAAGAGCTAAAAAAAGGAGAAAAAAGAAAAAAAAGAGAAGACATTGATACTACTTTGCAAAGTCCTTCACTGAGAATCTCATCATCATGAGACAATGGTATTGGAATATTAATTTAAACACCTTGCTTAGGCTCATACAACTAAGAAGGATCCCTGACCCCAACTGACTCCTGGCACTCCTTCAAAGGAGTCAGCCCCATCCCACAGCTACGGCCACAAAGGTGCGTTAGTGTCTTCCATATTTCACACTGTGACTCATGGAAGCCCCAATAAAGACATAAAGCCCAGTAACCTCTTTCACTATTTAGTGTCAATCACTGGATGGACTCTACAGATAGTTGTAAACAGACTTGTGACATATTTCAGGCAGTGATCATTATTGGCTAAAATTAATTTGAAGTCTAACTGGGCTCTTGGAACCAAATGCACAAAAAGACTTGAACACCTGTTTCAGGCAACGGTAACTCCTACCTTTTGCTAACTCAAACCCCCCAGATCAGGTCTGTGTATTTTCCTCCACAGTGCTTGAAGAAAGTCAGGCATCTCTAGAAGGGCAATAAGAAATATCTCCATCTCAATAAGAAATATCTCCATGTTGAACAAGAAGCTGCTGAAAGATAGGTAGTAAACCTTGAAGAAGGGACTGACTTCTCACATGTTTACAGAATTCAAGAAGGGTAATGAGGATTGCAAGTGCTGGGGGCATCTATCCACTTCCAAAAAGCCTACATGTAATCTTTGAAACAAATTAAATAATCTGTGGCACTACCTGTCTTACCATATGATAGTTCCAATAATGCCTTGAACTTTTCCCCCAGGAAACATGAGAAAATAGACTAGGCCTGTTTAGCTTGAATACAAGATATAACTACAGTGAAAATGCTTTTATCACCAGACTGACTCTTCTATATACAACTGACGTCTGCATTTATCCAATAACTGGTTAATACATCTTCTACCAACAAGCCTGACAGCAGGACTTAAAGCCCAAATTTCAATGTGAGTGCCCTAACAACTGGATTAGGAGCCATGTTGCCTCTGCTACTAAGATTCCTGGGGCTAAAATTCTCTGTCTTTGATTGCACCCAATCTCATCTCAGCAATGGGTGCTGAGAAAGACAGAGAGAGAGTAGGAGAAGAGTTGGAAAATACTGGTCTTCTAGAGCTGGCTTAGTAGGGGCTACAACACAGGTTGACATCTTTCTCAGCAAATGGGATGCGGTGCAAGACGTAGGCATTGCCATCGTGCCCAGTGGCTCCTATGGCTTCAGCTCTGAAGGCAAGTGGCTGTGATTGCTGCCTATAGTATCGAGCTCAGCACAGAAAAAGTGGTAGCCTGCTCTGAGCTCACCTAGAAGAAGCTGTATTCCTCTGCATCTAGCTTCTAGATCCTCTGTGTTTTAATTCTATACCTGCTTCCCACCTACCAGGATGGGGAGATTCCAACTATCTGCATAACATAATATCGCAGTTACCTAGAAGCTTCTAGTAGAAAAGAGAAAGAAACTTACTAAACATACTGAAAGTGGAGCACCAAAGTTAAGACTGGGGGAGTTTTGGTCTTAAAAATTTGCCTCTCTATCCTATTTTTGTATCCTAACTCTTTCATCTCAGAGTAGTTTCAGTCTCGATATCAGCATTCATTTCTGAATGTAAAAATAACGTAGTAGTTTTATGCCTGTTGTTCCTTTCAGTTCCACAAGATTTCCCTTCATCTTTAGACCATGAAAAAATGTAAGTATGTTACCTTAAATGGTAGAGGATATAAAATGGAGAAGCTTACTTTTCATCTCCTCACTAAACTAAAACTCCTTCAATTTCTTCTCACAAATTGGTTTTCCCAGGCTCCCAATACTCAAAATATTCTAAAAAAATTCTTCTAATTCCTCTGTTTAGGCACTAACCCAAAATAGCCACATTTCTGAAAATATCATAACCCTACAGAAATTCTGTATTATTCTGTTCCGTGGTTTATGACCATGAATTTATATTCAATACAGACTTTCCTTGACTTATTCAGAGTGACAGCGAGAATCTTTCACTAAGTGGTTACAGTCAATTAAGAGCTCAACAATGTGTGAAATAGATCACACTGGCAAAAAAAAAAAAAAAATATTTATTAGCCTGTTCGTGTCAAAATTAAGTTATACTTGCTTCGCCACCAAAAAGGTGGTTTAAGTCAGCAGTTTACAACCAGGTATGCAGGTTACAACAAGGCATTAGCAGCAGACACCTCATCACAGGTAAGGCCAAACACAGAGACCAGGCTAATAAATAATACCTGGACTCTTTGTCAGTTCAGTGCAGAAATAGCTGAAGTGTTTTTGCACAGTAGTCTGGGAACACAATGTAGAGACCCTGGAGGGCCTTTGACAGAGTCAGCCATGTCCACTGGGATGCATTATTTCAATCTCAGTGGAAAGCACTCGCAGTTAGTGAAAAGCTAGTGCTGTCTGGAAAACAGCAGGTAAAAAAGAAGCATGGCAGCAGCTCTAGAATAGGAGCAGTACACAGCATCAACAGGAATATGAAGACAAGTGATGGGAAGCTCAAGACAGAGTCATGAAAGATTGTCCACATTTTGAAGTGAGGTACAACCACCAGAAAAGCTGAGAAATATTAGTTTATGGTAACTCACCCTATTTGCATTATTAGCAAGTTAGAGAAGGTCATTTGTCGCGTATTGGTCAAGAAGTGTTAACTTGTCATGCCAAAGCAGCTTGAAATGTTTGTTATGGTGTGAATATATCCTGACTATACACATGTGATAAAAACTGAATTTGAATCAATGTAAGAAAGACTGCATGGATTGTCTTTTACCGACACAGCCTCGCTCATAAAATTAGTGGCAATTTCCATTAAGTCCTTTAAGTCCAGCTTGACTCAGTTTCCTTTTCCATGCTCACTTAACTCAGTTGATTATTTAGAGGAATAAGTCGAGGTTTGTCTAGTGTTTTGAAATGTAAAGTGCAAAGTTTTAATTAAATGCACTCCTTTCATGTCAGTATTAAATGAAAGCAACTCCCTATCACTGAAGAAGGGATCAGTTCATTTATGGCATGCTAATACAACTACCACCACAAACATTTTTGGCTCCTGTTCCTTGAAAATGCATTTTTTTCAGACTCATAAAGACTAAAAAAAAAATGAATAAGTATTTACTGACTTTCAATTATGACAGACTTGATCTTTCTCCCCCCTCCAAAAAATTCCATTAAGAAATTTCTAAGATGTAGGTTTTAAATGAAAGCATTCTGTTAAGATCCAGGAGGGTAAAATAAGGAAATAAAAGATTAAAAAGTAACATCTGTCCCTTTCTTTATTCAATGAATCAGCTCCCAAAGGTCAGTCTTCAACCCTATGCTATTGTGCTGATCTCAGTATTTTAATTTTACTATGTAGTTCATTTTTCAGTAACAAACCCTCTTAGATACAGAAAACAATGAAACAAAGTTTTGCTAAATCTGCAAAAACTGATTTTTTTAAAAATTCTTTTTAGAAATGTGCATAAGGAAACACACACATTTGAAAGGCAACTGCAAGACCTGACTTACCAAAGTGTCTGGCAAACAAGAGGATAAAACATACTAATTAACATGCAGTATATTTAAAGGTATACATTATATACTGTTAACATACAGAGATCTGTGGCCTAATCCTTTAATATGCAATTTTCCAGTAGCTTTAACTTTTTAGCAGAATAAATAGGGAAGAATGAGAGATTCTTTCTGCACGTCTCTGCAAACTTAATCATACTAAAAAAAAAAAAAATGACTTCTGTAATTCCAAGCATTGCAGCTTCTCCTTCTACGAAATAGAAAAAAGTTAAACTTATAAATATAGAAATAACTTCAAATGCATGATTTTAAAATTTCAGTGCAACACTATTACACCTGACCACACAGTACAAGAACCACCTTTATGAATGTTCAAACATACTTCCTTGCATAGGATTTGTATTTTATACGCTGGTTCTTTTAACACAATCAGTGAAAACACCCTTCTTGGTCAAATGGAAAATATTTTGCTCTTTTCACAACTAACTTTCAGGCACATAGCAAGAGCTTTACTGTCTCAGAAAGCTACAGTGTAATGAAACAAAAAGTACAGAGAAAATAATCATTTGTTCTGATGGGCTGGATAGCATTTTGTTATTAGTCCATGCTTAATCATGGATCAGTAAAATAGGAAGTATACACTTACACTGAAGTAAGTACGCAAGTGTAAATTGCTTGCTTAACTAAAAACTTTGTTTTAGGAAGGTTCGGTTTGTTGGGGTTTTTTAAGTGCTGTATGCTGCTAAGAAGTAGGATACACAACTATATTAACAAAATTTACAAAAATATTTCTGAAACTACTTTTTCCCTTAAATAAAAATTCTGGACCTGAAATAAATGATTGCTTGGTATGGGAGCTAGAATAAGGCTTCTCTTCCTCAGAAGAGTAGGTACTATAGCTTATTGGAAGACTTTCAGAGCAATCCACCTAATTAACTCTATATGGAGCCAGATACATTTTGAAGTGGGATGATACTATAAACTATCTGCAACAGATTTGATTTCATGATCTAACGTTTTCCTTCCAGTCTTACCTTCCTATGAAATTTAATTTATTTTCCAATAGTGAATTAAAAGTAATTTCAGCTAGATGCTGTTCTCCATACTCACACAATTCTCATGTCAATTTGTGTCATTTATTTTACAGCAACTTTTTTGGTTTGTATATAAAACTATGCCTAAAGTTCATAGGAATGGTACCTGAGCAACAGATTCACTAATAGAAGCATTACCATAAGGCATTCAAATTAAACTTGAGTGTGTATTAATTAACGAAGGCCTCTTTGATAACAGACTCTTTACACTTCTACTGTTGTTCTTCTGTTGCTACAAACTCAAAATGCTTTTGTAAAACAACTACAAGAGTAAAAGTGACCAAGATCAAGGGAGTACAGCTTATGTCCAGGACATCTCACAACCAAGATTCAATGTAGGATATTGAACAGAGCTCTTCCAGCCCTGAGAGATGAATACTGCTGTTAAACTTTGCTTGTCCTACTACTCTTTCCTTCCACTATGGCAAGATGGCCTCATTAACCCTGCACAATGTCAGAGAACAGAAGCTCAGCCCTACAGTTGATCTTGCCATTTCCCTCTGACAAAATTTTAGAATTTTATTATATGCAACTTGACCTCCCTCTGAATTCCTTAGCCAGGAATCCAATGAGCATGAGTACTGTCCCTTTTTCCACCAAGTTTCTACATAATACCATCCAGAGAAACTCTGAAATAGCTTCTACTGCCAACCACATGCTAACAGTTTACAGTGTATATATGCTTGAAAAATACTGCATTCTCCACTGAAAGGCCTGGCTAAAGAATAAATTTCAACAGAATATTGCAGCAATATGGAATCTAGTCCTCTAAAAAACACACCACAGTCTCTGGACCTTAGTGACAAAACAATTCACACCAACAAAGCAAGCCATACTAACCCCAGGTGCAATTTTTATCCCAGATAGGTAAGAAGACTCAAAGACTCCACAAAATTCACTAGGAATATCCCTGGTGGCATTCCATGGGGAAAGTACATGGATGTGACAATAATGAGTTTCAGAGTAAACCACTTAAGATTACACAACTTGCTGTTAAATACACAGAAAAACTCTCCTGAGGAAAAAACAAAAATCCTAGACTGTAGTAACAATGACTAAGTAACTCAGAAAACTATGATTTTAAAAATTGTATTTTTTTTAAGGAAGAAAAAGAAATGTTGCAGAGGCAACAGCATGCACACAATTTGTATGGCAAATACATATTTAAAGCCAATTTAAACCCGTGAGATCTTCACCATCCAGCGCTTTAAGCAGTGATCCATGTATTTTTCCTAACATTTTTTGCAAAGAGAACTCACTGTCCCACAAACTAGTCAAAGTGAGCAGAACGAAGGAGTGGGGTAAAGTTCCAGCACCTTTCTCACTAGCACACAGTGCAGCACTTTGCCCCCGCTCCAGGCCCATCCAGCCTCTCCCACATGACAAACTCTCAGATGAGAATTACTCTTCTGAAACAGCTCTACAAAACCCTTGATGCTTAAGTCTGTGGCAATAAAACTAACGCAGTACGTGAAAATTTCACACGTATCGTCTCTTTACGGCAGGGTAATGAAATTTCAGGTCTTGTCTGCTCATGAATGAGAGAGTTGGGGTCGTTCAGCCCGAAGAAGGCTCCAGGGAGACCTTATAGGGGCCTTCCAGTACCTAAAGGGGGCCTACAGGAAAGATGGGGAGGGACCACACACTTTGAGTGTGGCCAGCAGGTTGAGGGAGGTTATCCTCCCCCTCTACTCTGCCCTTGTGAGGCCACATCTGGAGTACTGCATCCAGTTCTGGGCTCCCCAGTCCAAGAAGGACAGGGAACTGCTGGAGAGGGTCCAGAAAAGGGCAACGAAGATGATTAGGGGACTGGAATATCTCTCATATGGAGAAAGGCTTAGGGACTTGGGTCTCTTTAGTCTAGAGAAAAGAAGATTGAGGGGGGATCTTATTAATACTTACAAATACTTAACGGGAGGATGCCAGGGGGATGGGAGCAGTCTTTTTTCAGTGGCGCCCAGTGATAGGACGAGGGGTAATGGGCATAAACTTGAACATAGGAAGTTCCATCTTAACATGAGAAGGAACTTCTTTACTTTGAGGGTAGTGGAGCACTGGAACAGGCTGCCCAGAGAGGTGGTGGAGTCTCCCACTCTGGAGACATTCAAAACCCGCCTGGACGCTGTCCTGTGCAACGTGCTGTAGGTGACCCTGCTCTGGCAGGGGGGTTGGACTAGATGATCTCCAGAGGTCCCTTCCAACCCTAACCATTCTGTGAATTCTGTGAATTCTG
>NW_009646421.1:1988276-1996819 GCF_000708025.1 Charadrius vociferus
CGGGCGGGGAGGGAGCCGGTGGCTGAGGGACGCCCGCCCAGCCCGGCGGCTTGGCGCCGGGTTGGTGTCGGTGCCTCAGTGAAGGGTTCTTCAGCCGGTGGGGGGAGAGGGAGTCGCCACACTGAGTCGAGATATTTGGTTTTAGTTCAGTTCTGCAGAATCGGGCATTTAACAACAGGCAGTGCGCTTCACGTTTCCACCCGCCCAATATTTATAACGATAAAGCACAGCAGCTTGGTCAATAATGATTCGCTTACCGCTCCTAACTATACACATGCATCTAAGCCCACCTTTAAAGCATTTAGTAGGTCACCTGATTAGTATGCTTATTATTCACAAAGAAGTGTGTATTTTAGCATTGTAATTACCCAGGGTTAGTTTGGAATACGCTCTTGGCTCGAATTTGGTCCAGAAGTTATATTTTTGCTATCTTATGTCTTAAGTCAGCAACTGGAAAAGAACACTCAAGGCCAGGCTGGATGGGGCTTTGAGCAACCTGGTCTAGTGGAAGGTGTCCCTGCCCATGGCAGGGGGGTTGGAACTGGATGATCTTTAAGGTCCCTTCCAACCCAAACCAGTCCATGATTCTATAATTTCACATCCTATTCAAGGTAAGGTTCATTCCTTGATGCCTCAACCATGTCCCAGCTGAAACTTCTTGATAAACTTTTAACTTTGTTCTTTAGACATCGGGGTCGGAGACTGGGGACTGGTGTTTCCTTCATTTATTCTCCTGACTGGTTTGAGGAAGGCTGGAGGTGGCTGCTTGTTCTAAATCCCAAGACAGCCGAGAAAGAAAGAGGTGGGGAGGGGAGGAGAGATGAAGGGATGACAGATAATGTATGCATAAAAAATAGGGTAAGAAGAAAGAGAAAACACTTGGGAGAAGGAAAGGCCACACAGAAATGTTTCATGTCCATCTTCAGAAAGAATATGGGATTTTTAGAAGAGGGAAAACATATGTAAAGGAAAGTATAAAGAAAAATTTATTTGGGGAGAAAAATAAAAAGCATAAACACCAAAAGTGGGGTTTAATATTTATAATTTTGGACCTTAGTTGATGTCTGTGTATATTTCAGTATATTTCTATTTTGATTTCCTGAAAATGCGGATAGGATCATAGGTCACCCTTCTGAAATTCTTCAAATAATACCTTATATGCAGAAGTTGTCAATCACCATTAGTACTGTATCACAAAATGTAAAAAGTTCAATCTCTTTTCTGTATAGCAGCATAACAGCTCCTCTTTTTCCCTTACGTTGGTTTTCCTTCTACCTGGTAGTACTGGCAGTAGAATTAAATGATCTGCAGATTTCTAAGCAGAGTGACTCAACAAAAAGAATTACTCTTCTTACCTCTGATTTCAAGCAGCGATTGTTCTTCTGAAGCATCGTTCTGAGCACATACCATAGTTTTGTATATCTGATTGATATTCATCAATCCTATAAGGCCGAAAGGCAACTGCTTTAATTCATCTCTAAATATCATTTCAAAGTACAGCTGCTGTTAACCGTAAAGGTGAGTTGACCATATAAAGCATTTCATTAATCTTAGACAGATGTATAAATTTAACTTTCTATAGCACAGAAGTCATTGAAAGTTGTATGATGATCCATTTGGGAAGAAATAGATAGCTTGTTACTTCTTCATTGAACATATAACATACAATCACATATGATTAATTTTTAAAATGTTCAGTGAAATTGAATTTCCTTTAAAACCTATTTTAAAATCTATAAAAATGTCCCTGACTAATCATTCTTTGTTCATTGATTTGCATAGAAGTAATGCAGAATAGCATATCACTTACTACTCTTTTGATTAGTAAACTCAGTTTAAAAAATAATAAATTGAAAGTATTGGAATTTAGGGTTTTGTGCTTAATTTTCCGTTTGTGCATTTTATTGCAACACATTTTAAAAAAATCTAGATCTCTCCTGATGACATAATGCTCTTTGTTAAAATCCGTGAGAAGAAACATTGTATTTGTTTTGGGGAGAAAACTGAAATGGCAGGAAATAAAAAGAAGCCAAACAAATAAGACTAGGAAAAAGTAAGAGGCAAATCTATGAAGTGAAAGACTGACGAAAATAAGATCTATTTCTTCCAGCTTCTGCAATATTTACTCATATTGAAAAGTACTTGCCCATAGACGTAACATCTTTGAGTCCAATGGGACAGCAAAGTGAATGAAAGTTACTCATTTTAGCCACCATAAATAGCCAGGCAACTGTAGAAAATAAACATGGGTGGCTCTAAACCACAATAGCTGCATTGTTTTGAAAAACTTGAAAGGTTCAGTGGACAAAAATCAGCAGAACATCAACAATAATGAATTTTAACAGTGCTTTGCAATTCTGGACCACCAAACCCCGAAGTAGTTAGCAGAATTTCTCTAATATCCAGGTATACAACCATAGTTTACAAAATCTACCTAAGTGGTACCACATAAAATCCATGTGCAATACAGGAGGGTAAGGAATCCCAAACATTTTACTGGCTTATGGCCAACTTGTCCACCAGAATTATTTGCTTCATCACCTTCCCTGGGATCAAGGTGAGGCTGAACAACCTCTGTTTCCCCAGATTCTCCTTCTTGTACATTAAGACAGTGGCTCTGTATTCTTCCTGGGTCACCTGCCCCTGCTCCCACCTCTTGTACACTTCCTTTTTGTATTTTACTGTAACTAAGAGCAGTTTGTTCATCCACACGGGCTTCCTGCCACTCTTGTTTGACTTCCTGCTGCAGTCAGGATCGCCTGTTCTTAAGCCTTTAGGCTTAAGCTTTGAAAACCAAACAACTCTTCTGCACTCCTCTTCAGTACTGTATCCCATGGGATCCTTCCAAGCTGATCCTGAGACAGGTCAAGGTCTGTTCTCAAGTCCAAGGTTGTGATTCTGCCATTTTGTCCTAATTCTACTGTCCCATGGTCACTGCAATCAAGTTCTTCCCCATTTGTAAGTATTAGATCCAGAAGAGCATTTCCCCTTGTCAGGTCCTTGATCACCTTTGCAAGGGAGTTATCATCAGTGCACTTAGGAAACATGTCATTGTAAGGGTAGCAAAATTATTTGGCCTTTAAAGATGCTGGGACATCCTGTGGTCCATCCAAATACATCTAGGCAAGTTCTGGGATGGAAAACAGTCCTCTGAATGTCTTCCTCATACCACCAGCTATGCTACTACTCCTACTTTCTGGACAGTGAGACTCAGGAAGCATATAGATTAAGGAGAGCAAACCAGATAATCCACACAAGGAAAACACATCTTTTGATAGGAGTGAAAGACCGGAGGTTGTTTCCCCTGGAAGCAAGGAGGGGAGGAATGAAAGCAGCTGGGTCTTTGGTTATGGTTCTCTCCTGAAGCTCCTCTCAGCATGGCACAGCTGTGTGCTCCACTATGCACAGGATGGTGCTGGTAGAGACAATCTGTCCATTGCTATTTTAATTTAATCCTAAACACTGGTATGTTCCAGCATATTGTCACTATTAATGTGTAGCAATGTTGTCCCTATTTGTTATGCCATTTAAGTTAATTGCCTGCCTACTTTTCCTGTAAATGACTTTCCTAAACAGTCTGTGCTACAGTATTCCATGTTGCAGTCAGGATCAATGCTGGCAAGAGTCTCTGTCAGGAATGAAGGAGAATCTAGAAACAGATACCAGATTAAAGCTTGTGAAGTTGATAACAAGGGCGGGGGGGACCTTTTGGATTTACTCTTTACCACTGAAAATTTCCAAAGTACCTTTAAGTGTAGCACCTGACCAGTGACATTAGAATGGCAGAGACTAAAGTTTCATGCCGAAGATTAAAGTTTCGGAGGTCAGGCAGAGAAGAGAGTATAATTGAGAGTTATCAAGGAAATCATAAGGCGTATCATATAAAATTGGTAGAGTCAGTACTTGAGCCTTGCTGAATTGTCATGTGCATACAAATGAGTAAAGAATAAATCTTCCCAGCCTCTGCACCAGGATTAGAGGTTGGAAGAGTTCATTGCTCCTAAAAGCATTTGTATGTTTCCTTAATTACCTCAATATACTATAAAAGCAAAAAGAGGCATGAGCTGTGGACTTCTACTAATTTCTTTAAGTAACGTATTCTGAAACATTAAACAATAAAGAATGTAATGTTCTTTCTAGATACTATAATTGTCTGTATGACACCTTTGGTTGACTAGCTACCACAGGGTAGTATATTATACAAAATCCTAAGCCGGAACTAATTATGGCCTTCAGGAATTACAGGAGTGCAGTTATTCCTTGAAGAAGATGGTGTATACAGCCAAAGGCTCAGGTATCTTTTGTGAATAAGAGTATTCAAATAATTTATGCACAAGTAAATCTCTGCTTTAAAAACTGTTAAGAAAAAGATACATTCAGGAATTTTACACATACTATTTTGATACTGTCAGACATCTCAAGGACTTTTTGCTTCTGGTCACAATGCTGGAGCAATAGCTCTAACAGTTCTTTGTTTCTGATAGCATTTATGTAGTTTACCAGATAATTTTGCCTTTTCCAATAGATTTGTGGCAGGCATTTTTAATGGTATAAAATATTCATTTGTAGTCCTGATTGGTTTTATAACATCAGACCTTTAAAATAACCCTGCTTTATTATTTAGTATTATTTATATAGCGATATAGATATGCATAGCACTCCCCAGGCATAAGAATACTCCTAAAATGTAGCAACAATTTTCAGCCACTACTTCAGGACCTCAATATAGCAAGTTCTGGCCATCAGGTCAATTATATTTTCAATCTCCACTTCCTTTTACTGAAGTAGTATTAGCTAAAGGAGAGGTGGACCTGCTCTAATGCTGAAGGATACTGCAGAGAAAGCAAGGGTCAATTTTCTTTTAGAGAGTGGAAGATGATAGTTTTTGACAGGTACCATCAATTTCAGCTTTTTGCAATAAAATGGGAAGTGTGTGCAGCATTTTACATCTCCTAAATAGATTATCCAACACAGACACACACACGCAGTTGTCAAAGCTAATGGCATTCTTTCTGCTGAGCCTGACAAATTCCAGTCCTAAATCTAAACAAGAATAAATCTTGGCCAAATGTTGACATTTCACCCTCCTTCTGGGGCTGCCTCTCGAGGGAGCAGAGAAATATCTCTTGTCCAGCATCCCAAGCTGTAACGATTACTGCTATCAACTCTGCAGAATGCACTGTCCTCACAACAGAGCAGTCTTGCTCCTAACAAAACATTTTTTGTGAAGTGCACAAAACTAAAAGTGATACTACAGCATTCATTCATATTAATGTTTTGTGGTTTTGGTCTACAGTGAGCGCAGTTATTTTGCTTGCCATAAGCATGTTTCAGATTAAGTATTTTAAAAGTCAAGCTGAACATTACTTGTTCTCCTGTTTAAGGTTTTCTGTTCACAACTAATTGTACAGCAAGCAAGAGTACTCAGCCAGAAAAAAAAGGGTAAAGTAAAATCCATTTTTAAAAATTCAATTTCTGATTTGCCATCATGGTATAAAACCACTAGATGCAGTGCTAATTATAGATATGCTTCTAGGTATATTTGCCATCCCTTGTCATTGCCCTAAAATATAGGGAGATGTTCCCAATGATCAATTAAATGTATGTACTCTGTAGTGTATTCTCCTGTGTGTCTTACCTGCTTAGCGAAAATATCCAGGGAAAAAACTATGCACGTGAGCCCTTAAGCATCATACTCAGCTGTAGGACTAAGTGTTTTAGCTGATGGCAAAGGAAAAAGCAGTTCTCAAGCAGTCAAGGCCTTCTGATGCCATTTGCTGGCTCCTGGGAAAAATAGAGAGTGGGCTGTAGGAAAGCTAGCCTGTCCTGGCTGTCTTTCTCAAAAGTCTCCTGCAGTTTGATGTTTTTCTTCAGGCTTTAGGCTTCTAGTCTGCTTGAATTAAATGAAAATCTTAGCTTTTAATGAAAAGTGTCCATGGTTGTAGAAAACAAATGAAAATGCAAAACCTTGAAATCCATAAACCAACAGTGAACTAATGAATGAACAGGTGTTTTCAGGGAAGGAAAGGTAGGGGGCATCACATTGTTTTAAATATGGTGTGGGGTTTTTTTTAATACTATCTCTTTCATAGAAAGGAGTTTTATCCCATCTGACATTCCCAAGGAAAGGATGAGGCAGCTGACCAGGACTATCCTTTATAGTGAGAAAGGATCTCTGATCTCTCTCATTTTTGGTGTAGTTCGTGGTGCTGCTTAGTTGGAAATGAAGGTTCAATATAGAATGTTCCTCTACAGAAGTTATTTTGGTTTATTATTGTAATTTCATGAAGAACACAGGTGAGGGAAGAAATATGGTGATTCTTAATATTTCACATGTCCACTGAAGGATTTTCTCAAAGCAAAAGAAGTATCATTTTCTATCTTTCTATCTCCCACAAAATAATAATAAAAAAATAATGTTATTAATAGCTGGAGGCAACAGAGCTTTACAGACAAAAAAAGCTTTATTTTGACAGATGAATTTTCTCACTCCTTTTCCTGTTTTCTCCCCTGTCCCACTGGTGGGGAGGGAGGGAGTCACCAGCTGCGTGGGTGCTTGCCTGCTAGCAAGGGCAAATGCACCACAGCATCTGACCCAGTCAGGGATGTAAGACAACTATAAACATAAACCATCAGATAGACTAAGCAGCCGATATTTGGTGAGTCTAGAAAAATGTAAGTACTGAGTTAAAATCCTTAGGGAGGATTTGGGAAAGGTTGAGATTTGGTGAGGGTTTGCATGTTTCAGGAGGCTGAATACATTGGCATTCCAATACTTACGAAGCACAAACCCATTACCGTCTATTTAGCATCTACAGTGCTAAATAAAATAGGGCCAAAGACTGAGCCTTTGCCCTAAATTCAGCTGGCACAGACATGCTCATATGTACGCTGCCTAAGACTGACCTCCACTAGGCTAGGAGGAGCCTAAGTGGCTAGGAGGAGCCTAAGTGGCTAGGAGGACCCAGGTGGAGGCAATATGCATGTCCTTACTACAGAGCACTGAAGCACCAAGTGTCCTGAGAGCCCCAGGTGGTACTGGTGTGACCCTAAAGCTTAATTATTTTTGTGGGGAATATTTCAGGTCAATTGTGTCTGAAACAATATGAGGGATGTGTTGCAGCCCATCAAAAGTTGTGGTGTAGTAGCATGAAACTGAAGGGCTGATGAGTGATGTTCTGAGAAGTATGACACAGGGATACATTGCATATGTTTGGTATGCGGAGATTGCTGGAACACTGTTGGAGGGCTCTTTAGGGTGGAGGAGACTAAGCCTGGTGCAGTCATATCCATACTTAGTTTCTGGAGGTCGTGGCTGGCATGAACCATCCTCAGAGCCAGGCCTGGATGTTGTCCTGGAGAGAGTTAGTTTGGATTGTCCAAAGTAGAGCTAATAAACAAACTATTATTTAAGTGATGTAAGTGATTGAGCTTCTAGTGCTTGGGTTAATTTTAAATCCCTCTTTTTTGAGCAATATAGATGTAAACTACTTAGATTCTGCAGTTACTGTTTGCAGCCAAAACTTTCTAAATTTCAACAGGAAACAGATATTAGATCTGAATTTTGCATAACAATGTGGGATTGATGATACAGTAGCCATGGCCACATTAACTATAATCCATTTTTTTAATTAAATTTGGGTTATTAAGACATCAATCTGCATGGGTTAAGAAGAATCCAGATGTCAAAGCTGTATTTTTATCAAATAGAGTGACTGTAGGCAAAGCAGTTATCCCACAAATCCTTACAGTCCTCAGACATGACTTTGCTATCATTTTGTGCTGCCTGTAGTCTCCACACCTCATGTATTTACCCTGCAGTCCTACGTAAGGGACTAAGCTTGATGTTTACTTTCATCTGCCAGCACCTTGTACATTATGTGTGTGTATATATATATATTTGTGAAGAGAATGGGTAACCTGGGTTAAGAGATCTTTACCAGGGCCTGCCTTTAGCTGTGCCTGGCAGCGTACATGAACCAGGACAGCAAGCCTCAAGCCTTCTGGCCTACCTAAACACCTTCTTGGACAACTTAGGGCATGACTCAGATTGTCAAGTGCCGTGCATTTGATGTCTGGTAAGAGCCCAATCACTCTTCAGGACAAAATGTCTGTGTTCTCCACAGAGACCAGATGTAAAGAATAAGCCCACACAACTGCTTCAAGGCTGTGAGGACCTTCGCTCTTTTAGCAGTTTCTGAAGACATGTGGCAGAGGAGACACTCTCCCAGACCAAACCAGAACACTCTTAAACAAGAAACCTGCCTGTGTTGGCTGTTGGCAATATCAAGGGTTGCCTTGGAGCTATGATCCAGCAATGTCTTACAGACTAGTGGTATTGCTTTGCCCACAACATATGGCTTTAAACAACACAGGGCAAAGAGGGATGTTACAGTCTATGTCTATTTTCTGCTCTGGCCTCCTGGGCAGTTTCCAAACCAAGGCAGGGACTGTGTGATCAAGCACTCTGATTAATGGCCCAGGCAGCTAAAAGGCATCCATCCCCCTCCAACTAAGCCAGCTCCTTAAAAAATGTCCTAGAG
>NW_009646421.1:1996847-2002276 GCF_000708025.1 Charadrius vociferus
CCAACCTGGGATGGCTTCTGCGTATGTCTCAATGCATGCTGTATCGTTAGCTTAAAAGAGATTGGGATTAGAGAGATCAGGGTTTGGCAGAAGGTAGGGAGAGGGCCTTTGGGTGGCTTCTGCTATCTGTCTCCAAGAAGTGACCATCCTGGACTCTCCCACAGTGTTCCTCTGTTTTCATAGACCAGGCTAGTCCCATCACGGTCCAGAAGCAAGACAGTTCTGGGAAACATGCAGGAGACTATCCAGCAGCTCATCCCTTTGCAACACACAGCCATTGCACTCCAGAGTCTGCGCAAAATGATTCGTGTACAAATGAAGATCATCCCTGCTGCAGAGCATGTTAGGAGGGATCATAGGAGGGAGAGAGCACTGATGCTGCCTTCATCGGGCAACCCTGAGGAGATACGTGCTGCTGGATGTGGCAGCTCTGGGAGGTGTGCAGCTGGTGATGGGGTCCCATACAGCAGCCCAAGGAGCATCACGAAAACCCAGCAGTCTGTGGCTCTCCATGTGGCATTTTATCTTGCTGCTTTCCCAGCATGTGTGGGGTGTGCCGTAAGACATAGACAATCTGGACAGTCAGGAAACCTGGACACAAAAGCATCCCTTCAGTGGCGTGGTTTTAGTGCAGGTTGGGCAGCTGAGGACAAAAAGTGACAGGATCTGCAGGTGTGGAGCTGAATTTCCCCAGCTCTGCTGTGTAAAGCTTGAGTAGCATTACTAGTGTTGGGGTTTTTTTCTTGGGTTTGGAGCTGTCAAACATCTTTATTTTACTAGTGATATTAAGAAGGTTGCTGGTTTTCCCCAGCCCTGCAGATGCCACAGTACTAAATCCCATAGATATAATACCACTGGTTAGATGTGTTCACTGAAGGGATCTGCATTTTCACTTAAGAGGATCATTTATTTGTCCTCTATTCATCAGGTAGAATTAGGAAAGTCAAAGTAAAAGTTTTCTGATTGAGCAGAATTGAAAGGCAGAATTGGAGCTGTGCAGGACCTTTGTCTTAGGATTTATCCAAGGGTTAGTTTTCAGTTTCACTTTCATCTTTGTACACCCCTGCAAAATAGAAACCAGCAAACCCCCTAGAGTTTGCCCCTCTGTCATAGACAAATTTGAATTGCCGGGGTAAAAAAATGTCAGAAATCTGGCTTTCAGCCAGACCTCACTGTGCTTACGCTGACGCAGTCTATTCCACATCTGCACAAAGTGGTGTTGACTGTTTTATTAGTATGGATCAGGTTTGCTGTCACCCCATGACTCCAGTCTGATGGGGTGCTGTGGTTGAGATGAACAAACTGAGCTTCATCTGGAGGGTGACTCAGAAAGCAGTGTGTGCATTTGTATGTCTTACAGCTGAGCGTCCAGTCAGGGGCGGGTCTTACAGGGAATGGAAACCAATTAAATTGAAATTGAAAACAGTTAAGAACTCTTTCCCTAGCCACAATACTTTTTTCTGAGCAGGCAAGGTGCTCCCAAAGCAATGTCTGGGGTTGGAGGATGGAGGGAAGGCAGCAGGTACAGGACAGCTACTTCATCCAGAACCCCATTTTCATCTCGGGGTTACCTCTGGGATGGCAGCAATGCAACAGAGGAGGCTGAAAACCCTCAGAAGCTGACAAGATCTGAAGAGGAACAAAGTGGCCAAACATCAGTCTACCAACAACAGCAAGAGCAGTAGTAAGTAGCAAGGAGCCTGGCTGAGATGGTTGTGTGTATTGGGTGCTTGTTCTCCACCTTACGCAAGGTGTGCACTTTCAAAGTCAGAAATACTTCATACAGAATCTGTGAATGGGACTGGGCACACAAACAGCTTGTCCTTGTCCTCTCAGAGCCACCTGGGGTCAGCCTGAAGCCTACCTATGAATGACACTTACTACATAGGACCTGAGTTGTTCTGGTAGGCTTCGTGATGGCATGGCTTACGCATCGTGCCATAGCAGTGGTTGATTCTGTATATTTGATATTGCCATATGTAGCGTTGGTTTCTTCCCATCTTTTTTCAAAGTGATAATTCAAATCTGGTTCTAGCTCCCTCTTTTCTGTCTCCTAATATTTCATCTTGGAAGGTCTAAAAATACTTCTTTTGGCTTAAGAGGTGGGTATAGGCTGCATTCCAGCACTAAGCTGAATGCAGTCCAGGACACAGAAGAGCTTCCAACAACTTCATGCTGACAAAAGTAAAGCCAAAGCTTCAGCCCTCGATTTTATTTTAGGCTTTACTGAGATCTATACTCGGTCCACCTCTGGTTTTCCAGTGACAATTCTTAGATAGCTTGTATAAGCTGTAGTTTGCAGATATAAAACAGAACAGAGACTGATGGTAGTGTGTGTGTATTTTATGCACATGTGCTTAAAACATATATGCTTAGGTGACCAAAGCAAATGGTTTACAGTCTTCTTCCCCAAATGTGCTTTTTCTGAGCTGTTAGTAACAGTGCATGTAATGCTATTAAATGCTATTATTATTATTATGTGCTGGGTTTTCTTATCTTGCCTTTTTTTTTTTTTTTTTTTTCTCCCTGCTCTTCAAAGTGCAGCTGAGGGAAACCGAAGGCTGTTTCAGTTTCTTTTCCCTTCTTTCTGGATGAAGAAGGTGGAGCCACGCTGTGAAAGAGGTGGCAGGCAGCTGATCACAAGCAGCAGTCAGTAGCTTTCCATTGTAACCCATGAATGCTTGCCTACTAGGTAGTAATGATACAGGGACTATTAAGAGCTGGGTAGCTTTGAAATCCGGCAGCGCTTTAATGACTGACTTTCAGGAGAGCAAACAACCATTCCTGGGTTACAGTCTGTCTTTATTTTCTGCCACTTCCAAACATGAAAGACCCTCTGTCTTGCCTGCCCTCACACTGGCATATATCCACCGTACAGTGAGAGCAGCCCTAGTTAGCTTTGGTATTCATGCTATGTGCATTTTTTTTGCCTTTTTTTTGTTGTTGTTGTTTTGTTTGAGGGGGGATAGTGCGAGTTTTCCCGTTGTTATGGTCTTTGCCTGGGTTTAGTCTGGGATACCCCCCTCCCACCCGTATAGTTTAGGTTAATATTTAATCAGGTGGTTAATCTGATCTCTCTGTTGAATTTAAGGCTAGAGCAAATATATCCACACTGATTCTGACCAGAGGGTGGGATCCCCCATATAACTTGGTAAGCTTTTGGGGAAGAATAATTTAAAGCCCTGTTCCCTTTTTCATCTTTACATGACGCTTGCAGAGAGAAAGCTGTTGTGCATCTACTGCAAGGACTGTGCGCTTAATATTTTTTTCTATGTGATACAAAAGATGCTCTCTGTGTCTTCATAAAGCTGTAACAAAGAAGTAATTCCTAAACCCAGAGTGTACAAATTAAAGTCTGCAGTAATGCGTAGTTAATGAGAAGAAGGAATGAGGGAAAGACAGGTTCAAACAAACTGTATAATATGAGCGAGAAACAAATAGTCAAAAAAAAAAGAAGTGAACAAAACTGGGATTTGCTGCCTTACCTTGAGAACAGAGATGCTAGCCATTAGTTTGAAGATGAAGCCACTTAAACTGCAATTTCCATGACTAACCCTGATTAAAGTGGTAGAAGGTATCTGAAATGCTGAAGCAGACAAGGGAAGATTTTTATTCTTAGAACAAAAATTAACTGTTACATTCATTGTTATATCTTTGATCTGCTATATCAAGTCCCAAGAAAGGTCTCAGATTAAGATACATTTCAGCAATGATAAAGCTGACTTAGACTTTTGGCCATCAATCGTTTTGAACATGATCCTTAAAACTAAGATACTAGGACACTCTCAGAACAGCCCAGGTTTTCAGGCTCTGGGGTAAGCAAGGGTTGAACAGAGCGGTTTGAGAGCTAAAGTCATAGGCTGTCAGTAGAAGAAAAAACGCACAGTTTAGCATTAACCTAGAAGGCTTTCTGGAATACGTGTAGCAGAGGGAACACGAGAGGCCCAAGCAGGATACCTCTGTGCCAAGGAGTGGCTCCATTCCAACTTGTGTGCTGCTTGCTATTTTCTGGAAATAGGCGGGATATGGTTTTACTGCCAGCAAAGCGGGAGTCAGAATCTCTGTTGAAGCCTCTGAGTATGTGTGCGAGTGGTTTCCATGCAAACTCTGTATTTGGGCTGTGCTTTAGAGCAATTGGGAGTGGGGAAACACCTTAGCGGCATCTTAGGGAGGGATCAAGTGATGTTTCATGTAGACTGGGCACATGAAGTGTGTGGGACGTGGCATGTTGTAGTCTTATCCACTAGGCGATATTCAAATTTGACTATTAAAAAGTACAAGGTGGGCAACTGGTATTAGAGGGTAATTTTTCTCTTGCTTTGAAAAAGCCCTTATATGATATGTCAAGGCTAAGAAGTGATAATAAAATGATCCTAATTAAGTTAAGAAAAATACTTATTCAAATGCAAAATTGAGATGAAACTTTGTACATCCCCTTCCAGTTCAATATAGGATGTGGTTTCAGGCTGTGGAGAAAAATATAACCAGGATGACAAGTGCTTGAAACTGCTTATAATAATAAGCTGGCATTTAAGTTACTTCACTTTGTCTGCTAAGTGCCATGAAATTAACTTGTAGAAAGTGAATTCCCAAATTGCCCCTGTTCATGTCTATTCAGAAACAAAAGTCTGCACAGAAGAAAAGGTTGAGGAAAGTAGGGAAATTAAAGGCTGAACTATAGCTAGCGCCTGAAAAAGAAAATGCTGCCCCCATTCAGTAGTCTGTCCTTGGCGCCTTTAAAGCTCGCAAAAATAATATTGGTTCTGGTAAAATCCATTAAAAAAAAATCAACTTCAAAATAATAAAATGTGAAGATATATTGTTGCACAGCTGGTAACAGTCCCTCATCATTTTGTGTGAAAGGAGAGCAGAGTTACTAGAATGCTTGACTCTTGAAATTGTATTCTTTGACTGCCAGAGCCAAATCCATCATGGCTTTCTTTCCTTCCTTTTCCAATCTTCATTCTGAATTAAAAAAAAAATATATATATATATATATAGTGTTGCAAAGCCTCTCAATCTTTTGCTATTAGAGTATACTTAGCAGTTCTTCTGAAAATTCTATTTTCTTTCATGATCTGAAATTTCTTTTTAAAAACACCAAATTAGTCTATGAAACTGGAGGCTTAGCAAAGTGCTTGTTTTGCCTGCTGCCCTGCCACTGGTGGGCGTGTTCGAAGGGTAATCTGAATTATGGACAATCTGTTTAGAGATGAGCTCTGCATTTGCTGCACAGGAGAAATCACCTAACTCTATCTTTCAGGCTGATACACTAATCTTTACAGCCCAGCAATGGCGATTCAGAGATGCTCAGCTCTGCTGTGGTCAGTAGCCAGACATGTCTCCAGCGAAGTGTTTGGTGGCAGGGTCTATGTAAGACAACAGCTACGCAGTAAGATTTCTGATAGTCTGGATGATGGAGGTTGCTC
>NW_009646421.1:2002290-2075227 GCF_000708025.1 Charadrius vociferus
TGTAGGGAAGGAAGTCTTAGAAGGTTTTCTTGGAAGAGTTTGGTTTACACAAGCCCCGACATGTTCCCTTGATGCATAGCTTGATGAGGAGATTTGGTGAGATAAGAAACATATGGGAGGGTACTGTGTTGGGGAGGGGCAATAAAAGGACAACAAATACTGTGGTGCAGAGGAGGAAATATATTATTGAAAAGAAACTAGGGGAAGCAGAGATGAACATGCCACTAGCTTAAAGACTTAATCTTCATGTGATACAGCATCTGACCTGCTCAGCTCTCCAGGCATGCTGGCAAGCCTGACTCACAACACATGGATGTCTCTGTGGGGCTTAGCTCGGCTCAGCACTGGTGTTGCCAAGCCCAGTGCCTGGCCTGCCCACATATGGATGCTCTGTGCTCCTCGTGGCTAGTGACTACCAGGTGCTCCAGCTGGCCCTGGCGTGCTTGCTGCATCCCTGGCACTGTGCTGCACTGAGGCAACTGAGCTGCTTTTGGACCTGGGGACAGCATAAACATGGACACATCTGACTTCATAGACTTTGTTGGGTCTGATGCTGATCTACCACACTGCCACAACAAACTCTCTCCTGTTGGTGTAGTCGGCCCACGAGCGTATGCTGACTAATGGCAGGTTAGTGTTTTCAGGGAAGGAAGAAAGCTGTGCTGCAAGCTGAGTTTGGGCTGAGAGATATCCCTTGGCTCCCTGATTTGATCCATCACTGTGACAATTTCTTTGGAGCTTTAGAGGGTGGTTAAGATCGTCTTCCAGCACTGTTCTTTCCACTGTGCTATGGCATGCTGAGCCCAAACCAACCTGTTGAATTTGGGCCCCATCTTAACTCTTGGAAATTCAGTTCTGAGTTTCAGGTTTACTCTTTGGACCAAACTTTAACTTCATGAATTTCTCTACAGTTTTTTAGGTACCAGAGAATTGAGATTGGAGTGCCTGCAGAACTGCAGGTCTGTTGCTTTCCTGCTTGTTTCTGACTCATACCTTCTCCTGGGCCCCTCTCTGCTGCTGTTTTCCTTCTTGTTCTTTCCCTGTGCAAGTTCACTTCTGCAGAACTTAACTCTTTGTTTTATCCCGAGGCCTCACTATGGCAAAAATGTTGACTGTTTTAGTGAAAGTTTTAGCTAACCAGAGGGACCAGATACAGAAGTGAGTTACCCTGGCTTAATAAGCTTCCAGACATCAGCTGAACTGTGGTAATTAAGTGCACTCCTAGCCTGTGGCAAACACAGGACAAAATCCATGAACGCAGACTTTTGATGATAAACATTTTCTGCTAATGCAGTTTATTTTCTGCCTCTTGTGTTAAGAGCGCACTCGCAGCTAGGATGAATCAGACAGTGTATAACGTTAAGCCCCAGTAATTCACTTTTGTCTCCGAGCTGTAAACTGGTAAGACGCTGCTGCTGATAAAGATGGAAAGCCAGAGCCCCAAAGCTGCATGCAATGTTTGTACACCCTCCCAGAGCTCTGCTTATGGCACCACCAGCGCACAGAGCATATTGCTTGACTGAGGTCTAGAACTGTGGCTGTCGGTTATCGTTAGCATCTGGCTGCATGTGCACTGCGAAATAGGGATACCTACAGGGCAGTTGTCTGCTCGCTGGGATTTGGAATCTTGTAGCCCTCTGATTTGGCAGCTTCTGTGGTGCTTAGCAGCATATGGCTGCTCCATGCGGCACAGGAGCCTTGGTGAAAAAAATAGAATCATAGAATGGTTTAGGTTGGAAGGGACCTTAAAGATCATCTAGTTCCAACCCCCCCGCCATGGGCAGGGACACTTTGTGGTGGTGTGAACTTGACTGCTCCTAAAACAGTTCCTGATAATTGAATGCAAAGCTCAGCTTAGCCTATCTTTGAAGGAGGTTCGACAATTGTATTTGGCAGTTTGATCCCTTTTCTCTTTTAAATTCAGTCTTAACATATTATTGAGTGCAGTATTTCACCTATGTCTTCCCTTGAGTCCTTCCTCCAGACGGAACCTGCCCAGGTGTTTCTCCCAAGCTTTAGTCATTTGCGTTGCTCTCCAACTACGCTCTCCTTGGTTTTTGTCTCTTACAGAGAGCACATTGCCCAGCAGAGCGAAATATTTAGCTCTCAGCTTTGTGGCATTCATGTACCAATGCACTCAGAGTATAAAACACAGTGGAACTGGAAATAGTTTATAACAGCCATTACTTTTGTAACTCTTTAAACTATTTCACACTTCATTTGGAAGGCTCCCCAGTGGTAGATGGCTGAAGCAGGCTTGAGGAAAAACTGAAGGGCACAGCTCTGCAAAAAACATCGTTGAATGGCAGTTCTTGTGTGTTTATTGAATTTTAGAAAGAAACTGTCTTATACAACCCAAAAAGAAAGTAGAACAAAGGTTTCTGTGGTCTGTACCCTGAAAGCATTGGAAACATGTCCTTGAGCAGTGCTAGTTAGATGAGCAGAGTTACAGGCTTAAGAATTTAAGATTGCAGACATGGTGTTCCCTGTGTATCATTCAGATCATTCAGACTGTAATCTATCTTTGCAGATTTTTCTATGTCTGTATTGCATGCTTCTCCTGACTGGAATGTTTTTATATCTGTCTATTTAAATATATTTTTATATAGGTATTTGTCTTCCCACTACTATAGTATTTGATGTCTATCTGTTTGAAAAATCATATGCTTGGTCTGTGTAATTAGTCAATACATTCCCATTTTCTGTAGAGAAAATAAGCCAAGTCTCATCAAGATTAATATGATGTATAAAGGTAGAAGACTTTTTTTTTTCTCTATTTTGAAGAGCTATAACTTGGGTAAGATGCTCTGCCCCCCCCTGCCCATGACTTCTGTATATTTATTTATAAAACAACCCTACTTCAAAGATAGGCTTAAGTCATATAACAATAAGAATCATTATTAGGGAACCTGAAAAGTTAAATTCTTTATCATCTTTTCTGGTTGTGGATTTTGAAGCGCTTTGTATATTGGTATAAAGTACAAAAAGTCTGCACATCACCGATAGCTTCAAATCTTCACATTTCCTTAATTGCTACCCAGGTAAGTAGGATAATTTGCTCCAGACTTATGGCTACTGTGGCAACTCAGAAACTGACTGGAATATTAAACTGACAGGCTGTAGCGGGTTTTATAGGCTTTACTGGATCAGAGGTTTTGTCTGAACAAAGAAATGACATGCAATATCCTGCAAACTGGCTAAAACACAAGGTGAAAGCTGGTGGTGGGTTTTTGCGTTAGCTTTCTTTCCTTCAAAAAAAAAAAAAATCTCTATAAAATGAGGGATGCTAGGTGTGGATTTTAATTTTAGCATTAGAACTGGTAGGGCAGATGGAGTCTCAGGCGACAGCTCATCTGGCTCCTCTATTGCTGTAGTCTTGAAAAGCAAAGACCAGTTCATGCCCTGACTTTTACCCACCCCACAAGAAATTTACCACGGGCTCTCTCTTCCTTCCCCCTGATTCCAGTACCCAAAGCTACACTCTTACAGGTCTATCCTTCCACAGACTAAAGTGAACATTATAAAATCAGATAAACTCACTAATGCACCTTTTTTTTAAAAAAAAAAAAACTTGGACTAAACTAAAGCATGTAGTATAAGTACTAGGTAAAAGACAACCGAAAGTTGGTATTCTGTTTCCCTTTCTGTCCCCTACTGGAGACGTGAAATCCTCATTTTATTTTAACTTTGCCTTTATTTCAATAACATGGAAGCCATTGGCCTTTAAGTAAGCACTCTTTTAACCACAATGACTCTTACACTGTTTTTTTGGAAAACAGAGCTGAGCTTTCCCTGGTGGTAAGTGTAGCGTCACCTCTACACCTTTCATAAAGTGATGGATCTTTGCTGTATTTCATGTGCTGTCTTTCTGAGCTCCTGGATAATGACCACGGTCAGATGTCAGAAGGATGGCCCACACCTGCCCTCCTGGCTTCAAAGTCTTCCAGCCAAAAAGCAAAAGCAGAGAAAGGAAATGATTCACAGCATAAGGGCTGGATTTGATACTGTGATTTCGCATACATGTGCAGACACACAGAGGTCCCTGCTTTCTTTTTAATTTGCTTGCTAATATAAAAAAAAACCCACACGCCCAAACAAAAACTGGAGTCATCAAAGTACATCTGATAATATAAAAACTCTTCTGCCCTCTACTGCTGTGAAGTAGTGGGATGGCTGAGATGCATGGATGTTGTTTTGGGGGAAAAAATACGTAGTCTTGCAACTTATAATTCCAGCCATTTTTTTCACTGACAAAGGGAGGGGAGTGTAAAAGGTACTTAATAATTATTGTGTATGAACTTGAGAGAAACGTGATCTTAATACCTGAAACAGCCAAGAAAAACTACTAAAAAAAATTCTTGAAACTGATAAACTGTACAGCAGCTTGTCAAAGGCAGTTTGGGCTAAATTGTAAATGGTACTACTCAGTCAAATAAAAAATCTGAAAAAACATCAGTGATGGGGAATGTTATGCCATAAGCAAGATGGGTTGTCAACTCTTCTTTTAAGTAACCGTTGCAGTTGTGCTGTGGATGCCAGAGGGGTGTTGCTGCTCTCTTAGCTCTGGCCTTTGAGGGTCTGGGATTCGATGGAGAGGTGAAAAACGGTCTCACGGGCACCAGAGTAAGCTGGCAGGAAGGGAAGGGATCATATTAAATGGCACCATTAAAGCTCACAGCTCTATCTTTACTAGTTTAATCTCATAAATTAATCCACATCGGCCTAGAATAAGTCTTCAAAGAGAAAGAGGTAATTGGATATAAATACTTTCCTTCCCAAACCCTGAATTACAGTGATACGGCAGCAGGCAGCTTTTTGCACTTTGATCTCTTTGCATGATTTTCATTCCCCTTTTTAGCCTTAGTCTTGAGCCTTATCCTCTCATTACTTTTCCACAGCCAACTGTGCTCTCTCTGCTTCCTAGCTGGTCCTCTGGCCATCCCCTGTGGCCCTTTCCTCTTTTAAGAGGCTCAGCCTTCACCCTTTGTTATTCTTTGTTTTCAGTCCTTGGGCCTTTGCTGCGATGAAGTCAGATGAAATATTTGTGCTCATGCGCGCTGATAAAACCCTGCTGAATTCTGCAGAGAACTGTGAGCTTACTCTGATACGTGAAGCCAACTGCTGCTTAGTGCATTTCTGGTGAACCTGCACCCCTGTGGCTTAGCTTCTGCTGAGTGGGAGCAGTGTAAACTCATACCCAGACAATACACCATGTAGATAAACCCTTTGTTTTCTCCAAGTGGAACTGACATGTTTTCATCACTCTTTTGATCACCTCAAGTCTCTAATACACTCTGAACCCTGTCCTGCTTCTTTGCTGTCACGTTAGATTGATAGCTCCTTGAGACAGCTACTGCTTTTTGAATTAAGTCTAGCAAAACAGGACCTTTGTCCTGATTCAGTGAGCCGGACCTTAGGCATGACAGCAAGATAAATATGCCCAAGGAATTCCCTGTGCCTGACAAACACAAGGCTGACAAGGAAACTGAGGCTGGGGCTGAGAGCAAGTCACCTGGGTCCGTCATGAACAGTATGATTTTGCACGTTCCTTGGACAACTTTTGGGCAGATTGCCTAAATCTACAAGGTGCTTGGTGCCCTCAAAGTATGGGGTGGGACTGACAGCCCCAGTGCTCTTCCTACGTCTTCCTCTATGCTTAAGCAAGCTGTGGAAGCAGTTGTCTACCACATGGAACTGTGTGATTCGAGGAAGTAATTTAGTTTGAAATGGATGAGATTTGAGGTCAGCAGTCTAGAGTGAGACTTAAATAAGAAAAGTGAAGATTAAAATATAAGTGTCTGAAAATATTATCCCTGATATTTGCAGCCAATTCCGAGTATAACAAGTATTTCTAGAGTATTTACGAAAATTCCTGAAGAGCTGAAGAAAAGTAAATACTGGTTTTGATATGAAGTTGTTTGCTACAACAGCAGAAAACTGATCTTGCTTAATAATGAAACCCTTTCCAGTCCTGTTTTTTTGTAGACAGGAAAAATAAGAGTGTGTTCTCTTTCATTTTAGCGTCGGCCCTTATGTCTTGATAACGCCAAATGAAACCAGAAGAAACCAATTGCAGCAAAGTAAGTTGAGTTGTCTAATACGGTAATACATTATTTCTACTTGAATAAGTTTAGGGGTTTGTGTGCTTTATCGGCCTTGCAACTTTTATCCTCATTTTTACAGTGCTTTTATATGTGCAGCTGTGACAGTAAAGTCAGTGCTATGAGCTTTCTTCATCATCGTGTAGGCTTTTCTTAAGATTAACTTCCCATCTGGCTAAACTTCATGCAGTGTAAGTCTTGTTCCGGGAAAGGTTTTCGGTAATTTGAGTGCTGGAGCTATTCTAGCTGGCTTCTACAAGACTCAGCTGGAATTAGCTCTATCCCACTTTTACAGGATTGAATTCAGATTGGCGAACCCAACTTTCAAAGCCCTCTGGGTTACAGGGAGGAAGAAGAAAACTGTAAGTAAGAAATATTTTTGAAAGTCCTGTCACGTGGAGACTAAAGCAACTAGAACCGCTGTTGGTTCTTCAGTCTCCATTTAAGGATTGTAGGTGGATCTTTTCATGAAGATCGTGCAGCCTAGAAGGCCCACCATATCCTGGGCTGCATCAGAAGAAGTGGGGCCAGCAGGTCAAGGGAGGTGATTCTGCCCCTCTACTCCACTCTCGTGAGACCCCACCTGGAGTACTGCGTCCAGCTCTGGAGTCCCCAACATAAGGACATGGACCTGCTGGAGTGTGTCCAGAGGAGAGCCACGAGGATGATCCGAGGGCTGGAACACCTCTCCTATGGCGAGGACAGGCTGAGAGCGTTGGGGTTGTTCAGCCTGGAGAAGAGAAGGTTCCGGGGAGACCTTATAGCGGCCTTCCAGTACCTAAAGGGGGCCTCCAGGAGAGCTGGGGAAGCACTTTTTACAAGGGCTTGTAGTGATAAGATGAGGGGGAATGGCTTTAAACTGGAAGGGGGTAGATTTAGATTAGATATGAGGAAGAAATTTTTCACTTTAAGGGTGGTGAAGCACTGGAACAGGTTGCCCAGGGAAGTTGTTGAGGCCCCATCCCTGGAGGTGTTCAAGGCCAGGCTGCATGGGGCTTTGAGCAACCTGGTCTAGTGGGAGGTGTCCCTGCCCATGGCAGGGGGGTTGGGACTTGATGATCTTCAAGGTCCCTTCCATCCTAAACCATTGTATGAGTCTATGAAGATGGGAGAGGTCCTTTTAGATGGAAAATATCTTCACTTTTGCTTGGCTTCAACTCTTTCTGGCAAAAGCAGCCAAGCAGGAACACCCTGAACCTTTACCAGAAATATTAGATGTGTTAAAAAGCTTTCATTGCCAAAGGTTACAACAAAAGAGCCAAGAAATCAATTCTGTATGCAGAGGTGACCAAGCACGGCAGTCCTGCACTCCTTGATGTTTATTTGTACAAGATATGAAAGCTGAAGGAGTGTCAGTCAGCACTCCTCATGTTTTGAGCCCTCAAGGGAACAGTGCAATAAAAACATTTCCTCTCAAACATTGTGAATTTGGCTGAAATGCTTCATCAGCAGTATGGTGTAAGGTTGGGTTAACTTTGGTGACAAGAAAGAAAATGGACTTCTCCTGAACCAAACCATGATCTTCTGGAAGAAGGAATAAAAGCAGATCATCGTTGAGCTGACTCTGACAGCAAAGGTGCTGCTCTGATAAAGGTCTGCATTCACTTTGTGCCACCAGCATGCAAGGTCTGAAGCATGCCAAGTACTTCTGCCTTGGATACAGGCTGAAATAGGGCCTCACCAAATCCAGTCTCTACCTAAGTGCTTGTTTTAAAGGTGAAATAACAAGCTGGTGTCTGTCTTGGGCCTCTTAAGAGGCTTGCCCAGGAACTGGCTTTATCTTGTTAGAGGAGAGCTGGTCTTAGCGTCTGAAAGCCATAGCCTGCCATTACAAAATACGGTTCGTGTTGGTTTTAGTGAGAGGGAATTAAGCTCTTAAGGCAACTGCAGTACTACTCTAAAACACAGCCCCTCTTTCCATAGGCTTTGTGCGCCTTGCTATTGAAAGGAATTGGGTTTTTTTCCAGTGTCAGTTGATTTGAGAGAGCACTTTAATCAACCAGCCATCCGAGAGCATATGGCTGTATTGACTGGACTTGCACTAACTACTTTGTGAACTTGCCACCCATCTCACATGTGGATATCTATGTTGAAGTGTCTTAATTTGAAGCTGACTCATGCATTCCCCTGGTTTTACTTAGGGAGCGTGAGGTTGGGAGGGAAAATTACTTATTCTTCATTTCCCTGCGGAGGACCGTTAACACCACAAGCATTTCCCTCCATGCAGCAATAACATCTTGATTGTAACAACGTCTGCTTTACCTGCAGGAGTAAATACTGTGGCATTTACTTACAGGTTCCCAGGGGTCAAAAAGCAGTCTATTAGTAGTTCTTTAGCTGTCTTTTGGTTTGTTTTTGGGGTTGAGTTCCAGGGTTTGCTTACCATACAGCGTCAAGTTAGGCAAAATGTTTGCCTTGTTAGCTGATCATTGCAGTGACTGTGTAACCTCCTGGGGGTTGTCTTCACCTCTTGATAACAAGTTTGTCTCTTCCTGCATGGGTCTTCAGGGTTGCATACAATTAATGATACCGTCTGCTTCGTAGTACTGCATCTAACGTGCACATATTTGTTTCTTTTTGTACCTGCTCAGTCGCTAAGAAAGAGCTAAATGATCTGGAGCGGTGGAAGGAAGAACACAGGCCAGGGCCAATTAAGTTGGTTCCACAGAGACTGGGTAAGACATGTAAATTAGCCTGTTTTCCAGGACGTAAGACATTTTTCACTTTTTCTCACATGCTACTTATTTAAGAGATTCGGTGTCAACAAGGGTTAACATGAGCCTTCTGTGCTCTTTGGTCATAGCAATGAAGATGTTTCTGAAACAAAACCGCATAGGTTGTCACTCAAGAAATCTGTTGGGATGAGTGTGGAAAATCTACACTAACATTTGGGAAAAAGAGGTGGATTATCTCTCCTGCTGGTGACATTGTCTGTGGTTGATGTCTCTGAGGGGGTGCACACTTGGCATTAGCGTGTAGATGGACAGCATGGGTTGGAGACCCTTCAGTTACCCATAAAAAAACTCCTCTGTGTTAGGGGCCAGTACAGGTGCTTTCCTGATGGCTGGCTCCTGAAGAGGCAGAAGCGATCCCTGCAGCTTCAAGCATTTGCAGGCTAAATGTGCATGAGGCTCTGTATTACCAGTTTTATAAATATAACAACAGAGATGGGTAAATGAAGAAGAGGATAAAAAGCTACAGGAGCTTAAGTCACCCTGAACTGCACGGATGTGTTTAATAAGATAACCAACTTTTTTCCTAGACAGTTGAGAGAAACCGTAGTTTCACTCTTCAATTGTAATCACTATAAAGCATTTAATTTAGAGCTATTTGGAAGTTAGTTCAGAAAAAAAATTTAAAAAATGGAAAAAAAAATAAAAAAAACAACCCATTTTCAAATCTATACAGAGAACAGGACTGCAGGTTGTGCTGAAGCAAAAGGAAGGTTATTAGAAGTGCTTTTCAAGTACCGGTCTTCAGACCTATCTTGTTTTAGTATCTTTCTTTAACGTCTTTGGCACAAAAGTAGGAGAGAGCTGATGAAACTTGCTGACAAGACAAGACTTGAAAGCATCATCTGTATAGAACACGATGAGGACACCGTGCAGTAAAAATGGGATGACCTTGAGGAACTGCACTAATAGAAATGGGACAAAATTCATTCTGACAAAGTGAATGATTATAATGATGCCTTTATTAGTTTTGTAAATCTAGAGGTTTTCTTCCTTCTCTTGGCTGTCATAAGAGAATTTGGGGTGCACAGTGCATGCTATTGTTTTCCTTGACCTGGGAACTAAGTTCTTTCTTTGCTATGCTATACAAGGTAATTTTGGGGTGGTGCACTGTGTATAAAAACAGATACCAGGTGGGAGCCAGAGGAATTTGAACTGACTCCAACCCAGATTTGGTTTTGTGGTCAAGGTGATACTGGTCCCACATGTTTGTTTTGAACCTGCCTTTGCAAGTCTGTGTAATGCCCTCTATTCCCATCATCGTGTGCAGTCGTGTGGCCAGACATGCTCTTTGTGAGTTCATACATACTGGCTGCTTCTTGCCTGTGAGCAGTTCCTGGAAGACATGCCCCTGTCCCGAGAGGACCACAAAGCTGTTTGCTGAAGAAAGTGAAATCTGAAAACTGAGATTTCATGTGTGGTGTCTATGCAGAATGTGTGCAGGCTGGCTGCGTGACTGGGGACATGGTGGCAAACCTGCAGTGACTGAGTGTGGGGACTCTTAACTTCTTCTGGTCCCACTGCATTTGAAAACTTTCCTGGGAAAGAAACAAATTAAAGGGGGAGAGGGGGGAGGCAAGAAAAAGCTGAAAGAATTCAAGGAGGTTATATGAGCTCTTCAGTCACTGTCTAGCTGCCACTTAGAAAGACCCCTGGAGACTGAGACACATGCACTATGTTCAGTGCCTCTGAAAAGAGGTAAGGTGCAAAGATTATTAGATCTTATCATTCCCACAGGAACAAATTTGGAACAGAAGAGAGCTCAAGGAAGGAGAAAAAAAATATAAGTGGCATCTCTAATTTCACAACTGTAGGTACTCATTAAGGTAAAAAAGAAAAAAGTATCCTATGTTATTTTCTCTGAGTGATTTTAAGAGACTACACATCTAGTCCAAATCACCAGAGAATTCTTAAAGCTGAGGTTTCCTAACACTCATGCTTTCCATAGGGTAATAAGTATTCTGGATTTCAACTCTGTAATAGTTGACTGGCAAACTTTCAGGTACCATAGAAGGATGAGAGCAATGAAGGATGCAAGTTCCACCCTCCTTCATAAACAATGAGTGTAGCAACAAATCATAAATGTAATGGCCTCTCTTTTGATTATATTATATAAAGCCAGTCACGACATACTCTTGACTTCAGTGAAATATTCAACAAATTACATCCAAGTGAACTTGAATGAATTAAACCTGGCTGAAAGGCTATAGTCAATGGCTAATAATGATCAGTAAAATACATGTTTAGGGATGATGTCCAGCAATACATGCAGAAAAGTATAGTGAACGCAAGAGTGTTAAATGTTGCCAATAAAAAGCTAGAGAGAAAGAAAGATCAAGCGTCCAGAAGGTTTCAGAACTTGTTTAGTAGCACTTTTATTTCCTAGGTTTGGGAGGAGCCACCCTACGATGACAGCTGTATGCTTATTGCTACTGCAGACCTGTTGCTTGTGTACTGTATGGCCAGTCCTTCTTGAGAGTTTAATCACATGGAGTTATTTGTGTGCAGAGAAACGTTTCCATGCTTAGGGGATTGATCTCCCATTCACTGAACCTCACAAAGGCACCTAAAGAATAGTTACCTTCCATTAGTAAGCGGAGAAAACTACTTTCAGTGAAGTGTGATCCCTCCTGCAAGATCTAGTATAGCTGTCTTACATTTCAGGCACCTCAGGTAGCACAGATCAGTCCTGCTGTTTCTGTAGAATTTAACCATCACATAGTGGGGAACTTCTTAGAAAATCAGTGGGTGAAAATACAGCCCTCATCCTCAAAATGAGGTGGAGGCTGCTGCTGTTTTTCCAACAGCCAAAGGAATGAATTATAGAAAATACTTTTGAAAATAGTAGAGCAGGATGATGCAATCAAAACCACTCCCTCCATCCCTTAAGACCTATTATCACTTTCTCTGTGTGGTGGGCTTTTTGGCTTTTTTGTTTGTTTTTGTGTTGTGGGTTTTGTTGTTGTTGTTCTGGTTTGGGTTTTGTATTTTTTTTTTTTTTTAATTGAAGGCTGAACATTATGGCCAGAGCTTTAGATGTTCTCAAAAGAGAGCCTGTGCCTTTGGAAAGGGCACCTTCTGCTACCTGGATATGAGTAAGAGGTCTGTGGGAAAAGGCTTTGATTTCCATTTCGGAAAGGGGTTTCTTCCTTGAGCCCCAAGACATACTTAGAAGATATTCAAATAATAGCATCCCATTAGAGCTGGCAGAGACTGCAAGGTCCTAAATTTGACAAAAGAGAAACTTTCTGACAAAATTTCTGACTCTGTGTGACAAACCAAGCAAAGGTGGGGATAGCTGGATCTGAAAATGAAGACTCATCTGCAAAGCGTGACTGATTTTCTGAAAATGGAATAGTTCCTCAGTAAACTGATCATATACTGTAGGACATATTTGCTGGCAGAGTGGATGATACAGTGGATGCTCTGTATATAACAAGCTACTGCATTTGACGGATGGATAAAATGATCAAAAAGGTCTCCTGTCTGTTTTCTTTAATGTCAGACAGCTACTGTAATTATGAAAAATTTCCTGTATATGCATACATCCAATCTGTTATATTGCTCTGTTCTGAAATGACTGGCATTTGAACTTAAAATGCTCATGCAAAATGCAATTTATACTTTTTTTTATTTTAAGGTGGAAAGGAATCAGAGGCTCAAGCAAGGCAAAAACAGCAAATGATGCTCATGCAATCTAAATACCAACAAAAGGTCAGGAAGAATAAATTTGTTTGTTTATTTTAAGAACTAAAAAAAAAAAAGCTTTTCGTGAAGTGTTTCATATGGCTATAAAATAAGCTCACAGCTGCTTGACAACAGAAAGTCATGAAACCTGAAGGAAGCAGCAGAAAACTAGAAACAAATGTTCTGCACCAAAGAAAATGAGAAATCTGGCTATAAATATGTACCAACCCATATCACAGATCATATCTAAAATGATAACCAGTACAGTTGTAAAGCGACTTATATGCCTCGCTCTATCTTCCGGCATGTACATTTTGACTAATTGATCAATGTACCACCCCATTCAATGCTTGTGCAGAAATGTTGTTCCTGTTATAAAAGGTATAAATGTTTGTAAGTTATCAATCAGTCGTGTGATTCCTTGCATGGATGCCCATTTATCAGTCCTAGATTTCTCAGCCTTCATAAAGCCAATATTGGAGTAGCTGGTGCACAGCCTGCTTTATTCAGTGCCCCATTTTAAGAAAAAAAATCTGGAAACTTTCCCCAAGCACACTTTAGGTTCGAAAGATGTGCAGTACAGGAATCAAGTCAAGTTACCTTATGTGTGCTTTGTATATGTACATATGTAAAATAATTCTCTGCGTTTATGTCATACAGCACAAGAGGGAAGAATATGTAAAAGCAAAAAAGGCAGCTGAAGAAGCTGAAATCCAGAAAAAGAAAGCAATTCAGAGAGAAAAGGTAAGCACGGTTATTGAAGAGTTGGAGCCATATAACAAAGTTTGTGTCTTGATGCTTGATTTTGCTGAACTACATGGAACAGTCTAATGAAATTAAATGGTAGTTCCAAATTGCATCAAGGAGTTAGGAAAACCAGTCCCCCTTCTGTTTGTAGCTGACTGAAGGATGCGTGACCTGGTGTTCTTTGGGAATTAAGTGTTCCTTTGGCTCTTCAGAAACTCCAGTCTTTCAGTTGCATCCATCCTGAAGAGTTAGCAGAAAGGGAGAACAGTGGGGTCAGGATTAATGTTGTGTATACAGGTTATGTAGTTCACTTTGGCATGAGCTTTCTCTGCAAGATTGGATTGTGGCAGATGGCACAAAGACCTTACAGAAATCCATAATTGCCTGCTGTACACATGGGAAGAATACAAGAAAATCTAGCCTGTCATGGTGGAAAAGGCTTCCAAATCATGAACAGGTCAGTGAAAATGCAGATGCCACTCGTGCTTTTCTGGGGAGGCACACCCAGATGCATTGCTAGTATGTAAGATCACTTTTCCTTCTAGTGTTGGCCAGGTATTGACACTAACGATAGCTCACTTTCACATCTTCCGTTTTATTTTGCATTTGCTCGTTTTATCTAGTAATTCTCACAGCGCATCTTCTCATCCTGTGTGCTGCATAAACCTTTGTAAAAGTTCATTCATGTCTCCGTGGTGGAAACCATGTAACACTTGGTTGAGAATGTAAGGTGAAATTTAAATGAAAAAATAAAAGAGGGGCAGCATGACACTGATGTGCACAGTAGTAATGAGAGAAAGGGAGATTTCAGGTTTGCAAGTTTTGTCTGCACAACAGTAAAAATGATCTTCTGCACAGAAGCTGAATGTTGAGAGTTAATTAAAAAATCATCACTACTGGATGGTGTACAAGGACATGCGTAAAGAAAAATAGCCTTACTTGCCTCTAGGTAAGGGTTAGTCTGTTCCAAGTCTTTCAGTGGTTAGCATTAGTTTTTGGGGATAAACACAGTAGCTCACAATGGTGATAGATATTATCATGTGAAAAGGTCATTAACAGTTACCAATTCATGTATGACTCCAGAAGCAGCAATGATAGCGATGGTAAGAAGGGGATTAATTATATTTTATTCACCTGTTAAATATATATTGTTTGCCCATGGGCACTGGACAAGAAAAATGTTGCAAGACTGCTATATTTTATAGTTACACCTAGAAAATATATTGATGTATCAGTTTTGTTTTCATTCTCTTTAATTTCCTTACCTTTACTCCCACAGATTATAAAATCTTTATAGGTGTTGTAGATAGTAAAACTGTAACTATCAGTTTCTTCTAAAGGAGAATACAACACAATGGCAAACATCTTTGCAAACAGACTGTTTAATTTGAATAAACATATACCCACAAAGCAAACAAACAAAACAGAGGAGCATGAAAGGGAACTCTTAATTTGAATTTGTTTATTTGGGTTGTCTTCCACAATAGTGATTGAGCTGATGAAGATTTCTGCTTGGGAGATGTTTATATATTAAAAATTCAACTCTGTGTTTAAGAGAAGCATGCTGGAAAGCCACTAAAAAGTGTCAATTTGACTATGTCACCCTGCCTGCAGATGAAAGGCTCCCGAGAGCTAAGAATGACAGGAAAGGGATCCCAAAGAACTGGTACTGTACAACCAATGCTGGGCCCTGGTTACCCCAGGAGAAGAACTTTTTTTTTTTTAAAGTGGTAGATTTGTAGACAACCGCACCTGCAGGGCATTAACTGACAGCATATCTTTCTGCAAATTCACAGGCCGCCTTTTCTTGCTGGCCAGTCCTTCTTTTGCTCAAGGTTATTATTCATTCAATAAAACCCAAATTGTCTGACAGTCTGAAAGGAGATAATGGGTAGCCAGCTTTATCAGCAGGAGCCCTGAAACCTTCACAGCCGGAGAGCTACTTTGCCATCAAACGTGTATGTTGAAGCCCTACAGACTGGTGCGCGATGACTAGAATGGGTGCTGGTACTCAGCTCAGTTCTTCCTTGATTGTGAGGATAATGGGCTGTAAGCCAGTGCTGCTTATGAGCATAGGGTCTGTTTGCATTACTGCTTTAATGCTGGTTTTGCAGAGAAAAGCAGTATCAAAAGCAGAACCCAAATGTGGAAGGTCTGCCTCACCGTCTGTTCGAGTCCACCTGCCTGTCTCTGTCATACTTTAATTAACCATGAGGTCAGGTACTGGAATACCAACGCTCTTGCCATCTACTGTCTCTCTCTCCAGCTCCCAGGGAGAAGAATAGTGGGTGTTTCCACCTCATTCTGTGTGCCACAGGACCAGTTGGTGTGAACTGGTACTTGGGTCTCCATGTGTAGCAGTGAACGGGATTTGGGATCCTGTGTGCTCCACGTTAGGCAGTTTGTCCTGGGACTGCTTTGATTTGTTCATGGAGTAACACACGTCTGCATGAGTTTGGCTGTTCTTCTAAGCTAGTGATCTCTGAGTGCCCACTGAAGTGATTCTGGAGAGGCTTTATAATATTACCAGGGGAGTCCCTATTTCTGTATTTGTCTCTAGTGCTGAGATGTGTGTCTGCTCTGCAGAAAGTTTGGGAGTACCTGGGAAGTAGCATTATTATTATTATTATTTGCTTATTAGGAGCAAGCGTCTGCAGTTGGGTATCTTTTGTGCAGCCCTTCACATCACAGATTTTGACCAGACCAAACTATAACTCCCTTTGTGTCTTTTGGGTAAAAAAGGGCTGTCAAAGTTCCCAAGCAGATAAACAAGTGTCTGATATTTGGCTTCTTGGGTTTTTTTTCAGCTTTCTGCATTTGTACTGTACACAAAATAGCATAACTTCAACGGGATATTTCTGTTTCTTGTTATTCAACCTCTGTTCCTGTTACCCTGCCTTTAGCCTTTCCTTGTATATTGTAAATCTTGATTGAATATTAAAACATTAAAAAGATTTTAAGTGAAAAGGCTTAGTGTAATTCTACTGTGTGAAACTTTCTTTTGCTTTTACATTACATAGTAACAGTCCTGCCATCTTTAGAAACTGTCCTATTTAGAATAAGCTGTAATTTCATTTTATTCTTTATCAAATCATGTGCTCTTTAATTTGACTGTGTTAATCAGCATGAATGGCCCTTTTCGGGAATTTGTTAAAACCAGGCACTTTACAGACCTTCTGCTAATGCTTTTCAACATGTTTACCTTCAATATCACAGCTGTTCCACTCTTGGCTTTGTTTTTGAAGACCGTGCCAAATATGGAGTGCTTTGGCAATGTCTATTGATAGATTGTCATTAGTTAGAGAATGTCCAGTCCCATTGCCTGTCATTTGTAAGTGTCCTAAGCAGGGGTCCCAGGGTGAACTTCCAGAGTAGCAAATAGTCACACCAGCCACAAATAAATAATTTCAATATGCTGGAGTTTTCTTCAGGCACTATTCTGGTGGTAGAATAGCTGTAGGATATTTCCTTTTTTTTTTATCTAGTGGGAGGCAGGGCTGATGTTGAAGGATTGTATTTATCAAAGTTAATATTACTGTGTTGTTCTAGCTAGGAGCTAGACGACAGCAACTCCAGTGAGCTTTGGATTTGAACTTTCGGGAGCCTTGCAATATGAGGGTGGATCCCATGTCAAATCCTTTTTCAGAGGTGAAGGCATCAGCTTGCAGTGTTGGGCAGTGGTGGGGAAAAGCCTGGGAGCTATTACTGGTGTCTTGAGGGTATCAACATCCCCTTTGACAATAATAGATGCCATCAGATTTTCTTCCTCTTTCCTTTCTTTCCCTGTAAATTGTTGAGTTGCACAGATGGGTGGGAGTCTCTTGCTTAAAAAATTATCTGTCTCTGGGTAGATGGATAAAGGAGCAAACAAGATACCCCTTGTACACTACCAAAATTTACCTATACCGTGGGGTGATATTCCTTACTTCAATTTGATTATTTATTTTTTTAATTGCATCAGTACTTCATACATTCTACCACTGTCTCAGTATGTCAGATGACTGAGCAACAGGACATCTTATTCAGAGATTCATCTTCCTCCTTTTGTTTATTTTCTGATTGCCTTTTTCTGAATAAGAACTTTAAGTCATTTGCCTTCCAACAGTTTATATCGCTACACAACATAGTGGCTCTTTTCCTATCTGCAGACATCTGACAGGATTTTTTTTCTTAATCCAATACATGCCAAGGAGGAATTTGCACTTGTTTTGCAAATCTCTTCCAGACAGTCGTTCTTTATCCAATTAAAAAATACCTACCCTGAAATCACTGAAGGCAAAGTAATTGAGTAACTGCCAGTAGAACTGTAATTTTTCTGAAATGTTATTGATTGTGGGACAGGAAGAAAATGATGGGGTGGAGGGGTTACACTGCTGTTCTTAACACCACTTTCCCCCTTACACACACACACGCACCCCCACACCCACCCACCCTGTTCTACCTGGCCTTGCACAATACCTCCACCCAGGTAGGCTGTCCTCTCCCTGATTTGGAGCTCTGACCAAACAGGCTGTTCCCACCTACAGCTCCCTTATCATCACCGCTAAGTATTGTCTGAAATTTCCAGGGCACTTCGTTTAGAGCAATGTCTGGTTGCTGGGTTACCAAACGATTACTTTTTTTTCTATTTGAGGGTGGGCGATGAGCAGTGTGACAGTCCGAGGTTGCAGTTTGTTCAACATGCAAGTGGGTGTGATCCTTGGGCGGGTGCTCTTATTGGGGTACCCCCTCCACACCAACTGCAGTGTGGGAGCTCGTGCTTGAAATATAGCAGGGCTGAAATCCTGGTTTGGCACTTCTGATTTGTGCTTTTAATACACTGAACTGCCATTTGACTGCCCTTCCCACTGGACCTACCTACAGCCTGCGTGTCAAAAAAGAAATGTGGCTGGCCTCCTTTTGACTGGAATTTAGCTTGAGCTACATATTGCTGTTGCAGCAAGTTCTCTAGTTTCTGCTTTATTTTAACGTTTTAGTGTACTTGATTTTGGGGTGTGGGGCAGCTTAGATGACCCTTCCGTTGGAAATTCCATGCAATTTTCTATTAAAGAACGTAATCACTTGTGTGGTATCCAGATTTCCAGAGAAGTTTTGTGTGTCAAGGTTTTGGCTGACTCTTGCACTGGTATCTGAGGCAGAATAACTCTGGTTAAGTACAAATGTCTCCCACTTTCATCTGTTCAACTGGACAGCACCTGATGCTCCTGAAGGCCATAGGTCTATGTGCAGAGCTACATGTACCACTGCACTTCCACTGCTACAAGAGTATCATCTGCTTTGGTGCAGTGGTTCACATCTTCTGCTTCTTACTAGGACCAATCTTGCATCAGTTATACCAAGAGATGGCCCCAACAGTGCTGTGGCATGAGAACTATGAAGGCTCTCGAGGCCCTTTGTGAGGACAGATGGGTCTGCCAGGAGCGTAGGGTGGTTTTCTATTTCAGACTGGTCTCTTGACTAGGAAGTGTTTGGTCATGTCTGAATACTTTTAGATTTGAGATTACGTCACTTCTGTATCCAATTGCTGCTATAGTTCTCTTAAAAACTAGGTTATTGAAATACTTGAATTGAAGTAATCAATGTTTGGTTTCTGGCTTACTGGAAATCCCAAGTATGTTTTCTTGTTTTTAATGCTGTAGGCAGAGAGACTTGAAGTTAAAAAAAGGCAGCAAGAAATGCAAAGAAGAGAGATGTTCCATGAGGATCAATATTAGTAAGTAAAATTTGAAACTTACTACCTAAAATTCCTCATCTGCTTGTCCTTCTGTTTTGGGGTTTGGTTTGTGGATTTCTTGTTGTTTTTTGGGGTTGGGTTTTTTTGTTTGTTTGTTTGCTTCTGTCTGATTTGGTGCTTGGGAAAGGTTTGGCTTCTGTTTTTTCACTTTTTGACTTGAAACTTTTGATTTCAGGGCTAGAGGCAATGGGCACAAACTGAAACACAGGGGGTTCCTCCTGAACATCAGGAAACACTTTTTTACTGTGAGGGTGACTGAGCACAGGCACAGGCTGCCCAGGGAGGTTGTGGGGTCTCCATCCGTGGAGATATTCAGAAGTTCTGGGCTCTAAGTGGCCCTGCCCAGCAGGGGTTTGTACAAGATGACCTCCAGGGTGTCCCTTCCCACCTCAATCACTCTGTGATTCTGTGAAATATTCTAAGCCTCCTCCGTACCTTTTTCTGTGAGAAATTTGGTTCAGTAGATTTCTCTTAGCTTCTCAAAACATACACTTTGAAATGAAAACTGTGAATTTTAGGAGGAGTTTGTGCTTTCTTTCTCTAATGGAATCAGTACGTGATCATTCACTCTAAGACTAATTATTGAAACAGGATCTAAATTACGTCTCCACCCATTTATTTTAGTGACTAGTAAAGAAATTTAACCCACATGGAAATAATGAGGACTTCCTATATTTAGCAGTCTTACAGCTTAAATGTAGAGACCTGCTGTGAAGACCTGTTTCCCAAGAATACCTCCTTGATGTCAGATTTAGATACGGCTTAACTCCTGACATAATTAAGTTCATTGGCAGTGAAGTTCCTGCCTTGCAAGTTCATTCTACCCTATTTATTTATTTTTAACTGATCCAAACCAATTCTATCACATAATTAGCACACGATGCTGTTTAGTCACCTTTACCTTTTTTATCTTTGGCACCTGAAATTACTCACTTTTGTTCTTAGCATGATTAATTGCTCTTTCCTCCTCTGTGACCTTTAAAGGAGTCACTTTTGTACTATGCTAGTAGCTCCAGTTCCTTCAGCATTTGCTCAGACTCTGTTCTGGAATGTATAGACATTTAGTGCTTTCTCACTGATCTCAGCCTTTCTTGTCTTTTTCCTTTTATTTCTTCCCTTTTGGCTTTAGGTACAGCTCTTTCCTTAATTACATTGCCAACATTTGTCTCTAGATATTGGTATTTTGCTTGCTGTCTTCTGTTTGTCCTGATGTGGGTTTCCTACACTTCCCCCCCCCGTTTGCTTCCTCAGGATTTCTGGATTTCTGAAGACCCTGCACAGATTTATATCTCTGTCTGTCTGTTTCTGACAGACTACACACCTTCATGCTCTTTGAACTTAACTCAACAACAACCTCATTGTATCTTTTCGGTGCAGGGTTCTCAGTTATGGGACTTGCTTTTTCCTGAGGGAATCGTCAGGGTTCTTATCTTCCCATTTAATCTAATTTTTTGTCTTAAGGCTTATTCAGTAATAAAGATAGACATATCTCTTCCTTTCCCTCACCTTCCCCGTCTGTACCTTTTTTTTACTTAGGGTGAAATGAATTCTGCTGATGAGAGCTTTTTCCATTAAAAACAAGCTTGGTTCTGTCAAAAGCAGGCCCAAACCCTCTGAAACACCTTCATGTCGGCAGTCAGTTAGTCTCCAGGTGGTGTGGGATCTCAGTCTGCCTGCACACAGAGAAGGAGACTGACAGGCAGCTGTTCTGCCCACCAATTTAGGAAACCAAACTGACTGATGCAACTGAAGGTAAAGATGGACTGTCAAGCTCCATTGCTTGAGATTAGGTTCAACTATCAGAAGATTATTTGTACATACTATGTATTGAACATACACTAGGAGATACCGTAGATACTGCACCTGGAGGAAGTGAGCTGAAACCCCACCTACAGTGAAGGCAATTTTGGTTAAGCAAAAACCTCCCATGCTGTAGAGAGTGACACTAGTGCCTTCCCTGGTCTGAAGGAATCCTCTGGTAGGCAGAGGAAGAGGAGTCTTTACCACTGGATGTTATTGGGTTTGCATTGCTAAGATACATTGGCATTACGGAGGATAAAATCCAGGAGTAATAGAAAGATGCTGTGCGACATCTCAGATCTTGTAAAGTAACTGCATTGAAGTACTGCCAGTTATTAGAGACATGTTTGCATGGACGTGCTTGGTATTTAGACGTGCTTTTGCCTACTATGCAAAAAAGAGTGACATTACTTCCATCATCTAAGACCCCGTGTCTGGAGGTGAAGAGAACAAATATGAGGTTGTGCTCCTTTCCTTGCTTTCTCTGCTGGAGTATTTTGATCTCCTCCTCCGCTTACTAGGAGAGGGGAGAAGGAAGGTCATGCGCTGCATATAAAGCAATGACCTCTGCAAAGTGATGGCCTGTGGCGCTGTATCAAAAGATAAGCTGCCTTGTTAGTCTGTCCTCTGTAAGCGTCTGTAGCTGCCACATCACAATTTTCCTGGGGAGATCAATGCCTGCCAGCAGCCTCATTAGCTGTGAAACCTTTTAAAATTGATCACCACCTCTAGTGTATCAGCCTCCATGGGGTACAGCCCAATCAGTACCTCTCCCATATGAAGTGCCGCTTCTATTTGGTGAGGAAAGGCACTTAAGATTCTTATGTCATTAACATACTCTGACAATAAAGTATGATGCTGCCCAGAAGTTTGTTGCTCTGATTAAATTCCTCTCATGATTAAAAACAAGAACTTCTCACTGATATCCCTTTTCCAAGGGTGTAATGTGAAGTAAGTGAATGCCAAGAGGAAAAATTGTCTGCAACCTTGTCCGCTGTCTGCAGAATATAGTTATTTCTTATCTCTTGAAAGCCTTGTTAGCTTCCTTGTGTACAACCGGACCTTGAAAGTCAACTGTATCTTTTATCATAGTTGCCTGAGTATGTGTTTGTGTCTTGTGAGAGTGAGGTCTAGACACACGTGCAGAGTGCTGTGGAAAAGTCTGCAAGCTTCTCTCTTTTGGAATCAGCAGCTTCTCTTTTGGGATCAGCAGCTCCTTTACCCAGGTGGACTCAAGCTCTATTAGGTGACTAAAATGGGCAAAACTCACAAGGTATCTCCTGAAGTAGCTGCGTATAAAAAGCCTGAAGAACACACAGGAGCAGACTTTGGGCTGGGGAAGTTGCTGCATGGCACGATTGCTATATTTTGTACTAACAGAGGAGAAGCACTTCAGGGATTTATTTGTGATAGTGTCACTGTGGTTCTGCCTCTGCAGATGCCAGATCTAGAAACTAAGGAGTACATGTGCACTTTTCTACTGGAAACTACTTACACATGAAATGGAGTCCTTCCTTTTGAGTAATGATGTTTTGGATGCATTTTACATTGATGGCCTGTGGTAGAGTCTGTGTTTCTGCCAGAGCATATTAAAAAATGTGCTAGTGTAGTCCCTATTTTGCAATTGCTAATCCTTGTGAGGAAAGGACTGAGTGTCTCATCTTTCCAAATGGGAACGAAGAAGAGGTTAGATGGCTGGCCCAGGACTTTTCAGGACATCCCTCTTTAGTTAGGAGACAAAAATTGTCATTTAAACAGTTACGAGGCATGGCTACCTCATAACTTGCTTTTCTCTGTGGCTTGCTGTGCAGGCTGTATGAATCTGTGCCTGAACTGTAGCGTATCTCACCATATGGTTTTAGCCCAGCTCTCTAGGAAGGTGCTTTGGATTCGACTTCCCAGAAACTGTAGTGCTGGATGTGGTCTGCTGCTCTTCTAATAGCCGTCTACCTATTTATGTAATGGGAAAAGCAGTCTAGCACATAGGGTTTCTTTTTAATAGGGCATGATGGCTGTTGTATCGTTTCATCCTTCCCTTTGTTACATATTCGTGCCTCTGTTTTTGTGGAGGTTGTACTCCTGTAAAAATTCCTGGCACTGCTGCACTCGGGTACATGTGTGCACTCAATATATTCTGCTCAAAATTTGGAGCTGGAAATTCAGCCAGAGTGCCTCTAAGTGCATATTCCAAATACAATGCAAGAGGTTCACCAAACCAAGCTCATATACACTTGCCTGCCAAAGCAGTTCTCTCAAAAGTCATAAAATGCAAGAAAATAAAACCTGAATCGAAACAGATTTTTTTTATTTATTTATCTATTTTTACAGGATAAATACTAGTGTCCTTGCCAGTTTTCAGTCCCCTATGATGTGTGGTTCAAACAGCAGGCTGGTAACAAATTTTCCCCACAGAAGTGCAAGTGTAAACCTGACCAGACTTTTAATATAGGTTGCTAGAGAGAATGAAAGAGGGCTCGCACAAAAAGGGTTTGCAGCCTTGAGAATCTTTTGTTTGCTTCTTTTCAACACAATGGTCTTCGTTTTGTTCATTTGCTCCTGATTATTTTAAGTGTTGTCAATTATTTAGCTAACAGGCAGAAAACTAGGCTTTTATAGACATCCAAAGGGACTCTCTTGAGTGTAATAATGAAGGCAGTTTATTGAACGCCTGTGAGGTTGCTTTCTAATTGTATGCATTAATCTGCCCATGCAAGCTGGCTGAAAATATAGAAGCAGATTGCACATGCAGATGGAGCACACAGAATGGAGGACCTATGCAATAGACTTATACAAAACTGCGTTTTCCTTAAAACTGGATTTATGCTTATTACTTCAGATAATAAATGAAACTCGATGTCTAAAATAACTTCCAAGACTATTGGATGAGTTGGTGGGAGGAAAGAATAGCCTAGCTGTATTATTTCATGCAGTCAAGAAAACAAAAAAAGCAAGTGGGTTGACAGGAAAGATTAGTTTTGAGTGTGGGTGGGAAGTGATGAAAATAATTCTGCTGAGAAAGTTGCCTTTTTTTTTAAAAAAAACCCCCTATTTTTAAACTTCCTTGAAGCCTTATACCTAAAATGAACTAGTGCCACATTTTTTGTTCTTATCCCCAAGAACAGGAACACATGCTCGCGAAGTTGCAGACAAGAAAGCCTACCAGCCAAAGATAGCACAGTTTTGATCACTATCATTAGATTTGTCCAAGTCCTCCTTAGTATGCTCGTGCATTACTCCTGGTGAAGTCTGTGAATATTGCATTGAGCTTGGTATGTGTCTACTGGAAGGATTTCTGCTGGAAAACAAGTGAACTAAATACCGAGAGGATGGCCTTTCTTCCCAGTAAAGGGCATTGCAGAAGAGCCATCAGCATCATGCAGGAATTTAATGGGTTAATTATTTCACATTGTAATTTTTTTACCTTGTAGCTTCCAGAAAAAGATAAATCCCCCACCCACACGCACACCAAAAAATGGACATTAGTTCATGCTGACAACTTTGCACACGGCTTATGTTTGTTTCTTTCTTCTTACCTAAAAGTAGACTCTGTCTTGCTGCAGGTGTAGGTTGGAGTTGAGGTACAGAACCAGAATTCATGTAGAGCTGGCAGCATGTTTATTGCTGACAGACTGAGATGTTTTTACTACCTTGCCCATTGTCATGGCCCAGCTGTGGGACACATGGCAGTTGCTTGTAGCCTTCTGAGCTTATTTAAACCATGTAAACTTCTTGCTGTGGTAAATCTCTGCAAATAGGAGGGGATGTGAGATGAGGTACGTATAACTGTATACCGGCAAAAGCCGTGGGTGTCCCCACTCAGGCTACTTGCAAATTTCTTAATGACTTAATTTTGAAATATGTACCTTTGGTGGGATTATTTTCACAAATGGTATTATTGCCCTCCCCCACAGCTTCATTCCCAGTTTAGCAAGTGATTTTCATTAGTGAAAATCCCAACTGCACCGCCCTTTGGAGTCTCTTTCTCCATCTCCCAACGTAGAATCTATGGGAAACCTGCATAAATGGACAGCAATCTCATCGACCTTTGTGTCAACTTCTAGAATTTCTTCTGTTTTAGGATTTGATTTTGTTAGGCCACGTGACAGAGGAACAGCGATGGCCCTAGTACCAGCCAGCCTAGCTTGTGGGTCATAGCAAGCACCGGCAGAGCCCACACTGAGGAAGGAACAAGGACATCAGTAAGAACACATCTTCCATGGACCTTACTGAAATGAAGGGCAGCTTTTCTTGTGGGTAGGCTTTGGCAGAGTTAAGCAACTGATCTTAATTCCTGCAAAAGTTGAGAAAGTTGTTGTACCTAGCCAATTAAATATGTTGAAGTGGGAAAAGTGTAGATATGCTTGCTGATGCTGCAAAAAGATGCATCTTGAATGAAATTTGGGTTTGGTTTTGAGAGGGGGAGTCCTGCTATTGTTTAAAAACCATTGTGAAACTTCTGGGCCGATGTGTGAAACTAACATTATCTGTGCATTATGCATGGTTCTTAGTTTGTCAGCTGAATTAGAAGAAAATGGTGAAATATCACTTCAACATTGCTTACTAGCAATGAATTTGGAAGCTGATGTGTCCATGTCATTCAGCATTAGGTGCTACTTCTTTTGTCTTAGTGACTACTCGTATTTTCTCCTCTCTGAACTGGCTATAATGATTTACCTGGCTTGGGATTCTTTAATTTTATTTCTTATTACTGTTTTTGAATGGGGCTTAGCATACTTCTGGACATTCATTTGAGCAGAATTATAATGCTGGAGATCCTGCAGCTTGAGAGAATGAGGAGTTCAGGAGCTTTCTTGTTTTCAGTAGTAAGAAGAGTGTCCATTATCTTTTTAAAATTGTCAAGAGGAATAAATAGATTTATGATCTATGCAAAAGTATCGTGCTGCTTTTTTTTCAAAAGCACTGGCATAAAAGCCAGTATATTTTTCTGTATCCTGGCATTTCAATATCCATCAATTAAAGCAAAAGAATTAACTGCCACTGGTTTCACTGGGAAGGAATAATGAAGATTACAAGAAGCCTTTTTAATTGATGCATTTTTAATGTTAGTCTGTAAAACAGACTTAAAGCCAAGAACTTTATGTGTAGGCAGAAAAATTATTTTCTTTACATCTTTGTTCTGAGAGGAATACAGTCTCAAATGAAAAGCTTAGCAAGCGGTGCTGTGCGAATCTTGGGTGGGGGAAGATGTTGGGCCCTACGTCCATATCCTTATGTATGTCCCTAAGGATGAATCCTTTTCAGGACTGGCTCTTCTGTTTGCCTTGTAGATGTGACCAAATGACGCACAAAGTTAAAGACCTTATTTTGCACAGGATTTTAGACCTCAGGTCCTGCAATAAGATCAGTTGTGGGTCTTTAGATCTTCCACAGTTGCACACTGGAATCAACTGTGGTGCTTTCTGCTTCTTGGCTGTTGAGACTGTTGACCCTGTTAGAGCACGGGAACTCCTACCTTGGCCAGAGGAACCTAAGCTCACTCCAGCTTTTATATCCACCCCCTTGTCTCACCCCAGTGGAAATGTGGGCAGTTATACGCATTTAGTCCCAAACAATAATAAATGCCTGTGGATTCCCTGATCTACAAGTATCTTGCGAGTGCAGGGTGCCAACTCTAAATCCCTAAATTATACTGTTTTCACTGGAACACCTAGCAAATCCATGTTTCTGCATTTTATGTGTACTTGTTGAGCTTCAAGTATACGCTTTTACGTAATAGCTTTTAAGCTGAAGAATAGTTGTGAAATGTAAAGCGGTATATCTGAGGACTCACAGAAAGCATCTGCAACATGAACTGATTTCCACAGTCATGCACTGTCCCCTCCTCAACGATCCTGGCAGCAGAGTCAGTCTTTTCCCATGACAGCTCTGAAGAGTTTTTCAGCCCACAAATCCAGTATTGTGCTTCACTCCCCCATGGCCACATCTGTACTAATAAATTAAACACCGTCAATCACTGTCACTTCTGAGGCCAACAGGCCCGAGACTGCCTGCTTCCATTGCTAGCAAACCTTTCTACGTCCCAAAATGGGGCGGTTGCATCCAAAGTGCCTGTTGGGAGTTACTTGTGGTTGATAATCATTCCCAGACAGCAGCCAGAAGTTGTTTGGGAAAGTGCTATTTGGAACAAGTCAAATTTATTCCAGGAACTGTTACCACAACATAGATGACTGAGTTCCCATACTGAGGGTATTGCCTGGTACTATTAAATGTACCAGTATGGGAGTAGCCTATTTTAATTAGCAGAGCAAAAGGCTCATTCCCAGCAGCCTAATGGGAAATAGGGCTACCAAGAAAGACAAATTACCCTCATAAGATCACTCCAGCTTAACCAGCGCTTCTGAATGTCTCTCTTCCATTCAGCTTGGTGCTTAGGGGCAGTCAGAGCTCAGGATAGCAGCCTGTTAGGAGGGTGCCATCTTCTTGGTTTGTCTAAATTTTGGATCTCCTTTTGCCTAGCTATTTTTGAAGGGTATCAGGATGCTGCTGTATTCAAATTAATTTCTTAAGCTTATGCTTTTCTTTCCTTAATATTAATTAATTTGGAGGAACACATTTTATTAGCTTCTTTGATTGCCATTGAAGTTTTAGGAAATGAGTGAGATGTTACTCCAACTGTCTGAATGTGGAGCACCTATGGACACTTTGAAATGCTGATTTCCTTCTGGAGATAATGCTTTCCTCTCTAGAACATTAATTGAACTGTCATCTCTCTGACTTCCCCCTTTCCCTGCAGCATGGCTTATGCTATGCTCTGCATTGTTATGACTTTAGGTTTAATATTATGAAAAATACCATTCAGACAATATTTTGACAGTCTGGCAACTGCAGATGCGTTGCTGGGTTGCCATAGAGATGTTACACAACAAATTAACATATATGACTGAATTGGCTGAGTTTTTTCTATAGTCAGGTTCGGAAATTTGAGTCCCTTTCTTATGATAAGGATGTTTCATTAATGTATTATTCAATTTGGTGTAGTAGGGTTTTTTTCTGTATTCAAAGGCAGTACACAGCCTTGCTGAGAAATTTCATTTGCTTCCACTCTTTTAATCATCTTTTCTAATAGCAAAATGGAGTTAGCTTTTCATATCAGTGTGCTGATCCAGGAAATGCAGTGTCTTAACCCTCCACCCCATTTTTATGCAAATAACAAGAACTTCCACATAACCCATGTCATTCTTTTGCCATCTATAAGGAATTAGGATATTCAGGTATACTCCTACGTTGCCAGATATTTCTTTGCAGAGCTTCAACCTTCTCAAATATATTCCAGACTTTCTGTAGGAGTTCTTAGTCTTTCTGGTGTAGAAATAAATTGTTACTTTAGCAGTTTTAGCACAGGTAGAGAAACACAAAATCTGCAATTTAAAACTTCAAGTTCCCCAAATTATCCTGTGCAATCTCACTGCTCAACCACTCATCTTCCATGGAAAAAATATGTGTGCTTAATGCTTGGGTGAGAAGACTATTAATTTATTTAACCTTGATATACAAGTGCTTCATAGATCAGGGAATCTTATGTTTCACTTGGTCCTTTCTGTATTGCATGTTGGCTGAGGTCCATGTTAACTGCCCAGGTAATGAAGGAAAGGGAGTGAACTGGGAATGCTGGGACTCTAAAAGCACGGCTTGCTACAGCTTGAGCAAGTACCCTGCACCTGAAGTGGTAACTTGGTTTTGTATTGTGTAGGGTAGCAGAGAAAAACTTGCGGGTTCTTGTTCTTTTTCCCCACTTCTCATCAATTTAACCACTGACCAGCAGGACATTTTCCAAAGTTGCAGCTACTCACCGTTTCAGATCATGGAGTGAAAGACAAAACCGCACTTGTTAGTCTGTTTCACCAGTTAGTCATCATCACTCTTTGACAGCCAAGGCTTTTTCTCCAAGGTTAAGTAGCTGTCTTTGGTAGCAGCATCTTCTCCCCCACAGAGCTAGCTGGCTGCCCTCTTTGCAGAGTAAATCTTTGTGTTGAATGCCTCTTGAAGCACTCTTTCTGCTCTCACTTCAGTACTTTTATGCTTTCCAAAGCTGTACACAGAAATAAAATTGCCTCTTTCCACTAATTCTATTCCTTTGAGCGAGCAAATACTTGAACAGATATGCCTGGAACTGCAGGTTAGGAAACTGATTCCTGATCGCAGTATTGTTCTTACCATTTGTTTATGTTGCTGCTTGTGACTTTGTTTAACTGTACTTGGTTGAAACTGTGAGCAAAGCAATGCTACTTTGAAAATCTGACTTATAAAGGATGAAATTGGAAAAATAAAATTGTCCTTGCCAGAATAAGAAATGATGATGTTGTGCAGTTCTGCTTCAACTGAAGACAAGTATTTTTTTTCAATGCTACAAAATGCTTCGAAGTCTTTCTGCTTGATGAAGTAATCTGTTGTAAGGCTGCATTGTGTTAACTATGAAGGAAAATTGTTTAAAATAAGCTTTTAAATTATTTATCTGAGATTTATGAAGCTGGTAGAAGGATTTGCAACAATTCAGTGAAGCAGTTGCATCCTGATGAAGTCCAATGGTATGCAGGTCTGTGTTTTAGGAGCTTCACAATAAAGAAAGCGAGCATAGTCACTGTAGATCCCAAATACGCAAATGACAATAATTGTTTGCTTAAAAATTCCTCCCAGCAAACATCTGTCCACAATATAGGTTCTTTATCCTCTGTCCCATTTCATTCTGTCTGTCTCCGTAACCTTTTGTTCCACCTGTGATGTTTTCCAGCAGTCACATGATAAAACGTCTAGGCTAGATTCCAAGGGTGGAATAAAAAGCTGTATTTGTTTTTATGGAAGCACTAACAATTCTATTTGGATTGGATTTCTTCATAGCAAAACCAATGAATTATTGAACAGATTGGACTTGGGTTTGCCAAAGAGTGATTCCTGTCAGATTGCTAATCGTGGCCCGGAATCTACAGCATGGGTAAGCAAAACCGTAGCACATGCTATATTTTCCATCAGCCTTCCAGGTGCTGTCAATAGTGTAATATTAGAATATTCTAATTGAGCTTAATTGTCTAGACATAACTCAGTGAGTACCAAGGAGTGTTTCTGGGTGAATGAGATTGCTTACATTGTCTCTGTCATATTGGCAGAGTATCCTACATAGTAGGGGACTGCCTTTATTACTCACAGATCTCTCTCTGATAAATGAGACCCAGATTTATATTCTAAGGTCAGATGAGAATCTTAAATGTGCTCTGTATTCACCAGTTGGTGGCAAACTTTTCTGAAATCTCAACTAGTTCATGTCAGTGGATGCTTTGCTGCATTAAAAATTTAGTCAGAAGAGGAGCTTATTTCTCACTGCATCCTAAAAGTGATTCCATAGACTGCTTGGGGACTTTGCCCCAGTTTGAATAAGCCTGGTAAATACCAATGTAATTAGGGAATAGACAAAGTATTGCTTAAGTTTCATTATTCTAATTGTCTCAAAAAGGCTTTTCCACATATGATCAGTCTCTTCATGTCTAAACCAAGCTTTCCTACTGATGTAAAAACTTGCAGTGAGGAATATTAACCCTGAGACAGAAGCATTTCTCCTTTAGTGAAGTTTGTATTTGGGGGAAGAAAGAAAGCAGGCACTCCAATGGACAGAAATTGTTACAAGCAATAGCCCTTAGTCAGCAGAAACTCAGAATTATGCAATCAGGGCAGCCCTTTGTTGTATACAACTTTGAACACCAAGAGCTGTGTAAAGACAGGGGAAGATTTACCTCCATATTTCCTCAGAAGCCTTGGAAATGTGCAAGACCCTTCCGTTACAGAGACTGTAACAATATACGACAGCTCTGTCTTGCTTCTAGTATCTCTTCCTAGTTTTCGTTGCATGAAAAGGGAAGGTGATACTGAAAATAGGCTCCTTTCCCCTTTGATTCCTCAGGTCATTTTGTGTCTCCGAAAACCCTAAAGAAATCTTAGTGTATGTGGGCAGATACGTAGCCTGAAGGAGCCAACTTCCACCCAGCAACGCTGGGCAGGTGGTCATTTGCAGGAGAGTGGCTTTCTGGCTGTCTTTTGTAGTCCTGGGTGGACAAGCAAGAGGGACTATGGGAAGGGAAAAAAGATGTCTTGAAACCACTTCTACTTCCCTCTTGAAGCATCTGACGCTCCAAACAGTGGGAAGCTTGTTCTTTAGTAGGGCAGACCCAGCTCTGCAGCTTTTCGTATAGTGTGAACATTGAACTGTGAAGACAAGTGAGCTCATGTCCCCAGGACTGACTTGGATTTCAGCATTTAAGTGTGGTGTCTTCATATCTGTACAGAACTGGGTGGATGTCTGAAGGAACACTGAATTCTTTCAGACATACTGTGAGCCTTTGCCTTCTATTTCAACTACCTATGTGTGCCTTTCTCGTTTCAGTTTTTGAGTGGTTTCTTAATAAGTTATGCCAAATTACATGCTATAGTTCATCTTTGGCTTCACCAGCATCCAAGCAGACAAAATACACAGTTTATCTGTGCTGGGTTTTATTATTATCAGCTGATGTTATACATGTCTTTTGTGTGGCAGCATTTCTATAGCTTTGCGAATCAATTCATCACTTGCTTATAATGCAGCAATGCAGTTAGCAAAATGTCTTCCCAAGCAATTTGGATGAGGTACAATCTATAGGCATATGCCCAGCCTTTGTGCTTTGTGTGAGGAATCTGAAGCACATAACCAATGAGTTGTTATCTAAATAAATTTGGCATAGTACCAAAATGCTAAACCAGTGGGAAAACTTGAACTCTAATTTTGATGCTATCTTGGACCTGTGCTTTGTCTGGAGTAATTAAAAGATTCAGGAACAATGCATTTGAAATAGCGAAGTGTGATAAGCTTAGGAAGTGCCTGACATGCATGTTAAAAGGGGGCATATATATATGTGATTTTTTAAATTTAAAATTCACCTTCTCAAAAAAGTTTGGAACAATGTAACGTTGATGAAATTATTTCCCTCACATCATTTCTTTGATAGTGATATTAATTTAGCACACCTAGTTCGAATCTCAGTGTCAAATATTACTTGATGTGCGTGAACAAATTTGACTTCTTTGGAGTGACTCTGTCATTGATGACTTTTTTGGCTCACTTATTTAATCAAGCTCATAATTAATTTTAATCCTGTCTTTCAAAGTGTTACCAACCCTGTGTAGATTTTTACTGTCTTCCAACTTGATTAACATACACTCCACACAATTCTCCAAGCCATTATGGAGAGTAATGAATAATATTGGACACAGAATGAGTCTCCCTGGACACATGTAACAACTCCTCCCAACTCAAAATTGAGCTATTAATAATTGCTTTCTCTATTTAGTCTTTTTACCAAATGATGTGCCTGTCGTTTTAATGGTGTCATTCTGTACGCATATATCAAGTTTCGAGAACATTGTGTAGACCTGCAACAAATTCCTCACTAAAGCCAAGCCTACACACTCCTCATTTCAAATTATACTGGCTCATTATTTAGTGTGCTACATTATGTACCTGCTCAAAGACTTTACAGTTAAGTTCCTATGTGTAAGATCTAAAATTCCTATAAGATCCTAATGGTAGCCTGGCTCTTTGATGACAACTACAACTTGTGAAAGACCAGGGCTAGTTATTGTAATGAAAACCCACAGAGTTGAATACTTTATTCATTATGTGTAGTTCAGATTTTTGGTTCTCTAGACCACAGATAATTCAGCAGCCTTGATCTTTCAGCTTCTGTCACCCTATCTCCAGAAATGCCTTCCAGTACTCCTGTGGAAATAATACTGGGTTGCCCTCTGCTACCACACGCCCTTCTGCTTTGTTATCTTGGTAATATTTTCAGTACTTTTCTTTCTTCCCAGAATACCCCACCTCACTATCATATATCCTGACTGTGTTTTCTCGCAAAAATCTCAGGGAATCTTTATGCTTGTCACTGGGACACAGAATAGTATGTGCTGTGGCTGCCTGGTTGTGATGTGCAGATGGACATTCAGCTAAATCAAATGACTGAGAAGCTTTAGACTACTTCTTGTTTAAATTCTAGTCTTGAGACTAATCTATTTTTTGAGTAACTGGAATCATTCAACCATTTCTGTTTTGTTAATTACCTGTATAAAGATTTGGGAATAAGGTTTGGGATTTTGGTCCCCCCCTTTCCCCACACCAATATGTTTGTATTCTCTGCTGAACAATAGTCTAGGAGCCATACTTATAAGCAAGCTCTTCGAGAGGACAAAACCAGAAGATTAGAGGAAATGAAGCAAGAACAACGGAGGAAGGTAATTGTACATTAATAGTTTGCATATTGTATCATTTTTGCATGCTGTGAAACCAATTAAATACATTGATTACTTGTAGCCTACGCACTGAGTTTCTCTTTAGCAAAAGTGATTTAGTCACTGTTTTCAAATACTGTGAGAGAGATGAGCCAAGCTGTAAAATTTGGACACGGACAGCACAATTATCTTCTGGGTTCAAGGCTGTTTGCATCTGGATGACTAGCTCCTGCTCGCCTCTTCATTTGAACAATTGTGCAGAGCGTTTTTTGACCATGGTACCCAATTTCATAGGCTTAGGAAACCAATTTCCTTTCTTTCAGGCAGAAGTAATCTTACTGAGATATTTGTGATGATCTCAGACTCTAAATAGTCTCTTTCTAGAGAATGGAGGCCTGTGTGCCCTACCTCCCCAAATGGGGAGGTGGAAGCACTCAGATTTGCTGTTAGGCCTGTGTGCTTCTCAGTTCCATTGCTAACCACCTAAATGAAGAGTTTGGAATTGTCTAAAAAGCAGGCATGCTGTAACTGCATGTTTGAACTCCATCTTCTGAAATGCATCTGAACCACTGTAGTCCCTCTGGCATGGATCTGCGTACCATATCCACATAAAGTTCATCTACACGAGATGATAGCACTGTGCTGTGTTGTCTCTCTTGGCTCCAGGTCTGACCATGCAAGTATGGGGAGGGTGTCATTGACTGCAAATCGTTTGAAAACCTATTAGCAAATACTGAGCCTCTTGCTATGCCTCTGCTGTTACTAACGTCCAAATTAACGTTAAACTACTTCCCGAGAAGCAGAATCTTAGCGCAACAAATTCCATGCAGTGAGTTTCTACTAGACCTGGACAAGTGACTCACACCCTCACCCTCCCCGCATATCTTTCTTTAAGTGTTGGGGATAAGTGTCCTTATTTCATAGTATCCTAGCAAGCAGGATGCTGGAGACAAAAAGGTGGGGGAAAGGAGGCTCTTAACTGTGGAGGTTGTGGAGTCTCCCACTCTGGAGACATTCAAAACCCACCTGGACGCTGTCCTGTGCAACCTGCTGTAGGTGTCCCTGCTCTGGTGGGGGCGTTGGAGTAGATGATCTCCAGAGGTGCCTTCCAACCCTGACCATTCTGTGATTCTGTAATTGCTTTCCCGTTAGGTATATGCTTATTTGCAGGAACTAGACAGAAGAAAATTCTTTGAAAGCTAGTCCTGACAGGTGTAAGGCCTGTAGCTGTTGTATTTTTTACATTTATTCCTCCATAGAGAAAATAACTAAAGATGTGAATTAGCATGCACCTAGTTTATGAATTTGATTTAAGGGACTCGAGTAGAGCTTTAGACTCTTTACAGATTTCCACAGATTGCTAAGAAGGTGTTGGCTGCTTCTAAGGCTGCTCTTTCTTGGTACACAGTTCCAAGCACTCCTTGCCTTCACAGTCGCTGCTATCTATTGTGCAGAGTAATGCACTACTTACAAACCTACTGTAAATAGTATGTATTTTAAAGGCTCCAATAATTGTCCCTCAGATATATGTTGGCTTGTTTCTACTTCAAACTGATATTTATTAAAGTAATTGTGAATTCTGTCTTGTGTGTACCTGCTAGCACAGTGTAGCTATAAAACGTATAGGTACTGTCATTTTCCTTTTTTTTTCTGAACAGGTTTTAGTATGTATTGCTTGATTTAGAAATTTTCAGTACGCTTTGAACACTGCATCATATACACACAATATATTTCAGAACATTACTCCAAGAGAGGACTCAGCATATTGGAAAGTCAGATACTGGGTTTTAATTTTCAGGTTGAATAGTTATTTAAAACAGTGAAAATTAAGGTTGGCTTTTTTATTTCTTAATCCTGTTTCTTCTTTTAAGGCTAGACAAATATTGATACACAGCACATTCGCACTTATTGATTTTCTTCATACATTTATTGCGTAGTTTTTATTTAATGTTCCACTTAAATTGATTTTTTTAAAAGAACTTTTGTGGTTCCATTCAGTTATTGAAGCTTTTATCTAACCGCATCATTTTATTTTAGTTCCTATTCCTACTGCTGCTCAGTTGCTATGGAAAATATGAAAGATGGGTTGGTTCCTATCCCTTCCCTCTCGCCCTGCAAACCAAATTTTCTTTGCAGAAAAATCTGCATCTTCAATTCTTAGGTGCATTGCAGGGAGCAAGAGCCAGATAAACAAGTACACATGCAAAGCAGAGTCACTCAGGCTGTGTTGCCTTCGCAGTCCCGGCTGAAACTGCATAAGCAAAATCTCCTCTGAAAGGAATTCCCTTTGACACTGTTTCTGAACCTTAACCTTATGTAATGTGAGGATGGTAGGCTGCTGCAACTCTGGGAGCTTGCACATGCTTTCACCACACCAAGAGGTACCATTTGCTCCTCCCTCACCCTTGGAGAGAGATGGAGGTCACACACCCCACCACCTACTCCCGTTCTTGTCTTCTCCTTGCCCTCCATGGAGGCAGGAGGCGAAGGGCATGATTCCTTCATACCCTCCGGGCGTGATGGCTGTGTCTGCTCCTGCTAGATTACTTCAGCTGTCTTTCCCCTTGGACCCCCAGGGAAATTTCAACCAGTGGGTTGGGGCGAGGGGAAGCAGACTGGTGTATGGCATACAAACACCTTTAAATGTAGGACTGTAAATGTCTAAATCTTGTAACTTCCCAGTTTTTAAGGCACAAACAAAATTCATGCAGTGTGATGCTGAACAGAAAAACGAGCTCAGTTTTTAACATAGTGCTGTCACATAAACCAAATGCTGTTGAGAGAAGTTCTGGGAATGACACGTGGCTATGGCTGAAGTTAACACCATGTGGAATTAATTGGGTTTGCAACATAGGTATGTTAATTAAAAGTAAGTTCATTGTTTTGTTTGGTTTCTTTTTTTTTACTTTTATCATTCCCAGGCTGAATTAATGGAATTTAAACAAAAGCAGGAAGAGGAAGCCAGGACAAGAGCACATCAAAACGAACAGAGGAGGTATGATGCAAAAATGTAGAATACACTTCAATTAAATTCCTATCTGGAAAGGCTCTCAAAATTGCAGGCATTCATGCTTTAGAAGACAATTGCAATGAGGATCCCTGACCTCACCTCTGGTTTAACTTTGCCTGCAAATGAGCCACTAATATCCATCATTACAGCTGCTCACTGTAGTGCAGTATGATACAGAGTGCCTTTTTCACTTTATTTATCCTGTCAGCGTAGGATACAGCATAGGGTAGAAACTATTAGTAGTTTTGTGGGTAACTACTAGTACCGTAGTTTCCGCTGGGAAGCATTTTATGTATGTATGTATCTATCTATCTATTTAATTTTACTTTAGTTTAGAATGGGCTACTTTGTCCATGCCATATTTTGTGGTTGACTGTCACTGAGGTTAACGGGCAGAACTAAACATGGGATTTGACATCGATAGAGATAGAAGCTGCAGTGTAGCAAAGCCTTCTGCAGCTGCATTGCTGCGCGCCCCAGGCTGTGCCCCACTGCTGTGCTCTCTCTGTGTGCAGCAGTTCTAATCTTGCACTTCTGTCACTTAGCTGACTTTCCATTATCTTGAAGCACAGCTTTATTCTCAGCTTTGCTTTCTGCTGGTAAAAAGAAACAATGCTCAGGCTCAAAAATAAAAACACCGTTTGTTTATTTTTTTTATATCATTAGGGAAGTATAAATAAAATTACTTCCATAGGCAACCACTCTCCGTACTGCTTTCATTTTTTTTTTCTCTAGTAAAGATATTGAGATAATTACCCATAGAAGTTAATGAAGGATTTTCGATTCAGTCCATCTCATGTCCCTAGATAGAAATAATCCAGTATCTTGCATTTTACATCATTCTTACCAATAGCATTGTAAAACATTAAAACAACAGTCATGTCTAAGCATGTGTATCAGTCCTAAGCATTAATGGGGGTGAAAAAGAAACAGTTTTCAGAAGGTTTGAAAATCACATTGGGGAAAAGTGTGTTTGTATGTGTGCATGCTTTCCAGATTGATAAAGTGATACAAGAAAATACTAGAGTTGATTTCAGAGCTGGATGGGAGGGAAAGTTGTCAGCTACACAAATTGTCTCTATTAGTAACAAGCTTAAATGGATTTTTTTCATTGGCATTAGGAAATCAGTACTTCTAGAAACTGTCCTTGTGCACTGAAGGCTGAAAGACTACCTAAGGTGAACTGTCAAAATAGCTCATCTCCCTGATAAGGTGGGTGGTGGTATGCAGGTCGTCTTTCTACGGAGAATTTTGGTGCATTTCTCATAGCAGCCAAGGTATTCCTTTTAATCACAACAGACTGATCACAGGATAAGGTGCACCTAGTGAACTGAAAATGAAATCTACCCTATCTCATGCCAGTGCATGGTTACTCAGCACAGGCTTCAAAAAACATAGGAAGATGGGTATTGAGCTGAAACTAGGGAAAGCCACTCACAGAATGTTAAAATTCAAAAGCTTTTGAATTCCTCAGCTACCTTCAATGACTGTTTGGTTTCTTTGTTGTATTTAAGGGTAAATAATGCTTTCCTGGACCGACTCCAGAACAAAACACAACCTAATAGCGTCTACCAACCCTCGTATTCTGGGAGTCTGGACTACCTCAGTAACGGCGCCTGGGTAAGCTTTTTGGGTACAGAACCTGAAAGCAATGGGATTGTTTAAAAGTTGACTTTTTTGCCAGACACTATTATTTGTCTGTGTGCGTTTAGCCTGCCTGACAGAGCCTACAGTCCTGGCTAGCTGCCTACAATAGCTTTTAAGAGAAAATCCTGTCTTAAATCTATAAGCTGTTCAAATGGGAGGGAGGAACAGCTGCTCTTGCAGCAGAACTCGGTTGCTTTGCATGCAAGGTACTTACCGCAAGGAACTGCATCCTAGGTACTTTCTTAAGTTCAGAACAAGGGTGGTGAAATTGTAAGGGATGTTTTGAAAGTCTTTAAATAAAAGGTGTTTGGAAATGCTGTAAATATTTTAATATGATATTGAAAGTGGAGGGAAAAAAATCCCATGAAAGGTACAGCTGTTCATTTTTTACCCGTATAAAATCACGACAAAGAAGACCCAATTGCGTCCAATTTAAATATACATAGTATATTTAAGGATTCTTTGAAGAAAATATATCTTGACTGTAGCCTATTAAACAACCATTAAATCTTTTCAGCTGTCCTAATGAGGCATTAATGTGACTGTTATTTAGAATTGCACTTTTCAGTGTTAAAAAAAAAAAAATCCGTATCATTCCCATCATGGAAATTTCCATTAGGTTGAAATTCCACTGCTGAGAGGACCATTGTGCAGAAATGGAAGATTTACAAAGACTGAGCAGAAAAAGGATGAGAGTCTAAGATAATTTAGTGAATGTGCTAGTGTAGAGAAAGATGTTTAGCTGATAACCAGAAAAGCTTGAATGGGATTAACTGGGCCGTCTGGTGCGGATGTGTATCTTGGCAGACGGATGCCAGGAAGTCTTGGGTGCAAGCATCTGCGAAGTTAAGACAGGATAAAGAAGCAGATATTCTTGCTGCTGGAGTTTTCCAGGTACTGGAACAGGAAAAAAGAGTGTCTTAATCACTACAAGCTTTGGGCAAGCCGTGGGCAATGGCAGAGGGCTCAGGAACCTCAGACTGAGGCTGTCTTTGTGTGTAGCAATTCTCTTGGTCTTGCTGAGAGGAGGCAGAACCTGCCAGCTCAACCTCCCATAAGGTCTGCGGGCAGCTGCTTGGAGAACCAGCTGGTTAGGGGCTTTACTGGTAGGGCCTGAACGGTCTCCTGAAGGATGGCTTGTCTGCAGATAGCAGAATTAGAGACTTCAGGTAGGACAGAGCCAACTAATACCTAGTAAGAGGTGAAACGTAATGTCTGCTGGATGGGGCCAGATTAACAAAGGCAGCAAGGGCAGAAATCATTCTTTTTATTTCACTTTGTGTCCTTTATCCCAATTTGTAAACTCTTTCCTGATAAACTCGAAAGAAGGCCTGTGACACTGCCAAGATCCCCAGTATCTAAACTCGAGCATCTCCATCAGAGAGCCTGCTGTCAGCACTGAAAACCTTGCTATTGTCTGCAGAGGGAGTGGGGTTTTGCCTTAAGCCAGATGCCATATGTCCTCTTCCATAGGGCAGGTGTTGGTACCACCAAACAAGTGCACTCAGCCCAGGCACAATTTTAACAACAGACGGCTCTGTGACATATGCAGCCAATCTATGCTTTTTTAAAAATAGATATATTCAAAGAATGCATCAACACAAATGCAATAAAACCCTGTGTGTAGAAGTGATAAATTTCCTACTCTGACGTTTACTTAATGGCTCCCAAGGAGCCTGCCTTCTGGTGGGTAATGCTAGATTATCCATTTTTCCTTTATGCTATGATGTGAGATTAGAAGAATAAACAAAGCGGAGAAAGAATAAACTATGAAAGGATATGTAATCATTGAAAGGGATTAAAAATTAGTATTGGTAACAGAAGCAAGAAAGAAAAATGTCTCTCAAAAATAGGCTGGAGGCTGCAACCTCAGTGTCTTTGATTTTACCAAAAGTCTTCTCCCTTCCCTTGGGATTTTCAGCAAAAATGTTGAACTCCAGGTGAGGCATACAATTCATGTAGTCTGCAGCGTGGTGTTTTACATTACAAGGGAGCTAACAGAAGCAGGTCAGACTATATACTAAGATTAAAAGAAATGAAAAAGGTTCCCAAAGTTAAGACCTGCAGGTAATTTTTGAGCCTGCTCCTTCTGTGCTGTGGCACCAAAGAAGAAATATTTGTTCTTTTTACTACTTCTTTTTTTTTCCTGTTTAAACTCTTTCCAGTCACAATGGCTTCACACTTACAGAAAGTGAACATCGCACCATGTTATCGATTTATCTGCTGTATTTTGCATTCTTATTTCTATTAGCCTGGTTTCCTAAGGAATTGAAGTTTGTATGATCACGCTGTCTGTCTACGTGTAATAAGTTTTTCAGCCTGATGGCCAATCTTAGCCCAATTTGAAAGGGAGTATAAGTATCAAAGATAATTAAGTTTGTATGCATTTCATGAAAAGCAATGGTTGGGCAGAGGAGAGACCCCTCTGAGGGACGGTGGGAAGGACCTGGGCACTCCGTGCGTTGACTGGCTGCAGCCCTCCAGCCGATCAGCGTGGGCACAGCTCTAGAGCAGCTTCAGCTCTGCCCTGCTTTCCTGGGGACTAGGAGAGGCAAAAGGGGACATGGATATCCCAGGGGACATGGAGAGGAGGGCAGGAAGGCAAATTTATTGTTTATGTCTGGGCAGGGGGGAGGAAAGCAGTTGTGTTGCCCAGTTGTCCCCTAATAGATAGGAAACCAGTTTTCATTAATTCGTCTGCCCTCCAGACATCTTGTGTTTCGTTAGGAATATTTATAAGCTGTTATTTCAAGAAGTATCTACATGAAAGTAATCTTTTCTCCATTTTTGGTTATAAATGCCAGGGTGCTCTCTGGGTGGTTGTGTGGTTTCCTTTTTTAATGGGAAGACAAATTAATGAATTTCCATTTCTCTCTGTGAGCTACTGCACCCTTGAGAGAGCATTGAGTCTTGATGTATGCTATCAAGAAAGTTTTGATGTCCTTTGGGCTGCCATTGTCTCTAACATAAGGATAAACCTTTTAGGATAGGAGGGTAAAAAAATAACAGTTGTCATTTTGACATCAAAGTATAATCAGTAAGATGTAATCCTTACTCAGCGGGGACCTATGGCTGAGACAGTGTCTGTTCACTGTAATGGCACAAATGATCAGTTTTATTTAAATATTAAAGAATTTCTATTTTTACAAAACAATAACTTAAAAGCAGTTGCACATTTTTATATTCACTCCCTTATGAGACCTGTCCCATGTTCAAGTACGGAGGGATTTGCAGAGGCCAAATGCTAATGCATGGCAAGACTGAAACAAAGCCCTTATTTATTTTTTGTGTGGAAATGGAATGCTGTCAAGGACCCTTTTGTCTATTAATGGGGAGAGGTCACATGGTGAATAGATGAAATTTATATGTCTGCTCTTCTTTAATGAAATACTAGTTGTCTTGTTGAAACTCTCTGAGCTATAGTAGAGTGTGGAAGACAACATGACATATTACACCTTCCAGTTTTATGTCTCCATTACACGTGGTGTCATGCATAAGAATGAGAAATTCTCTCTTGGATGCTGACTCTGCTCTTTCAGTGGATGCATAATTCTAGATATTTGTTGTGGGAAACAACTGTGCCCTGAACACGCAGGTCCAGTGTGACAGGAAACCACATTCTTTTCCTTTCCCATATGCAGAACAGGAACTCGATGGATGCTGGATAAATCTGTTTTGAAGAAACAAGATTTATGGATAAAACTATTTTAAATAAACATGGTTTGTGGGTTAGGACGTGCTTTAGTTCTTGCAGCATGATCCATGGGAATGTTTCTTTGGAGTCTCAACTCTCATTTGATTTGCTACCAATTTGAGCGGCAGCATGTCATGAAGTTTACTGTTGCACAGCAAAGAAGAACCATAGCTCAAAGGTCCCTGAAGTTACAGGACCAGCATGCATGCCACAGTTTTCCATACACAATCAGTCTTTAATGTAGACTTATATGAACTTTCAGATGGATAAAGTTGCACTGAAAATGCTAGTTTCCCAGCACAAAGAAAAAGCTTTTATTTAACATGGCAAATTGAGAATAGAATATTTATATGAAAAGGTTCCAGGGTGCAATCCACAATGGTTACGTTTGTTTTAATAAAGAATGTGGTTTGCTAAATTAGCTTTAACCTGGTTAGTTTACATACAATCTGAACTGCAAAGATTAATAATTTTTTTTCCTAAAACTGGTTCTTTTGTTTTGTTTTGTTTTTTTATTGAGAGTAGTGTGCTTGTCTTTCTTGGCAGAAGGATGGCAGGAAATAAATAAACTACTCAGAAGAAGTATCAGCATCGATATTGGAACCTTAGATGAGTAGGTCTAGTCATGCTGTAGCTGAGTTTAATGACTTCCCTTTGACAAGGTAGTCAAACAGCATATGCAGATGTGTTCTGCTTGGCTTGACTTTGAGCTCAATCCTTCTTTGCTTTGAAAATCTCATCCTAAAAGAGAATAGCGGGAGTCTGAGGAGGAGTGGAAGAGACTTTTCACTCTTTCAAATTGTGTGAGATCAAGAAAGGAGGCATCTGAAGATGTTGGGAACACTTCTAGATTGATTTTTTCCAGCAAAGACAAGTTTATCTCCTGAGTCAATACGCCCTGCTATTCATATTGAGTTCAAATTGAAGAAATATTTATTGCTAGAACTGGAATCTTGCAGAAGGGTTTACTTGTTACGTTAAGTGGAGTTTCAAAAGACAGGAAAGGGCACCGAGTAATCAAGAAAGTTCCACACAGCTGGATAACCATCATTCCTAGCATAGATATATGATTGTACTGTACATTGTACTGTACTAACGCATTTTTTTCTTTTATCCAGGAGTCAAACTACTTGGAATAAAGGAGGATAAAGGTAAGAATAATGAATTTGTTCATTCTTTTTAGTACCAATGCTGGTGTTGATTTAGCTTCGTATTTGGCATTTCATTATGACAGCTTATGTGGTTTAATTCTCAAGTGATATGAGAGGGGATCTTAAAATAAATGCTTTCCAACTCTGGGTTTGGGGCTAGGCAATGGCACATACATATTCTGAAACATGTTCTTGTAAAGAACTGCAGAATGTGTATTTCAAGTCAGAGGAAGTGCTGATGGCACGGAAGGCATCTGTTGGGGCTGCCTTGATATTTAGTGCTAAAACCTCAATACACTCTGTGTTGTGGACTGTGAGTGGATAAACCTGGACAGGTGAGGAATGTGGCTGGAAATGCCCGAGGCAACTCTGCAAACTTTCAGTGGTTTTAAGTGAAAGACTTTGTCATGGGCTGTATTCTCCCTGCTATTTCCCATAGGAAAAACAGGAGACTATTTGTATCAGTGGAGGCTGTCAGTAAAAGACCACCAATGAATCAGAGAAATCAGGCCCTCTGTTTTCAAATTGATGTTTCATAAGTCTCACTGCACCTATGTTCTTTTCTGAAAGTGGTTCCCTACCCTAATTCCCTGTTCCAGTGTAAAGATTTGTGCAGAAGAGAAGGCTCCGGGGAGATCTTATTGCGGCCTTCCAGTATCTAAAGAGGGCCTACAGGAGAGCTGGGGAGGGACTTTGTACTAGGGCACGTAGTGATAGGATGAGGGGGAATGGCTTTAAACTGGAAGAGGGCAGGTTTAGATTAAACATTAGGAAGAAATTTTTTACTTTGAGATTTGTAAGGCACTGGAACAGGTTGCCCAGAGTGGTTGTTGAGGCCCCATCCCTGGAGGTGTTCAAGGCCAGGCTGGATGTGTCCTTGGGCAACCTGGTCTAGTGGGAGGTGTCCCTGTCTATGGCAGGGGGGTTGGAACTCGATGATCTTCAAGATCCCTTCCAACCTAAACCATTCTATGATTCTAGGCTTGAAGACTTGTGAAGCAAGTTCAGGTACTGACACACATTATTCTTGCTTTTGGAGATGGTTTTGACATAACTTTTTGAGGGCTAGGATCTCATAAAGAGGAATTTTTTAAAAATCAAACTTAATAAAGCCCCTTGCTTTAAACTCTTCTCCCACAAATGCAGATATTCTGTGACTTTCTTCTTCATTTTCTGCTGCAGCAATTATTTTAGTATTTTTGCAGCAGGGTTGTGTTCTGAAGACAGTATCTAAATAATATTGTTGGCCTCCCATGAGTCATCTTTTCAGTTTTGTGAGGAGTAAAATTGTTATTAAAAATTAACTGCAAATTCACTAAAGAAATGACAATGAGTAGATAAAGGCAGTTCCCCATAGGGGAAGAAATCACCATCTTTTGCAGCCCACAATATTATTAGGTTCTGTAAACTGTGGGCAGCTGAAGGAGTTCAAGCATTGGATTCTTTGTTGTTTTTCACAATATCTACAATACCAATAATATGTTTGCATATGAACTGTACAAGAATTATGGATGGGTGTACTTTTTTAAGCCCTGTTTTACTGTTGTTTGGAAAGAACATTTCAGCTCGCTACATTAATATATTGTTCAAAGAGATATTAATATGTCTGCAGATAATTAGGACATTTTGTGAATTAAATTTACAAAAACATAGAAGTCCCTTCATGAAGGCTTTACATAATTAACAGCTAAAACCTGTCGGAAGAAAAGGGAGACTTTATTTTCCAGTGGACTTAATCCTAGAGAAGTTGACTTTGATTTTTTGTTTTTGCTGCAAAAGATAATTTTTAATTCTGTTTTCTCCCTCTTGTTGCAGGGTATTGGAGAAGTATTCCCTTTTATCTGGCCTTGGCCAAATGACCTCGTAAAAGCTCCAAGAAAGTGCTCTTTTATCATTGTGATTTTTTTTCTTACCCTGACTTCAGCTTCACACCCACTTCATGAGCTATCTGCAGAGACTGGTTTCTAGCTGTCATTATTCACGCATATTTGAAGCAGCTGATTATGAAGTCCTATTTAATTTTTAATAAGAGAATGTGTCATTTTTTTTTCATAAATTGTTTTGCCTCTTGCAGAATGTAATTATCCTAGTCTTTGGGATCTCAGAACAAGAAGACGTTAGTGACTGCAGAAGCTGCAGTAGTATCTGTGTTTACTTGCTGCTCTGTACCCAGACAAAAACGTCCCAGAATCTTGAACTAAAGAAGCAGGTAGAGGGTTTTCTTTTGGGATGGGAAGGTAAAGTGTTTCTGGTTTGGAGTTTTTTTTGGTTGAAGAAACAGGTGTGTGTGTTGTAGACAGGATCTTTTAAATATGTTCTTCCAAAAATAGAACACATGAAAGAAATAAAACTTGAAATAACACTGAAATGTATTCGATCTCTCTCACATCTTTTGTGATATGATACACGAGTTTTTCACTTTGCTGGTTTTACCTTGGTAACTTCTGTTACTTAAGTGGGGAAAACTACTGCAAGGTTAGCTTTAGTTTCTTTCTTTTCTTTTTACCTCTAGTCTAATGGAATTTAATTTATATCTCACTGTTTCTGCAGATGGCAACATTTTAATACTTTCCAAAGTCAAATGCATGACCAAAGCATTTCTAATGGAAAACAAGGGTCCATAGTACATGTTAAATAAACCATGCAGACAAGAAAAAGTATCTGCGGCATTTACGTCTTCAGCAAAGTTAAAGGTTTCCCGAGTAGTTTTTTTCAGTTTGCGAGCATGCCATGGTATTTTTCCATCACTGTCACAACATGGAAACTTCATAATGGATCACCTCAAGTTTTCGTTTGAACTATGGATGTCTCTTTGTTTGCTTTCCCCTCTGGGAGACTCTGGAGTTTCCCTTGGCTCTATTTGCCTCAGAGAATTACTCAAGTTTCTCATACAACTCGCTAGCTGATGTTAATAGGAAATGCTGGAGATCTTGGTAACGCCTGGTGGTTTAGCCTTTTTTAAAAAGTCTGATACTGGGAAAATTCCTTGGGAAGACTTTTGCATACCTACATAATGGCACTGCATTGCAAGTGGTACTTGGCTGTGCTGTCAGACTGCTGCTTTGGAAATTAAATTCACATCTCCCTCCAAGAACTCCCTCACCCAGCCTCCTTTCCTAGATATCAGGTCTGGGGCTAAATGTCTGCAGAGTGGGATATACATCCATGCGTGCACGTACATTTTAAAGGAAATGTCATTGCTTTAATCAGATCCTTGTATTGTACTCTAATCAGACTAAGACTTGTAGGTGGTCTTTTTGAAGTAGTGAACCTGCAGCCTCTGTACTTGACGTACGATACCGCTAGACCCCATTGACAGAGGCTGAGCAGGAAGGGAAGTCATCATGGTCACTGACAAGTTAAAATTCAGTGTGATCATGTTGCTGTGTTTCTATATCCAAAGGAGAACTTTTTGTTAACCTTCTACTTTCACATTCAGGAACAGCGATGGCAAGTCACCTTGAGTAACCTCTTCCATTAAGCTTGTCTGCCTTCTTTTGGCTGTCTTCAAAGATGAAACTTGATCACAATCTTCAAAGTACTTCCCCTTATCCAGCATTTCAATCTCTTATTTGAAATGCTCTCTACAACCTATTTCAGACATTAACTATTCCAGCCTTTTTTAATGGTGAAGTATCTGAATTTTTCCTCTCCTATCTTTCTGAACAGAACAAACAAATCTATATGAACAGTGGCCCAGGAAGTGTCTTTGAGAGCCATAGCCTGCAATAGAGATGATAAGAAGTTGCACGCATCCACGAATTGATGTTAGTAGGATGGCTGGAAAATGCTGTTCTTATCCTGTTGGAAAGCTTACAGTATCTCAGAACTACCACCTCCTCACACACACATCCTGCCAAAACTTCAAGCTTGAAAGCAAAGGGATGTTATGACATCTCTTTAAAGTGGTTGTAAGGAAATAAACTGGTGATAGACTGGGAAAATGGCTTCATATCTGTTGAGACTTAGGAACTGATAGTTGGGTGTGGTTGTTACCCACCTGTTAGAGTAAAACTTTGATAAAGCTTTTCAAATACAAATAGGTTCCTCTAGTTATAACCTACACCGACCGAATTAATTACCTGTTATGCAGTGATATAAAACCAGATTTTATTACTATATAACAGTAAATTGAGGTTCGTGGGGGTTTTGTTTTGAAAATTGTTGTTGTCTCAATATAATTTGCACTGATGATCTTGCTATTTCAGAAACAAACCTTCCAACAGGGAGTGGTATGGGGCTGGAAGTTACAAGAGGAAACCCCCTTGCTTTTTCATTGCTGAGACAAATTCAACAAACTGACTAAGCCGTTGTGACCACCTATTCTGAATTCTGATACAGCTTGACAGCAAGATTCCTATGTTTAGATTTTTTGGTCTGCCTAAATCAGAAACTGCCTTCCTATGAAGAAATGCAACATTCGTTTAAGGACTTACAAGCTTGATTCTCTGTTATGTACCTAAAAGTTGTTCCCATGGTTTAACTATATATGCTTTTAAAAATATCTGCCTGACTCCTAGTTCAAACTTGCCAAGTTTCAGGTGTCTGTTACTGAATTTTCTTAACCACTTGCCTGGTAAATTAGAGTTTCCTGCTCTTGGGGCTCTTATTTTTTTTCAGTGTGCATATTTGGACAGCTTAATTCAATTTGGAGTCCTTGTTCAGCTTTTATTCTTAAAAATATCTCAGATTTACAGAAAGCCTTAGATGTGGTAGGATTCGGTATAAATGTATCTTCTTTTTAGTATGTGCCCCACTACCAGACACTGAGGCAGAATATTATTAGCTACTAGGAAGGGAGCTAATCCATAACTTACATTTTATGGTACTCATCCATGTTCAATTCACACCTCTGCTTCAAGAAATCCAAATCCCTGTCTTGTGTCTTGGAGAATATTTTAACCACTGGGCTCTTTAGGGTAGATCTCAGCACACAGGCTGTGAAGGCTCTTCTGCTTTATGCAAAAGAAAAGAAATCCATGTGAAGTGAGAAGGCACATGGCTTTATTGAGCCCAAGAGCTGGATGTTCCTGCTGTGGCCCATGCCATGACCCTGCTCCTCATCATAGTCTTCCCTAAGGGCTCCCTCAGGTAGCGCATGCACTCGTTTACACTTCCAGATACTTGTTTTCTCTAGTCCTGCTCCTGGAGTATAGGCTGTCTGGCAGAAATCCCTTTCGCTCCCTCTCTTAAGCCTTCCTCCTCCTTTCCCTTCAGTCATAGAATCATAGAATTGTTGAGGTTGGAAGGGACCTTTAAGATCATCAAGTCCAACCATTAACCTGACAAAACCACTTCTAAACCATGTCCCTCAGTCATGCCCCTTTTCTTGTTAAATCTTTCTACTTTACCAGTTGAATTGAATCAGGTGCCTGTAATCCATGGATTCCTCTTCTGCACTTTTGACCCCTTCATCAACAGACTCTACTATATCTTATAGAAGAACAAATGGGCAAAATACTGTTGCTATTTCCTGCTTCATGTTAACTTTTCTCTTTTGCAATCATTTTTCTCTTCTTTCTGAGAAGCAGATGTGTTTTCCTGACTCCTCTTGATGTCATCTACTTATTCCGTCCTTTCCCATCTTGATATGGGGCTGCATTAGGAAAAGCATTGCCAGTGGGTCAGGGGACATGATCCTTCCCCTCTACTCGGCACTGGTGAGACACAACAGGATTGCTGGGTCCAGTGCTGGGCTCCCCAGTACAAGAAAGACATGGACATACTGGAGAGAGTCCAGCAAAAGGCCAAGAAGATGATGAAGGGACTGGATCATCTTTGATATGAGGACAGACTGAGGCAGCTGGAACTGTTCACCCTGGAGAATATAAAGCCCAGAGGGATCTTATCGATGTGAGTAAATATTGGAAGAGAGGGAGTAAAGGACATGTCTTCATAGGAGATGTGCTCCAGTCCTCTGATCGTCTTCGTGGCCCTCCTTTGGACTCGCACCAACAGGTCCATGTCCTTCTTATGTTGAGGACCCCAGAGCTGGACACAGTACTCCAGGTGGGGTCTCACCAGAGCAGAGTAGAGGAGGGGCAGAATCACCTCCCTCGACCTGCTGGCCACGCTTCTTTTGATGCAGCCCAGGATGTGGTTGGCTTTCTGGGCTGCAAGCATGCATTGCTGTCTCATATTGAGCTTCTTATCAGCCAACACCCCTGAGTCCTTCTCCTCAGGGCTGCTCTCAATCCATTCTCCACCCAGCCTGTGGATTGGGATTGCCCTGACCCATGTGCCTTGTGGAACTTCATGAGGTTTGCATGGGCCCACCTCTCAAGCCTGTCCAGGTCTTTCTGGATGGCATTCCTCCCCTCCAGCTTGTCAACTATTCCACACATCTTGGTGTCATCAGCAAACTTGCTGAAGGTGCACTCAATCCCAACATCCATGTCACCAACAAAGATGTTAAACAGGACCGGTCCCAGTACTGACCCCTGAGGAACACCACTTATCACTGGTCACCACTTGGATATTGAACCGTTGACTGCAACTCTTTGAGTGCAGCCATCCAGTCAGTTCCTTATTCAACGAGTGGTCCATCTGTCAAATCCATGTCTCTTCAATTTAGAGACAAGGATGTTCCGCTGGCCAGTGTCAAGTCCAGGTAGGTGATGTCTATTTCTCTTCCCTTATCCAACAATGCCGTAATACTGTCAATCTTGGAGTCAACCCTTTGTTTTCACTCTCCTTTCTTGTTAGCAACAGCCAGTCCTGCTCCTCTTGAGCTCTTCCCATCGTGGCTCTCCTCCAGCTCTCTGCTTGCTCACTTGGGCAGCTCTGGATAGCTCTGCAGGACCCTGCATGCCAGCTGACATCTAAACTGCTTACTTCCCCCCTCCTTCTCCTGTGGACGAGAAACCTGTTAGTGTCTTATGTTATCAGGAATAAACACTTTCTCTTGTCCTGGCCTTAAAGGAGTCACCTCAGTTCCAGCAGCCATGGGCAGGCACTCAGCAGATGCTGACACTGTTAGTAGAGGGGAAGCATTCTCTGTGACTGGGGCTGGGTAGAAATGCTAGCATGAAGATGAGAGAAAATTCACTTGAGCTTCTTCAGTCTCTCATTAAAGGCTTTCCAAATTTCAAACCATTCTAGGGATCTCCTCTGAACTCTCTCCAGTCTGCTCTCATTAAAAACGGGTGGGTTTTTTTTCTTGCCAACACTAACTCATTTTTTATTTCCCGTACAGCCCACAGTCCCTGTTCCTAGCTGTTTGATCTTTGCACCTAGCTCTTTAATTAAAAGAAGGCAAGCCCAGATTTTCCTGCTGTCGGGACCTCTCTCTAGAAGCTATCTTTATCTCTCATTCAGTTAGTGCCAACCACAGCCTTTACCACCAATTTCTCTTGCCTTCCCTCCCAATCCATGAACTCTCCTGAACTACATTTGGATACAAAAACCCTACTAGAAATGTTATTTTTGAAAGATCATTCCCATTTAGTATTTTCTTTTAATATCTATCCAGTAAATTTTTTATCTGCTTACCTAGATTTTGACATTTGAATAGTTATTTTTTTTAAAGGAGAAAGTCATATGGCCTTATATAACTCTGCTATTTTAACAAATACACATTTTTTTTCAGACTAGTAATCCTACCAAAAATGCAACTTCTTTATCTTTAAAGTTTTATCTTTCATTAAACTGTGTTGTCTGGTATTAATTATGCTCTTTTTAATTCTTTATTGACCACATCCTATTTTGCCTTCCTGAGATTTTGCCCTGGGTAAGCATTAAATTGACAGACCTATAGTTACATTTTCAGCACATTATCCTTTGGAAATATTGAAAAATTTGTTTCCTGTCTTCTCTGTTCAATCTTTTGGACAGTCACCATATCTCAGAGGACTTACCCAGTATCCTACTTTGAAAACAGCAGTTTATCAACTTATCAGTCAATAAGTCTACAGCCAATGGTCCAAGTTTTCTGCTTTGTTGATATTTAGTAACCCACTCCTTTACTAAAGGGATAAAAAATATATATATTTCCCTACTCTATACTGGAAATAGCTGTCTGTTTCCCAAAAATAAATAAGAATTTATTTTACTACGAGAAGTGAGGATTTTGCACTTTCACCTCCTCTTTGGCACAGTGTTTATTGAGTTAATCTGTGGGGGTGGCAGTTTCATTCCTGGTGCTCCTTGTCTTAGATACTTTGCTCTCTGCCCAGAGTGGGGTGGTTTCCTGGAGGTAGACATGTAGTAGCATTAGCCCCCAAAATGACCCTGGCCTCTTAACAGAAGACGTGCACCAGTGCCAGTGATTCCCAAACTCGTCTTGGGTTACAGATGCTCCCAGAGGCTCTGTTTGCACAAGCCATGGTAGGTGACTGGTGACCACTGGAGAAGCAAAGTATCTCATTTTTGTAAAATTTAATCCTCATAGCAGATCAGAATTAGCATCCAACCTCCACACTTACTCTGCCAAGGAAAATATTAAATCTTGGATTACAAAGGTGAAAACAAAGTTATAAAAAGAGGAAAATAACAAATGCAGTCTTGGTGTATCCCTGACTCCAAAGCTTTCATCTAACTGTCACTTCAAAGCTTTGAGTAATACTGTGGCCCAGCAGCCAAGAGGAAAACAGCCAGGTCTACTCTTCATTACAATCCTCACAGTTACAGCCAAAAGTTTTCTGGTTTGTTCAATGCAAAACCAGAAAAAAAGCATTTCTCACCTTGAGAACCTACAATTTCCACCTTAATCTGGAGTACCCTATGCTATTTCAGTTTTGTCTACTTCTGTTGAGACACTCTACTGCTATTGACTCTCTCAAAAAAAAGAAAAGATGCAAAAGGCTTGTTGGAATGCTTATATCTTGATTTGTATATGTTTTGTTGATCTACACAACTGAATTGCTTCCTTCTTCTTCGTGGAGAACCTGGGAAACAGATGTTGTGCTGTTGCAGCACATCTTGAAGGTCAGCAATTGCTAGCACAGCAAAGCAAAGACTAGAGCCTTCAATCCTAGAAACTGGACTACTTCTCTTTATTCACATAACTGATCCAACCCCATTTAAATAAAGCAAAAAGACTTGCTACAATGAATGAAATGAACTAATCTGGACCTTTTACTGGAGGTTAAGGTATGTGGATTGCAACTGCAAAGCTGTAATAGTTCATAGGTAAATTTGACCTATTTTGCCCAATTTCTTTTTAACCTGAATAAAATGGGGAAAAAAAACACCTAAAGCCAAAACCCCCAAAACTCCAAATCCAAGCCACAAAACCAGACCAAACCAAAATAAAACAACCTCTTTTTTTGTTTGTTTGTTTGTTTTTTTCTTTTTCCCATTTCCTCCGGAGAGAAGAAATAGTTGAATTTGATAGGCTGGAAATGTTTTTGGATTAGCCTTTATTTTACGTGTCTTTTCAGAAGTTCTGCAGTACCTTGTCACACTGGATCAATTCTGATGAATTCTCTGTTCTCTTGAACTTTTATGTTTTCTATATGTGAGATCAAATCTCGAAGTGCCAATTACTTTACTCTTTAAATCAATGTCTCTCTTGGCTCTCCTTCAAAAAAAGACTGTGTGAAGCAGTGATTCATTCTGCTTTCTCTGTTTAATCTGGGAAAATGCATTGCTTGCTCTTTGTACCCTGGCAATTGTCTCCAGCAGAAGGCAATGGGAAATACTGGAACTGATATAGGTTAAACTGATAGGAAAGAAACCCAACCACAAAGATAAAATAATTTAATACACTGATTCAATGTAATTATTGCCTTACAAGTGGCAACTCCTTTTGACTTCAAGTGGAGTAGCCAGCACTTGAGTCTTCTGCAGGTTAGCTCTCTGGTGTCACAAAATGGACATGCAAAATGGACAGCTTTTGAGACTTGGGAGTGCGTATGTGGGCTCATGAGCAAGTGCTGAAAACAAATGCTACTGTGTTAGCATAATGTGATAACATTTTGCAAAGTCTGTGATTCATAGAGGATATCGTTCTTACTGGTTCTATTTTCAATTTAACATGGATAACACCAATCTTTATAGTGATCTTTTAATGTTGTGAGGCAGAATAAACTGAAAAGGTAAGTGGAGTACAAATATGGAGGTAGTACAAATAGACCACATATTAGGTTTGTAGTTTGCTTGTGGAGAGGAGAAGCAAACAGAAATTGGACCTGCAGGAGCAGTTTATTTTCTATTCCAAGGAATAGAAAATAATCCTTCCCTTTACTGAGGGAAGGATTCCGTTTTCTCAACTGTCTGGACAGCAGATCTGTGGAGCCATCTGGTAGGGGATCTTTGACACCTAAGATGAATCAGTCTCTGAGGATGTCTGTCTGTCTTTTCTGTCTATGAAGAGAACATAAATGATCACCACAGACTATGTTCCTAATTTTGGGGTGATGTGAATTCCAACTATAACAGCCTAAGCACCAAGAAAAATGATTTGCTTGCAGCATATTCCCATAGTTGCAACTATAAGGGTAGAACTGGGGCCTTTTTAAAAAATTACTTTCACAAATAAACACAGGGGTTTTCCGTGAGGTTACATTACTCCGCACTTCAGTCAGTCAGTTGTCACAAATTGGTCTTTCAGGCAAATACAGGGATCGCAGTTTAAAATGGAGGCCTCGGTACTCATTGATATCTCTTAGCTGAAGTTATATGTTGATAAGTGTGGCAGTATAAGCTTAAGGGTTGTTGAAGGGTCAACTGAGATTAGCAGCCTGTTGTGTGAGCGCACAGTGCTGTGCATTGTTGTTCAATGAGAGTCCCTGACCCAAAAAGGCTTTGTTTACACAGGCAAGGCAGAATCTAGGGGAAAAAGGAATATAATACACGAACAGAGTGATGGTTGGCAAACAACAAATGAGTCCTCAGATACGTTTTTAAATTATTTAATTCTTCAGGAGTTCGTTAGAGGAACAAAGGAAATAAGGGAAGGCGAAGAGGAACGCAGGGTGGAAGGAGGGTGATTAGTGTGGGGCAGAAGAGAGCAGAGGACCCTGTAGCTGAAGTGAAACAGTTGTGGAGACAGTACGTGAGCAGCCAACCAGCTTAAAAGCTTTTATGATCCCAGGGAGGTGGCATCTCCCTTGAACTGCCTTCCATCAAGTCCGCATGGCTTGAGGGGTAGAAAGAAATTACTCCGGGGAGTAATGAAATGAGAGAAAATGGCTCAGGGTATCATGGTTGTGCTAAAGTTGGAGGGGCACCACTCAATAGCTCTGGAGTGGGATTGCCAGGAGGGAGCTCTGACTATGGTACCTGGCATCTTCCTGCTTCTTCCCTTTTTACGGCCTGCAGAGGTCCCTCTGCCACTGATGGGCTTTCATTCACATCCCAACCAGGAAGCACCAAGGCAGGGTCAGGCCTTGAGAAGGTGATGTGTTATGACTTTATTTTTGCTAAAAAGCCTTTTAATCTCTGAGCCACCTTGCTTCACTCAGCTGCTGCTTGTCAGGCATCTGTTTGAAGGGGACGACAACACCCATAAATACCTAGTACCAGTACTGAGGTTTATGTCACTTGATACACTATTTCATCCTAAAGGCAGTGTAGACCACACAGGCCTCCAAGACACCTTGAATCTGACAGCATTTTAAATAAATATGTATGGTCAGATCATAAAGAGGGGTAAATCAGCATAGCCTCGGTGAAATTGGGTCCTTTAAACTGCACATGAATTACATATCTCGGTGTGAGCAACCCTGAGCAGCTGAGTCTCATGCGTTGTGAAGGAGCCACACAGCTGGCTCTGGGCAGGCTGGGGGGATTTGCAGACACCCCCTCTGGCAGATTGGGCTGGCAACAGCCTTTAATCCTGGGAATACTTTCAGCAAGCTGCAGCCTATTGCTGCCGCACCTCCTAGCACCTCCTAAACACACCAACTGTGCATCTGCTGTGGGTGCCAAAGCAGTGCAGTCGTGCACATCGCTAAAGGAGATATTGGAGATGCCCGAAAGGGTCAGCGATATGCCAAGCCACTGCCTGATCTCGGTTACAGCTAAAGCCCACAGACGAAGGCGGAACCAGCTCACTGTGTTTAATTGCAAAAGGACATTAACTGCAGAGCTGTGAGGCCAAATATTTGGCTGCTGTGTTCAACCCTTCCACATGTCAGGGAAAAAGGCCAGTTGTACTCTGTGCTAATGGCTCCCAGTAGTGACAAGTTAGTCTTTTCCTTGGATGCTTCCTTGTTAATAGATCTATGAAGTGTTTTCCTACCATAATAAGGTACAGTTAGCCTGTCAAAGGTGGTCCTCTGTGCCAAAGCCTATTCAAAAGGGTTCTCCAAATATTTTGTTCAACGATTTCCTCAAGCTCACAGCAAATGGTTAATCATTCTTTCACTAAAGGTTGCATTCCTCGAGTGTTAAGGGGCCAGTAAAAGGCTACCATAAACTTTTATAACGAGCTACTGTACTGAGAATCCTGCAGTCTCACTTTCTCCGTTACCTGGCCTTGCATGTGTATGGGTCAGACCCAACCCGCTCAGGGCTGCCCATGTCTGCCGCTAGGAATAGATCATGCTGGAATTTATTAATCCACTTTGCTCAGCTCTGCCACCCCCGTCGGCACCGCAGCATTAGTTGTGTTCGCTCAGTACTTCCACTTCTTATTGAGTGATGATTACATCTGAGCAGCGGGGACCGGTGAGTCATCAAAGGGTATAAATTCCAGGCTCTGTTTAAATGTTAAAAAGGTGGTAAATGCGTGATATATGAACTGCTAAAATCTTCTACAGTTGGGAAAGCAGTATGCTATAAACAGGATTTATTTTCAATATATTAAAAATTTCTCGAGTATTCCGCTGATAAATATCACAAGGGGCTGCATTCTTATTGTGCTGTAATTAAAATGAATGTTTCAAAAATGCCTGCCCTCAGGCTGACAATAATGACAGTGGAAACAGGTGAGGAAAATAAAAGTTAATGAAACTGGACCAGAGTTAAGAGATGTCACAAAACTGACTTTCCCATATGTGCAAAAGTTCCATTTAGAAATATTTAATAGTATGCATATAACCATTATTACGCTCATAAATTAATCTTTGCTGACAGTGAATAGTTCATTATTGGTTACTCAGAGTCAGAGTTTAACACCAAGCACACAGCTTGCCAAAACCTTTCGGCTCAGGGACAACAATCTTCAAAAGATGACAGTGACAAATGTCCCACACGTTTAATCCAAAAGGTCTTTGGATGCAGCTCTGTGATCTTTTGAGGGGCACCTCAAGATAGCTCTCCGCTGGAAGCGCTGGCCTGGAATGCCCCACAGGGCTCGTCCTGTAGTGCAGGGGTGGCTGTGCAATCAAGTGTGCCTATGGCATTGGCATGAAGTCTGTTGCCAGCCTGCTCTGCCATCGGGGTGGCTGGAAGGCATCCATATGTCTGGGAACCGAGCAAGTCAGGGAGCACCGTATGTTCCTGCCCGCTCTTAAAAAAAAATATTTAAAAAAAAAAGAAAAGTGTTGAGCTACTCTTTGGGCAGGGATTAGCTTTTAGTATTAATTCCTGGTTTGATCACCAGTACAAGAAAGGGGCCTAGTTGTCTTTGTTGCGGGGCTCTGCGAAAATGCAAGAAAGCAACAGAATACAGAATGCTTAACCTAAGCTGGCACAAGGAGCAACTCTGTCTTAAAACAGTGAAACAGATGCACTGGATATACGACCGTGGAAACCTGTCTCAAAACATCTTTGTCTAGGAACAAAACAGCCAGCTAGGAACAATACTAGCAGAGACATAAAAAATAATTTTTAAAAGACCCCAACTAAACATAAAAAAAACCAAGAGGATTTTCATAATGAGATCAGCCATTGCAATAATTTCCCCAGGGAAATTATCGGTGGATTCCCCAACATTGGGCACTTTTAAGATTCGGCTGGGCAGGGTGCTAAGCCATCTCGTCTAGACCATGGTTTTGCCAAGAGAGGTTGGACCAGGTGATCCTTGAAGTCTCTTCCAACCTGGTATTCTATGATTCTGTGATTAAAACTCCTTTGGTTAGTTACAATAATTATCATGTAAAACCACCTGAAATAACGAAATAAGAAGATTCTTATTTTCTATGGTCTAAATACAATGCTTATAAGAAACAAACGCACTTTCAACCTAATAACAGTATGCAGAAGGAGATCAGGAAGAAGTATATTGAATTTATCAAGGAAGTCCTGAAAGGAAACAAAGAACTGAAAGTCATAAGAAGGTAAAGGAAAGAGAAAGGAGCCAATGTGAAGAGCTAGACAGAGATGGAAATTAAGTGCCAGTCAAGCCCTTAATAGCAAGATATATGAGCAGGATGGAGGTGTGATGTACAGCTCAGAGCTATTGCAAGTCTGTCTTCCACATCCCTGGGAGATAAAACTTCATTCCAAGGCCCATCTTCCAATGACGTCTTGTAAAAAACATTGCACTAAAAAGAAGTTGGTCAAAAAGCCTATATACTTTCACGAGGTATTTATCCATCTTGTTTTATTGACCCGTAGCATCAACTAGCAAAAGTGCAGCTGTTTACTAAGTGCTGTGATATGGTTTGAAGATGCTATAGAAAGCTTTAAAAACTCTACTGATTTCTATATGACTTACAGAAGGACAAAAGTCAAAGAATAAAGGAAGGAGGAAATACCTGGAAGAGACAGAATCAGCTTTTACATTGGTAGCAAAGGGCTGATACTCAAGTACGGTATGGAAAGTACATCACTAAGATGGGAACAATGAAACAGAGGGAGTTTTCTCTATGGAGAAAACTTAAATGTCCTCATCTACTTTTACTAGTGTGTCAATCCACATACTAGCTGTATTGCAGAATAATAGGGAACAAGCTACAGGATTTACTAGTTTTAATGTATTGTGATGTCATCCACCAATCCCAGCCTGATGACATGAATTATCCTAATTTCTTCGCTCCATAACAGAAACCCATGCGTAAGAAGAAGGGGATGGAGTTGCTTTGATGTTGCCAAGTAAATCAGCAGTGCAGGCAAAAGCGAGAAATAGATAATATAACACCAGAAAAACAAACGACAAATGACTTATTCTTGCCATGAAAGTGAAAAAGGCAAAAGAAAAGAAGTCACTGATTTGACAGGACTCCAGCAAAGTGAAACTCACCTTAAGACAATGATACTAAGCAGCAGTCCTAGATATGCTTTTTCTCTAACAAGCCTAAGGAGCAGAGCTTGTAACTGATAATTGCTTATTGCATACGTATTATTCTGATTGTGGACAATACTTTTGTCTCAGCTAAATTCTTCCATGGAAACCAGACTGTCCCCCTGACCTGTCACTTGAAGGATGTTTCATCATTCCAAGCATTTTTATTTTGTTATGCTGAGATTTATAATGGTTTCAGTAGAAAATACAAATTTCAGTTTTCTACTTCTCCAAAATCTTAATTTTCCATCTCTTTTTATCTAGTCCATAGATAGGATACATCTGCTTCTAAACCCAAACCACATAGATCTGATGTAGTAACCCTTGGTTCCTTTTAGTGTAGTAAAAAAGGTATCTCTGTTGGGTGATGAACCTCATCCTAAGGTAAGTTTCTAATGTAGGACATTTTAAATGATTTTTGGAGAGCCATCTCTCTTCTTTGACTACAGAAGGAGCCTCCTGGGATTAGCTCAGCTTTAGATGTCCACTACTGGGTGGTGAAAACAGGCTGATTTGGATCCCTTGAAAATTGTGAGACCTTGATATTTTTCATGGGTCGTAGGTGAACAGAGTATGATGAAACTGCATTAGAAATCAGTGGGCAATATCTAGGAGTCCAGATGCTCCTAGTCCTATCAGGTCTTTTGCTTTGTTTTTAGTGAGACCAAGCTGATGACTCTAAACTGACATCTGTAAATGCCAGATCAGACCTCAGGGAACCTGCCTTTGAGAAAACCAGGAATCCTGCCTGGGGCTGCTAACAGAATTGCTGGAAAAAAATGTCATACAATAGGTAATAATAATGAAGACCAGCAAGGATATTGCTTGAGAAATTGTGTGCACTCAAATAAGTACATTTGTTAGGTTGGCTAGGATACAATGGCTGTATCATATTAGCAAGGGGGTTTGCTTGGTAGAATCAGATTTGTACAGCAAAACTGCTGTTGCTGAGGAACCCAGGCCCACACTATCCCTATTTTCATATGTAACTCTGCAGATTGAAAGCCTGTTAGTGTTTGGAGCATGTTGGACGCACCACAGGAGTCCTTCCTATGCTTTATATTTGTCTGGAAAAAACATGACCCAACACTATTCTGAAATGTGAGCCGAAGTGTGGTGATGGGCACACTGAGGAGATTTGCTTCAAACATACATTGCTGCTCTGAATTAAAATGCTGATGTAGATACACCCAAATTTCAGTTCCACTGAAGATCTCAAGACCTTGAAGAAAATGTTCATGCAGAGTCAGAATGAAGAGCCAAAGCATTTCCTTCCCTTTCCCCTTTCTACAGTATTTTATTTCAGAAACATTGGGAACAGTTTGTTCTTATAATGATGAATGAGCTTCCAGGATTGATGGGAACAGAAAAGCAAGGCTTCTCTACCTACAGTGCACAGAGGACTCCTTGGTTTGGGAGCTCTTAAAGCAGCTCACTTGGTAATGCAGACAAGATGTCAGACAAGTCTCAGGTTGTTGAGGTTTGGGAAATCTATCAGACCCCTGGTTGAGCCTTGCTAAGGCTCCATGTTGAGCACCAATAAATCTGTTAAGGTTTAGGCCACACTGGTCACTGAGGTGAATGACAGATGCTCTTCCCCACCTCTCTCTCCAAGGAGAGGAGGGAGAGAGAGAGAGACTTAAGAGTTTACAAAAAACTAAATGACTTTAATGAAAATATTAATAATAAAAATAAAATAATGAAATATATGCAAAACCGTATCAAGCTCCCAAGAGGGCCATCATGTCACCGTCAGGCACGAGGAAGTCCCAGACTGGACTCAATGACAGATGGAAACTGGATTCCAGATCTGGATTAAGGAATGCACAGATTGGGCTCAGAGGCAGACAAACAGACAGAGTCCTCCTCAGACGTTAGCCACTGAAGAAAGAGGGCTGACCCCTTGATCCCTCAGCTTTTATGCTGAGTGTGATGCAGATGGGATGGAATACGCTGTTGGTCAGTTTTGGGTCACCTATCCTGTCCGCTTCTCCCTGCAGGTGCAACCCCTCTCCGCTTTTCCACTTCCAACCCTCCAACGGGGCAAATAACAAAGTTAGCTGGCCTTGGGTGGTATAGCAATAAGTTTAAGCAAGAGCCTCTCTGCATACCATGCCCTGGCATCAGCTATAAACATAGATCTTGCCCAGAGAAGTTGTTGAGGCCCTGTCCCTGGAGGTGTTCAAGACCAGGCTGGACGTGGCCTTGGACAACCTGGTCCAGTGGGAGGTGTTCCAACCATGGCAGGGGGGTTGGAACTCCATGATCTTCAAGGTGTCTTCCAACCTAAACCATTCTATGATTGTATGAGTCTATGATCTTATCATTCTGAGAGCAAACAGTTTCTGTACAATATGCTGTTAATTTGTGTAGTTAGAAGAAGCTTAACTGCAAAGTAAAATTACTGAAGAGAAAATGGGTTCTGTTTTACCTCAAACCAGGATACAGGTATAAGTTTCATCACAAGCAATAAACCCCCACTGTGTCCTTTTGAGTTTATTGAATCAACATTTTTTTTGACATGTGTTGAAAATTCTCAAATTATTTATTTAAATACTGCTGAATATAAAATCATCCCTCTAGAAATAAAGAACAGAGCCCAAAGAGACTAGATGATTGCCTTACAAAGCAATAACTTTGAAAAGACCTTGGATATCTTGTTAGATACCCTTGTTGGATAAACAACTAACCATTATCTCCTTGTGTTCTGCTTCTAACTCCTGGGGTGGCTGACTGCTTGTGGGGACATTAATACATTTTGTGCATATTGGTGTGGGAAGGTGGTACTTCCCCTTTCTCTAGAACTGGGAAAAAAGTTATGGATATCTAGTCTGATCCTGTTGTCACTGCTTTTGAGAAAAAGACATTAAAAAAAGAAGTCAAAGTTCAGAGAAAAAAACCACAATAGATAAGAAGTCTGAAAAATGCCTTTCAGCACGACAGGCTGAAGGTGTACCATCTTCAATGTTTGTTGAGAAGCTGAGGTGATGACTTGTTCAAATTCAACAAGCTGTATTGAAAGGATAAAGTATAGGAGAGCCATCTAGTTAAGCGTAGAAAAGAGCCAAGGACTGAACACTAAGAAAACTGGATAAAATCACTCTGGAGAATTCCTGTCAAAGCCAAGAAATGGACATATGTGGGTAAAAAAAGTAAGGAGAAAGAGACAGACACCAAATATTATGCGAAGTTTTACCCTATTTCCAAGACAATACCTTTGTGAGAAGGTCTGTTCTCAGGAAAGTGACTTCTCTTCGTACTCTTCTTCCAAGGCACTGGCGGGTTTTAGGCTTTTTGCCTGTAAATCACTGTCTCAGAGTGATGTGTATTGGAGTAATGCCGAAGAAGCATTACAGACAAATCAGTAACTTCTCCATCATTTGAAGTCATTAAGCAAAACTAGATGGCCTTCTGAAAAGATGCATTTCCTTCTACCCCAAGGGAGGTACGTTTAGTCTTTTACAAGAACAGGTAATGTTAACAAATTCCTGTATTAGAGCTCTTACATATGGCAGTGCTGACTGGGAGGATTTGGGCTGTGACTAATACATTTCCAGTTCCCACTGTGACTGTCTATAAGAAATTATAGCCCCACAGGTTGAAAAATGTAGCCATAGTTCAACTAAAAATGTATGGTCTCAGGGCAGGGTGGGTGGGGGGTGGGGTGGGGATGGCAGGCACATTATTCAGTGTAATCCTATGGTTTTTGCAGGTATATAGGAACTCACATAATCCCATGTCCCTTAAAATTAGGAATTATTCCAGGAAACTGTATGGAGAACTGAGCCATGTTTGCCACGTTTCTGGAGGAGTGTTAATGTGGGAAAGTCAGTCATATGAGTTGGAAAAGAGCAGGTGAACTAAACCATAGCTACTCTTTGATCTATGCTCCTCACGTTCCTAATCCCTGCCTTCCTCTAACATAACCATGGAAAGGAAATGCTGGGGTCATCCCAAATTCAGGTATTTTAATGCATTCCCTGGTACTGGCTTATGGATTGGTGATACTTCTTCTCTGCTGAAGTTAGCAGAAGCCTATGCACCATGAACAGTGCAATAGAAATAACAAACATTAATAAACTATGCAGACAGGCAGATATTCTACTCTTTTCAGCCTTGTAAAATCTATGGCACTCCTGTACTGGCGCTGTATAAGTAACATTAATGTGTGCAAACAGTATCTAAAAATTCATTAGGATTTGATTTTGAGCTAGCACATTTTCGCATCCCAATACAAGGCTGAAAGACTTGGCAAGACTATTTTCTTTCTTCTTTTTTCTTTTTTTCTTTTTTTTTTTAATTGAATTCCTTTCTCTTCCTTGCTTTGTGTGTGCACAGACTGATCCCACCTGCTCTCCGCATGCCAGTAAATCCATTGACACAATGAGACCACTTTCAAGAGAGCGTTGCCTGCTCTGGGACTCCTGGTGCAAAGCAAAACAAATTTGACATCATTTCAATAATTTTATGGCATTACAGCTGCTTTCCTCTGTGCTGTTTTTGCATCTCCACAAGCTTGTATCTCCCTTCTTCGATTATCCTTGCTGGAGAGCTGACTGCCATCTAGTGATCCCTTAACCACCTTGTTCCCTATTGTCACTTTACAATATGCTTGTCTTACAGCTCCAATCTTATAGTTTATAGCCTGCCCTCTTTCTCTTTTTCCCTGGTGTTATGAGCAATATCAATTATAAAGCTTTGAAACACAGCCTACCAATCCCAGCAAAGGACAAACTAAATGTGATATTAAGTCATAATTTCAGTCCACATAATTTTTTCTCCTTCTGTGTTTTATAGAAGGGATATTGGATTTCTGTGTTTCTCTATAACCTTGCTGTCAAATAAAATCCTTCAGCAAGGGAGAAGATTGTTTAACCCACCAGCTATGAACCATTGATTATGGCTGAATGTATTTAGCACGTTAATGTGCCCATCTACCCTGGTACACGCTGTCCGCGTTTTTTGGCTGTTCCTCTAAGTGATTTGGGGCAGCTGCCTGTGTGTTGAGGGAGCAGACAGAGCTCAACTGTTTCCAGCATCATGCCAAGAAAACCTGCTCGGAGCAAACCCTAATGACTCCATGCTGCAAAAGGAGGTATCCTCACTGCACAAGCCCTTAAATGTTAGCCATCCCCCAGCAGGTACTTCCCCAGCAGCGACAAAATGAGACACTGTATATAGAAACATGGTCCTTTTTCTGAGCTGTTTAGTCACCTAGTCCAAATTAGATGCAAACTGTCCTTAATTCATTAACATCTGAGCAAGGCTCAGAGGAGGTAAAGCACTCTCTAACTGCTGAAAATCATGATAATTAATTTCCGAGTCCAATCCCATTAAAAAAGAACTTCAAAGGGACTTTAAGCAGGGAAATCCAAGATGTAACTTATTTGAAATGTGAGATATTAAACTCTCTTCCCATGCGGTCCTAGATATTCCCATTTAAGCAAGTGAAGATCTTCTTGTCTCTTTGTCTGTGTGTCCATTTGGAAATGGATGGATGAGAAGGAGGATAACAAATTAAATGTTTTACAGTGGCAGGCAAACAGCGTACTCTCCAGATTGACAGGTAGCCAGTCTGCATTAAAAAACACACAAAACAAACAAACAAACAAACAAAAAAGAAAACAAAAAAAACCCCGAAACCCCAAAACTAAACCATCAACTGTGAGACTAATGTTGAGCTGGCAAATTTTTCCATGCATCAGAATAGCAATTGTATTAAAAAGACAGATGCTTGAACTCACTAGAGAAATCAGTGTGATTTATTCAACACATTCAGGGAATCCCAAACACATGTTGATCCTGAAAGAAAAGCTAAAAGCTTAATTTTTCAGAGAGCAGAGAAAGAAGGGACAATTTGTCTGAAGACCACGAGGACTCTAAAAATGCACACAGTATCAAGGCATGATGAATAGATTTGTTACAGGCACAAGCATCGCTCACATCCCAGTACCAACCAGTCAAAGTTGCAACGCAATATACCTGGCATAGCCACACTGAGCATCCAGATGAGCTTCATAGGTCTAGGACTGATGTAAACAACAGAACTAGCTTTGAAAATTACTCAGGTAAGATCCATCATTTCTTTTCTCTTTTTTCTTTTCTCATTTTCTGGAAGCAAATGACTTCCCAGAAGAATTGAAGAAGCAAGCATGGGCAGATGCTAGGAAGTAGTGCACCTAGAAGGGATTTTGCAAATGGCCTGGATTCATTTTCAGCCTCTGCCATTGCTCTCTTGATGTTCAAAAGTAGTTGCTACTGTCTCTTTGCCTCAGTTTACTGGAAAAAGGGATAATTGTGGCAGTCTTTGTCAAGCTTCTCAAGACCTACCAAGGTAAAACACTATTCAAAAAGTGTTTCCTGAAACAGAGCATACTCCAGGTATGTCTATAACAAGGTCAGTGCTGGGATTGCAGATCATGGTCATGTCCCTAGCTCAGTTTCAAGCTGCCTTCAAAACTCCCTCCTAAAAGCCAGGTGAAAGGGGTGAGCTGTAGACCTCCTATTTTTCTAGCAGCACCTGGCTGCCAGTTTGGGTCTGGTTTGTCTACAAAAGCTGAAGTCATGGGGTTATGCTATAAAGAAGGCACCCTCTTGTGCTGGGCACTTGCATTGCTGGCAGAAAGCCTTCACACCTAGCAATTAGCTGCTAAACATAGCAGCAAACCGTGGAGATGTTTCAATAAGGCTGTAGCACCAGGTGGCTTTGCAATAATTAGTCACATTCTTCTCTCTCCACAGAAATCAATTCATTTCCGCATTATGTCTCTGTGTCTGTCGTATTGATTAGTGATACACAGCACAACCCAGAGAAGCCATTCCTGGTCAAATGAAACTCTCAGTTAACATGCACTGAAAATTGACTACCCAAGCAAAGTGCCCAGGCAAAACAGAAAGCGAAGTCCCCAGGGGACAGCCTGTCATGGCTGTGACCTCGTCCACTTGTAACGGGCTACAGCGAAACTGCAAACCTAAGTAAGTGCTGCAGGGATCTGCCCAAGGAAAGCATTCACAGGCGGGTATGAGCCCCAGAAACCCACAGGGTTATGTTCCCAGAAGCTGGGATCTCTTGCTTGTGATGCTCAGGATTCAACCCGGTCAGAGCAGAAGTGAGACGTTGTCCCAAGGCAACCTGACATGGACCTGTTGGAGCGAGTCCAGAGGAGGGCCACAAAGACAATCAGAGGGTTAGAGAACCTCTCCTATGAAGACAGGCTGAGACAGCTGGGGTTGTTCAGCCTGGAGAAGAGAAGGCTCTGGGGAGACCTTAGAGCAGCCTTCCAGTATCTGAAGGGCGCCTACAGGAGAGCTGGAGAAGGACTTTTTACAAGGGCGTGTAGTGATAGGATGAGGGGGAATGGCTTCAACTGGAAGAGGGTTGATTGAGATTAGATATTAGGAAGAAATTCTTTCCTGTGAGGGTGGTGAGACACTGGAACGGGTTGCCCGGGGAAATTGTTGAAGTCCCATCCATGGAAGTGTTCAAGGCCAGGTTGGATGGGGCTTTGAGCAACCTGGTCTAGTGAGAGGTGTCCTTGCTCATGGCAGGGGAGTTGGAACTAGATGATCTTTAAGGTCCCTTCCAGCCTAAACTATTCTATGGTTCTGTGAACCTGAGAGATTGGTGCCAGTGCATTTTCGCAAAAAAACCCCACCCAGGCTGTCCTTGAGAGATGAAATCTGGCTCAGCAGATATTAGTAGCTTTGAATGCAGAAGGAGCAATACTTCACACTAAAGCAGGCAGTGTCACGGAGGACCATCCAACTTGCAGATTGGACTAATTAAAGGACTGCTCTTCTGCTAGCTGGACAATCAACGTCTTTTGTACTGTTAAGGAAGCTAATCGTTTGCTGGATACCTTTATGAAGTAAAATAGCTCTCAAGGCCCTTAGATTTAAAAAAAAAAAAAAACCAACAAAACCTTTGATGGATGCAGACAGTATTTACTTACTTCCTGAGTTAATACAGCATCAGAATTTGAGTAGTCTTGAAAATGTTGGTTTCTGCGTGCTCGAATGAAGGAATTCCTTCCAAATGATACCCAATATTCCACGGGGCTGCTGAGAAAGCACCAGGAATTGAATTGTAATGTCAGTTGTTTCCAGTGATGATGAAGTACTTTTTTCCTATTAAAAGTGAACATTTTGTAACTCACTTGTCTTATTTGGGCTGTAAAAGGTTTGCCTTGAGTTGTTTATTATTTACTCAATACTTAATTGTTGCGCTAGAATGCATTCACAGAAATGCACATAGCAATTTTTATTATCAATCGTGTGATTCTGGTTTTCTTCAAGAAGCAAACAAACAAAATATTTCCTGTTGTGTTTCAGTTATCCGTCGATCCTTAGGCAAAAATAGAGCAGAAGTTCAAAATAATATGGCTGTGATATAATACACATACAGCTTTATTGTAGAATTGCTTTTGTCCATTTATGTTTCTGATTGGCTGCTTGGGCAGAAAGAAATTAAGCCATAAAGAATAAGTTGCTCTACATGATATTTCATTTCTGGAGGAATGGCAATGGAAACACACGGGCTGGGGGCCCCCATACATTCATCTCTCCTGGTATCCAGAAGCGAAATGAAAAATCATATACAGCCGCTCGATCTCTTCATAGCTTCTTTCACTGCAACATTGTGACTCTGTTTATTTTATTACAGAGATGACACCTCCCCATTTTATCTCTCTGGCCATTCTTTTTAAGTCTGTCTGACTATCATATCATTTCACCCGGCACCAAATGGGCAACAGTGTGTGTGTGGTCTTATTGCTTAGAAACCGCTCTAAAAGGTTCCCCTAAGCGGGGCTGGATTTGGATAGTCCTGCTCCTGCATAGTCCTTGCATGTCTTTGAGCAGGTGGCTAACTAACCACAGCGTGACCGTGCTGTGAGTAATCAAATCTCTTCTCTGATCAGCGCTTCTGTTTTCCTTTACTTAATTTTCCTTTTTTTTCTTTTTTTTTTTGGTACAGGAACAACCAATTAGCAAAAGAAAGTAGAAAGAAAAGAAGTCATTTAAAATACCCTGTAATATTAAAAAGTACAGATTTAAAATGCAGTTTGATAAGTAGCTAGTTCTTTTTTTTTTTTTTTTTGCAGCCACCTTCACTTTTTTTCCATAGTGAAAGAGAACATTTTCTTTTCATGGCCACTGGGATGCCAGCAGGGGGTTGACTTCAATGAAAGCTACATTTAGCTGTAAATTTAGATGTGGTGCCAAACTGTCATGATTAAGGAATTATATTACATTGGGTCTTGAAAGGTGAACAGAAATTTTATTAAGAAAAAATGGCACTGCGCTACACAGTGAGGCAAAACGTCCTCACATGTATTGTTAGCAGACACTTCAGTCATTTTTCCCTAAGTATAATTTTTTCTCCCTTAATGGTTCATTGCATTGCTGGTCTCCTGCATGGGGCCAGACCAAAGACTCCTGTAGTCCCCAGGACTCCATCTCTGCTCATCAACAGGTACTGGACAGAATTGGCCACGAGCTGTGCTGGTGGTTCCTGTGCGAGGGAATAAGCAGAATTCCTGACAGCTGCTGAAGAGCAAAACCTGCTGATATGAATAGGGCAAGACATACCTTTTCCCTGAAGTTCATAAAAATGATTTTAAAGCATTTTAAACTGAAAAAAGCTTCTCTTTATTTTTTTCAGGAGAACATACATATATATAAAAATATATTTTTGAAAAGAAAATTGCATTTTTTTAAAAAGAAACAAACAAAAAACCCCAGTCACATTTCGGGAATCTATTGAGCTTTCATCAATATAGACTAAAAGTCCAAAATAACCTGAGTTTTAGTGTAGAAGGCTATTGTCTGTCAGAGATACTGACTGGATGGCTGAGCAGCAGTGTATTAGTCCTTAAAGAATACGGCTTAATCTTTTTATTGGTTATGATATATTGTATTGTATCTATTATATGTGTTTGGTACATATGGAGTAGATTATTTTTATACACACAGTTTCAAATATTTATATATAAATTTATGTATACAGAAATAGGCTAATATCTAATAAATTATTCTAATCTATACTTGAAATTAACATATGTATATAAAATATATTCACATGCAAAGATATCTATGTGTTTAAATATACAGACATTAATGTATCTAAACATTACAATACGATATCTATGGTATTATCTGTATGTATGTCTATTGAAATGGAGGGAATTGGATAGTGTTGGTGCTATCTTATGCCCTTCACTGTCTTGATTATCCTGAATCCAGTCTGTTTCAGTATCCTTATTATGATTATTATCACTGCTGTAGGTTTAGGTACCATTGGCAACCCTAGAGTGAGACACAGGAGGACATTTATCACAGGCAGAAGGGTCTCAAATTGGGGAATCTTACTTTAGTTAATTTATTGCCAGCCAACACAAACACCAAGTAACTGATCTGAGTATCAAGACAAAGAAGAATATTAGATTTTTAAAACTTACGGAAACATACATCTCCCTTCTTCCCCAGGCACATGGCCACCTACAGCTGCAGTCCCTCTAGATGTTACTGGCCCTGCATTGGTTGCCCATAGTTGCAGTCCCTCAGGGGTGTCCCTGCCCCATCACTGATCGCCCATGGCCACAGTTCCTCGTGGGTGTCTCTACCCATTTTGGCATTGATTGTCCTCTCGTCCCCCAAGATTATGTCTCCAGCCACTGCTGTTTTTTTTTCCTGATGACCTTCCCCAGCACAGGCTCCTTTGAGGGACAGCCTGCAGCATGTCCCCCAGCCTGCAAGGTATGATCCTTGCAAACTCCTTCTATCAGCCATTCAAAACAGATATTTAAATATCTTGTCAGACTGTTATAAGTTAACCTGTACAATCAGCCTGAACAAACAGCCATTACTTCAGTTCAAATCTTCCCCCAGCCCAGGTCGGTGTGCCAAGCATGTCGGCTGAGGAACCATGACGTATACTTGGCTGTGAAGAGACCTGTGTACCACCTTGTTTCTGTGATGCATAAAGAGTAGGGCAATGGCTGAAGTTTTCCTATAGGGTCAAAGTATTAACTTTAAATCTTCAATTATTCAGTAGGCAGGAACTATTCAGCAATTTCTTTTCTAGGTTGGCAATGAATGCACTGAATGCACTGAGGTGAAAGGAGAGAAGGAATCGGTATCACCGATACTGGCCCAGAACCCGTGAAGAGTGGGAAGGGTGCTGGCGATGTCCTTAAGCGAGCGAACGTGGGAAATGTTGCATGTGGGTCATGGCATAGCTACCACCTGTGAAGATGTAGGCCAGTAGACCTCACCAGAGTCTATTGCAGGCCAGTGCAGCCCCTGACCTGCCTTCAAAGCTGAAGGAAATCAGGCAGAGCAGAACACTGGGGATTGGGTGGAGAGGACCTTTTGATCCACACTGCACACTGCATGGCAATGTCTTCAATGAAGGATGAATCAGTGCTTTGAATAGTATACACTCTGCTCCAGCAGGTTTTGTTTCTGTGGGTGCTCACCCAGAGGCTCCTGTACGTTGAGCTCCAATGTTGCTACCTTTGCCATGGCTACCAGAGCTTCTTATTAGAGGTTCCAGTGAGTTCGCTCGTCTGCCACAATAGCATAATCTGTTTGTGAGAAGACATGAGTTTCTTGCCTGTAAATGCCATACTCCTGAGCTACTCATGCAGGGTGAAGCAGGTATGCACAGCTCCTTAAGGAACAACAGAAAAGGGAAAAATAATGTGCTGAGCTGACATTTTCTGAGGTTTCTGAGATTTTCTGTTGACACGGGGTAGGAACCTACACTGTGTTCAAGCCAGGGTCCCTCTGCAGCTGCCCCCCAGAGTGGAAGGTAATGAACTGGGTTCTTCAAGGCTTTAAGCATCAGGGTTTTTAAAAGGTTTTCCTATTGAAAATGCTCCTTTCTGATCATAGGTCCTCTCTGAGTATGCTCCTGATAGTCTCCACAGCTCTAAAAAACAGAAAACAGCTATGATCTCTGCTGTGTCCTGTAAAAGTAAACAAAGCTTTCTCCTTTTGGGTGCAGGTGGAGACAATATATTGGGACTGCAATGTGCTTCTGACGTTCCTCTCTGGTTTTTGTATACCACTTTCACTATTTCCTGCACACTCTGCACCAGTAATTCGTGCCAGGTACTTCTGGCTTGTTTCAGTACCTGTCTGACTCATGAAAGCAGGAGTAGCCACTTGGATGCATTAAGCAACACGCTTTCTTGCACATACCCAGCCTATACTTCACATGATGATAATGTCTGCTGCCATTACATCTTTGAAATTTGGCCAGTCTTGATAAGGCTGGTTTCTCTGCCTTAACCCTGCTTCATGTTTCGTTTGACTGCATGGGTCTTGCCCTCTGATATACACAAAGGAGCCATTTGCAAGCAACATACACTTTGAGCTACTTTGTTCCATTTATGGGAAAAGTCCTGGGAAGTCTTCAGCCCCTGGCATGTTAATGACATGGCTCTGAGGACCACTTGGCAATGGCTTCTTCATCATCTTTCCTGATGGCTGGTGATCAAACTGTGCATCCATCTTATGCCTGGAAATGTCATACTGGCATCATTCTGTTCCAAGGAGCAGAGCCATCAATTTCTTTTTTTTTTTTTTTTTTTCTGAGCAAATCATTTGCTTGTGCCCCCTGGGCCTCTTTTGGCAAATGTGCTTGTCAATGGCTTTGCATCACCGATGTTCTCCACTGGAGTCCCAGACTTCAGCTGTAGCTGGTCCACAGAACTGTAACACTGCAGAAATGGTGACTTGGAACTGCCTTTAATCTTACAGAAGCTGCTCCTTTGGTCTTCCCCACTCATTATGTGGTGACTGTATTAATAGCTCTTGGCCTTCTGACACGATGTGCTCATCCATGGATGGCAAACCTTTTAGATATTGGCAGCAAATTTAGCTTAAAAAGCACCCCAACTCTCTCATTACTGATGGTGCCAAGACTAATCTCTGTCAGTGTCAAATTTGGTAACAGGGCCAAGGGCTTATCGTTGCTCGCCTAATTTGAATTTTAGATCTATTCTCTTCCTTTCAATCCAATCTTGTCTTTTTAGTCCTTTTCCCTTGGTACTTAGCCATATGCTGAGGAATCCCATTCTTTTTACGGCTCTGAATCAAGACAGGGAGACCTGTTGTCTCTATAAATCCTGACCTTAGGTTGGTTAAATTTCTTATTTTCAAGCTGAACCTGCTGATGCGAAGTTCCCTGTTCTCTACTCCCCGCTGAGAGGAAACAGTGTGCACATTAGCTTACATGCTGTCAGCATGCATGGCTTCTGCTACCGTACAGTGGGTCCACATGCACGTGCGGGAAAATATATAGACTTCCAGGAGAATAAGCCTATGGGAAATACATGCTTGCCAACTCTTTTTATTGTAGATAAGTGACTTTCATCTTTTAACCCTGTGCTACAGTTTTTTTCACTGCTATTTCCTGCCTACCTTGCAATAATTGTGTGAAAATTAATCAGTAAATGTTTGCAAGATGCTCCAGACGTAAAACTGCTAGATAAGTACTAAGTATTATTTTAATTGGAATTAATAACAATGATAGAACTGGATTGAGAGCCTTTCCATGACCGTAATACTCGTTTTCAGAGGGAGACCTTAAACTGACCTGCATATTTAGCAAGTTACAGCTACATAGTGTAGATAATTAAAAGTAAATTACTATCAGGGTTCTAAAAGTAATTGAAAATCATGCTAATAAATTTAGAAGGGAAAGTAAAAAGTGCCCACTGCAAAAAACAAACCAGCTCAGCTAGCCATCCCAGGGGTTTCCAAACAAATGCAAAGGATTGAAGCCTACAAAATATAGAACAAACCTGTAAATTTCTTAACACCACTGGCGGTTCTTATTGCTTGCCTAAAGACCTGACCTCTTAAGAAATAGAGCAGAATCAAACGTGACCAGGTGTGTCTAGCAGGAAGCAAGATGTAACCACCCCTTGAGACAAAACAGAGAGCAAAATATGATGACAGCAGTTTGCACGTAGATCAGGTCATGCTCTGTTTGGATTAGGTGCTGTTGGAAGCTGAGAAGGCCCTTTACTGTCATCTTTATCATAGAATCAAAAGCACTCAGCTGGTTGACTGTAACAACTCCCCCAAGCTATATGCACAGCCAACGGCTAAAATTCACCCCCTCTCGACCCTCCATTCAGAAACTCCAGTTTTTACCACTTGCCCTTAAAATAGTCATAGCTGACAAAGTATGGGTTAGATAAGTGGACAATGAGGTGGTCTGAAAACTGGCTGGGTGGCTGGGACCAGAGGGCTGTGATCAGTGACACCCAGTCCTGCTGGAAGGCAGTCACTAGTGGTGTGTTCAAGGGGTCAATAAAGGGACCTGTACAGTTCAACATCTTCATTAACAACTAGGATGATGGGAGAGAGTGCACCCTCAGCAAGTTCACAGATGATACAAAACTCTGAGAAGTGGCTGATACATCAGCGGTTCGTGCTTCCATCCAGAGAGACCTTGACAGTCTGGAGAAATGGGCTGACGGGAACCTCACTGAGTTCAAGAAGCAGAAATGCCAAGTCTGTTCCCGGGGAGGAATAATCCCAGGCCAGTACATGCTGGTGACCAACTGTCTCAAAAGCAGCTCTGCAGAGAAGGACTTCAGGGTCTTGGTGGACAGTAAGCTGACTATGAGCCAACAATGTGCCCTCACAGCAAGGAAGGCCTACAGCCTCCTTGCATGAGGAAAAGCATTGCCTGCATGCCAAGGGAGGTGACCCTTGCTCTCTGCTGAGCACTGGTGAGGTCATGCTTGGAGTACTGTGTCCAGTTCTGGGCTCTTCAGTACAAGAGAGACATGAACATGCTGGAGAGGAGAGGGTCTAGTGAAGGGCCACGAGCATGGTTAAGCAACTGAAGCATCTTTGACTCAAGGAGAGTCTGAGACAGCTGGGACTGTTCAGCGTCTGGAGAAGAGAAGGTTGAGGAGGATCTTATCCGTGTGGATGAACAGGGGAAGTAAAGAAGATGCAGCCAGGCTTTTTTTCTTTTTGTTTGAGCAATGGGCACAGAGGCCGTCACACTGCAGCTCCTTTCCCAAAGTCTGCTCTACACATGCTGTTCGAAGTATATGCTTAGGTAGAGGAGTAGAGCAGAAGTGCTGCATCTGAAAAGCTCAGATTCGAGTCCTGATTTGCAAGTAAGAGGACAGCAAATTTTCAGGATTAGCATGAGTAACATTTTGTAATTCAAAAGCCTGTTGGTGCTACCAACTGCCCTTAGGGAAATCTCTCCATTTCAGCAGG
>NW_009646421.1:2075262-2085797 GCF_000708025.1 Charadrius vociferus
AGAATAGGAATTCAAACCCTATGCATCTGTCTTCAGATAATCAATGAGAAGGCCCTTTACTGTCATCTTTATCATAGAATCAAAAGCACTCAGCTGGTTGACTGTAACAACTCCCCCAAGCTATATGCACAGCCAACGGCTAAAATTCTTGAGCCACACAAACTTCCCTGCTCGCAAGGTAGACTAGGAAGTAGGAAATATTGAGAAATAACTCCATTAACAGCCTAGGCACTGTTTGCCTTGCAGAAATAGGTGGTCACTACCTTGTCACCAGGTTAAGACCCTGAGAAAAGTATCTAGATTTTATTAGAAGAGAAGCTTGAAGACACAGAGAATTCCATACTGAAAGAAAAGGTTGGATATCATACTCAAGAGAAGGCTGGGATTGAGAGCAAGAGGAGACAAAATTTAGACACCCCCAAAAAACCCCAACTGTGTCAAAAGGAAAAAAAAGGCCAACATGGTAGGAAAGAAAACCTGTTACTTTGGACAAGGTGCTAAGGGAGAGAAAGAAAATAAAAGCATCACTCTCTGATGAGGTGGAGCAACCTGTACGTCCATAAACATGCATCAGCTACTACAGGGATGAGAACAGGATGAGAAAAAGAGGGTCTCAGTAGGAAGGAGTGAAAGGAGGTGTTGCAGATAGCGGTGCTCAGGAGATCAACATCAACTCACCAACAAGGAATTTGTGCCAGCCCCACGTTTGTGCAGCTGTGCTGCCGCCAGTACTGCAAAGATTTCTTTCCTCATTACTGATTTTAGTACCTGTGCAACTGGCCTCAGCAGTGCATGAATTATTATTAATAATAATGGTATGATTGCTCTTCATCTGCATAGACTCTCTTACCCAACTTTTTCTAATTCCTGCTAGGTTGCTCACTCCCTAAGCCTGGCAGCCAAGAGCTGCTGCACTAAACGTCAGCGAAATGAGAGTCTTGACTGTTCATGGTTTAATCAATAATAGATTTAGGAGATGAAGTCGCCCATGCTCTTCATTATTGGATCTCAAGCCCCATCTGCTGCTCACTCACTGATTTGGTCTCTCTCCCGTGAATGCCTCTCTGATGATCTTGTTGTTTACTTCTAGTAAAACACTTGCCACTCAAGAGTTCAGTCAAGTACATACTTTTGCGGTCTTACCAATTACAGAAAGCATTGGTATTGCCAAAATACACTCTCTTTTGCATCATAAATGCTGCCTGATACCACATGAATGTTTGTTTTTGAGCATTTTTCACCTGAACATATCTACAGGGAGACTGCAAAATCAAACAGAGGAGATCTGGATGAGGAAATCCTTCCTCCATCTAGTATTTAACTTTTGATGAATAAGGTATAAGCTAATCTGCTCTTCTAGAAAGTACATTTGCACAGTCCACTGCACGTAAGGTCTACAGAACCGGGCCAGAAATGAAGGTAGACACCCACATACATTTCATTTGCTGTCTTTTGCTACTCCAGTGCCACAGCTGCAGAAAGAGAGCAGACATGAATATGTGAGGCAACTCTCATGGCTTTTCTTAGGAACAGTTGGCAGCAGACTATTAATATAGATGCTCCAGTGCTGACAATTAGGAATAGGGAAGGACACACATAGGTTGCACTAAGCACCCCATCAGCAGAGCATCCGACTGCTGCTTCTCTCCATAGCAAGCTAAAACCGGTCCAGCTGCACCAATTGCTCTCTGCTGACTGCTGCATCAGGGCTGCTCTAAGTGTAAACAAGTGTCAAACCTTCTGCATGCAAAGTATTTCCACACACACAATGATAATGTAGGAACCGTGCAAGTAAAAGTATGGGCACTCTGTTCTTAGGCACCACTTTCTGGTGTCCACTGAACTGTGGTTTCTTCTCAAGTGATGCGACCTCTGGTTCATCCAGGGAGATCCTAACAATGACATAAACTGCTATGGGCAAGGCAGGAAGATTTGAGGAGCTTGGTCCCAGGAGTTTTATAACAACCTTCCAATAATGTTTCAGTGTGTTATCTCCAGTACATAGTGGACAGAATCTGCAAAATCTACTGTGTTGCTGCATCAACAAACTCTCTCTCCCCCAAAACCAGACCAGTAAACAAAGAAAACGTGCTACCAGATTTGAACTCACAGAAAATAGCTTTGGTTCAGCTATAACGTGGATGAAATCCCACCCTTTTACACCAAGACTAAGCGTTTCTCAGAACAACAAGCTTTCGCTTACAAGACCACTCAATGCTATCGCATAGAGGACTTCACACTGAAATACCAAAAATCTTCATGGGAACCAGAGGTGGGACACCTGCAGTCTATGGACTTAGCATGCACCAACATTTCATTTCATGCCATCTATGGGTGCTTCATTTGGGTTTTAATGGCATTCATGTGAAATAACAGTAAGGTGGACGTTGATTTGTAGCTCACCAACAATGATAGAAGAGCACAGTATTTCGAACATCTGAGGAAGACCTACACACAGTTCCATGTGTAACAATAGAGGATGTACTTATAGAGTAACTACAGAGTGACGTTTTAAAAGCAATTATACTGATTCAGCTTCTAATACAGAGGATAGTCTATTACCTCAAAAACTGTTCATTGCAGCTGTGTTCATCCTGGAGAGGGTTTGTATTGCTTTAACAGTATCGGTCCTGTTAAGGGAAAACATTTCTTGCGTGTGGACTTGAAAATTGGACTCAGTGTCCTAAGTGAAATTGATGCACCCACTAGAAGACCTTCTTGTTGCACTCGCGAAGAGAAGCTTTTTCAGCTGGCTTTAGTTTTTTCCTCCTTCCCAGTATTGCTACTTAGCCATCTCTCTAATTGTAGCATATTGGCATGAATATTGGATGATGATTTGGAGATGCTTATCACCTCAGGAAAAAATAATTGCAGCATGACCTCAGGCTCAAACCATCACTTTATTCTTATGCACGGCAGCTACTTTTAATAGGGCTAACACCTTATTTCCTCCATCTCATTTATTGGAGACTGCTGTGTGAATGAGATTTTGACATTTTTTTCCTAAGCCCAGCAGATTGCTGGTCCATCTCTTTAATGTCCATGTCCTCCTTTTTAGCATTTTAGATTCTACCAAACATGATTATCTGCAGTAAGGGAAAGGGAAAGGGAAAGAAAGCCTTGCTCCTGTTAAAAGGTTTAGTTGCCCACAACAAAACAGACAATGGCTTAACTCTCCATTCAGCTGCATCTTAATTTTATGGTGCCTGTGTAAAGCTGGTGTAAGAGAAGAGCTGGAGTCAGACCCTTCACTTCACATTCCCCACTTACCTTTTTCCCCCTTGCAGAATAATAGATATGTGCAGAATTACGGTCTACCACATTTCTTTTGGTTTAACTATCTTGTCATACTGTATCATGTCCCCTCAACACGACATGTATTAAAAAAGACCCAACAAAACTGGAACACAGAGCAGTACAGTAATGCCACAATAACAGACAAATACAGAGCATGAAAAACATAAACAGTTAATTGCCATTTGCTGGTACGTACCCACACTGCACACAGGTGAAGCAGAGGAGTAGAGGGCTCTGAACTAAATCTGAGTATAATATAAACTTCTAATATAATTTTCTGAGAGAGCTCTGTCTTTATTCCTTTTATGTTTTCAGATCGATTGCTAACTGAGAGCAAACAGAATTCCTAACACATACCTGAATTGAAAGACGTGATTATTTATTTTTAATACTGAAACAATAAAAATATTTCAAAAATTTTTAAATATATAGAGCATACTATATATAGTATAGGTAGTACTCTCCCAGAGGTATTTCAAGACTAACTTCAGACAAATTTGTTTTTTTTAAGTATGAGAAAAATGCACAAAACTAAGCTGGAATATCTCATTTGGGATTGAACAAAAAGGATTTCTGTCACTTGAAATGTATTTTCTTCATTATATTTTTGGTTTAGTTGCCAAGCTGAAAAAAAAAAAAAAAAGTGGTATTAGCAAGGCCATAGATTAAATCAGATTCAATCCACAACATTAGTGGAATGGGCTGGGAGACAGAGAGGATGCTTTATAATACCCTTTGTCAAAGACAAGTGAAACATTGGGGAGAGGATAGCTGCTTTAGCACAGGTACACTGCTGGGGACAAGAACTTTGTGTCACTTTTGAAAGTGCCTCTTCCCTTCTAGGAAACAATATGTGTATGCTCTGTAACTCACCCTTCTGGAGAAACTATCTCTGACTGTGATAAACCGAGTTGGTGAGAAGAAAAGGAAGTAGACAGGGTTGTCTAATAACAATCCCTGTGCTGACACATAGGGGAGAGACAGATTAAATACCTGATGGGTTCCAGGACCACCAAGATACCTACCAGTAGATTCACACAAAATAAGAAGGGTCCCCAGATCCCTGAACCCTAGTTCTGGTTGCTAGGAGATAAAATGGAGGCCGCAGAAGGTGGCAGGGGTGACAAAATGGAGAGGTCTTACAGAAGCTTGCAGATGCTGCTGGAGTTTTAGCCTGCTGTCCCCTGGGTGGGGCAACAGCTCTGGTAGTGGCAGGAACCCGTAGCACAATATTGTCCTGTTTCAGACTTCAGGAAAGTGCTAGGATGCCCTCATGATTGATCTACAGATGGATATTAGTTTGTGGCAGACTACTGGTGCCCATGGGAGTTTTTCTGAGCAAGGGTTGCAATTGCTGCTGCTGCCATTACGATACAGGGAGAAGAAATGGAGGAAATTATCTAAGACCTTATTGTCAGATTTGGCCAGGGTACAAGCCAAAGGATTTACACTGCAGAAAGATGTAGAGCCTAGGTTTTTTCATGATGCTTCCAGTGTTCGGCACTTTATTTGTACAATGTCCTTTTCGTGTTTTCAAGGGAATAATTAACCTATGGAGATTACCTAAAATACGTACAGCACAACAGGAGGGTACCACTGGGTAGATGTGCGATTTCCAGACTAATCAGTTCACCTTTCTGTATGGTTAGCTTCCTTCTTGTTTGCTGATGCTTCGGCCAGTCAAGGTAATACACAGACTTTACAGTTAACTGAAGATGAGTGATATATCATTTAAAGTATCCCTCTGCTAGATGAAAACTACACACAGTTTCCATGCTGTCAGTCTTTAAATCTTCAAGACCACAGAGGTGGTCCCCTTGGATCTAGATGATGGCATACATATTTGTTTGAATGTTCTTCCCTAAATCATAAAGATCATGCACTGTAGATTTGTAGTCACTGGAGAAATTGGTAGTGCTTGTCTAACATTACAGCAGGCAAGGCTCAGCGCTGTGAGTTAACACCCATACTCCAGGTCTATATAATCATACTGTACTTTTCTCTCTTCTTTCTTTTTGCTTTCTTTTTGCTTTCTTTTTTTTTTTTTTTTTTTTTTTTACAGCTGTAGATTTCACTGACCTTAAAAAGCTTTTCAAATAAATTGGGAAATAAAGCCATAAATTTGCTAAAGAAGAACCAGACAGACATTCATGAGTACTGCTCCCAATTATCTTCTCCATTTACTACTGATCATTTCTTGGAGAACTAATCCTGGTCAGGGCCTGAATGTCACCTGTTATTTCTTTCTCCCTCTGTTAACTTCATGCCTGACCTAACATGACATTGGTTTGTCCAAAAGGTGGCACTGCATCTTTGAGCATTTTGTAGACTGATGTTGCTTTGGTGCAGAAGAGGTCTTCCGTACAAATAAGTAGAGCTGCTCTGCAGATCTGCTAAACATTTCCGCTAGCTTTTCAACCATGGACACTTTCTAAAGTAAGTCCTTAAAGTTTTAAAAATTTTAAAGCTTTGATAAAAACAAAAACTTGACCTTGAGTTTTCTGACATGGAATTTTGATGTTGTGGCTAAAAGCAGTCTCTCCAGCCAAGCGCATCCAGGTAAGAGATAGCTCCTCTTTGGGAAGCTCTTTAAGGAGAGTTGTAATTCTGAGCTTCCAGAAAAGCCCAATGTCTTCCACTATGACAGGGAAATTGTTGCCCTTTCTGATTGCTTGCTCGGTCTCTCTCAAATTTACCAGTTGTGCCATGCAGAGAAATAAAATTTGCTTTAATAGGTAAAAAGGTAAAAACTTTTACCTAAGACACCCCTTTGTCCTCAAGCCACCAGGCACAAGCTGCAGCCACAGTTTTTCAAGCCCTGTGTAGTCTTAGGAGTGTAGAGTTTGGTCTAAGAAATGCATGACTATCCTTTCCACAATACTGCCCACAAAGCAATTGGACTCTTGGTATCAAACTATGATGGCATGTCCCAGATTAGCTCCTTTGCTGGGCTACAGTCTCTTTCTCACAGTTCTCTGGTACCACATGGATAGTGGGACCACCACTAATGCATCTCCCTGGCTTTTGTCAGCTTTCCAACAAAGGCTTTTTTGACTTCTCCTTCCTTGCTTTCTCCTTGTGTTTTTAGGTCTTGTTGAGACCTGGCTCAAAGCACTTGTCCTCTGACTCTCAAAGCCACTGTAGAGATGCCAGACTCCCACTCTTACTGCCTTCTCTCAGCTCAATTTCTATTCTCCTTTTATCTTCCTTCTCTTTGGAAATTCATCTACTTGTCTCTTTTCTATTTTCTGGTGAGTTCAGCTTCCTTTTCGCTATTTTTTTTTTTTTCCCCTCTATTTCAAGTCCGCCCTTCCTTAGGAGACCAGACTTCAGTGTTCACGTTGACAGTCAGCCTGGCTCTAGTCTTTCACTCCTTGAATTTAAATTCTTGTATTGCCGTCAGCTTTCAACTCTTTTATTGATTGCTGGAGTTGTTCTCTCCAGTTTCCACTCAGTCTTTCCACACCCTTCAGTCACTTCTTGCTTTGCTTCTTTATATTTCATTCTTTTCTCTGTCTTACAAGCTCTCTAATGAATTTCAGTCTCCTAGCCTGTTCTTTAGCCTGCCTTTTCCTCTCCCAAAATGCATTAGACCTTGATTCTCCTGCCTCCTTTTCTGTGATGATTTTATTTCTTTACATTTGACTGTAACCAGTGTGGAATCCTTTTTTTTCCTTTTTTTTTTTCCCCTCTTTTCTGGTCTTGCTGTTATCATCTTTTTGCCCTGACTTACACTTAGGATGCAGTAGAGCAAGAAATCCCATGCAGGGCCAGTTCAATTGCGGGAAGCTGTGCTCTGCAATTGGGAAGGAAATTGAACTCCTTCAAAGCTTGAAGAAGCTCTGTTTTGGTGTCTGAGGTTGATCGATGCCAGAGAGCCTTAAATCAGAACTCACTGACAAACTCTTAGCTAAATTTTAAAAAATACACACCATTGTATGGTGCTTGTATGTAAGATGTGATTCAATAGCACTTATAGGGCAGAAGTTGTAGCTATGCATGGCTTTGTGAGTGTTTCATAATGATCTTATGTCCCTGACAGTGACCAAATGAACAATGTAAAGTGCCACGATGAGAAGAGCTGCCTATCTGCTTACACAAACACGGGAGCTATGCATGGGCTATGTAGTGGACAAAGGTTTATTCTTAAGAATCTATTGTAGCCAGAAAGTCTTTTGTGTTTTCTAGATTTGGTTGTTTGTTTGTAGGGGTTTTTTTCTCATCAATCCAATTATCTCCATGTTTAATTCACTTTTTCTCTTGTAACAGTATAGCATAAAACAATATTGCATAAAAATGTCTTTCCCACTAAAATGCTTCTTTAACAATTTGGCCATGATACAAAACCAGATTCCCACCAGGAAAGATTTTTATCTCCAAGCATATTGCAGCCAATTTCCTTCCTAATTAATACCGTATCCACCTCCAAATTCCATTTCAGTTCCCAAACGAAAATTGATGAGGCAGTCAACTGCAAATAAGCACAATATTCCACTGATAGTTCAATCAGCACAGTGTGTTACCAAAGCACAACCAGCATTTATGTTTTCATGTCCCTTGGGCATGTCCTGCTTCTGGCAGGACTTGATAGCTCCAAGTTACACTCAAAGAGAGTTTTTAACATGAAGTTTGATCAAAGAGTCAGCTGTGTACATGTCAAAATGAAACAGGATAGGTAAAATCTTTTCTGAGGAGCAAAAGCAGGGCCTGAGTGGTGGCATGCTTGAATGGAACACAACAGAGGCTGGAGCAAATGGAGGTGCATAGGCCACGTAAGGTCTTCCCTGATGTATTGGACAGTTTGCAGTACCGCTCCTACGGAATGATACACAACTGCGAGACAACCCAGCTGCAAATAACCCTACAAAAGAGGACTTGAAATGGCTTTTCCCAGGCCAAAGGGTAGCATTGTGTCCCTGATAAGGCACAATCTGGACTTGTCTCACACCAATGCTACCAGCCAGTGTAATCAATGCTGGCTGTGGTGCCAGTATTTGCAACGTATTCACCCAGTGAGAATGAAACAACAACTGGTCCTTGTTGGCCTTCTTGTAAGACTCTTCTTGGGAACTGACAACAGGGATTTAATTTAATTAATATGTTTAAATACGCTGGCTACCATCCTCCAAAGTATATACAAAACTTAAGTGTCTACAGTGCAATTGTCCTCCCCTGAGCAGAGCCTATGCGAAATTACATGCTGCCTTCCAGGAAAGCAAATGCATTTACCAGAAGAACCCAGACCACCAAAGTCTTTGTATTTTGGATGACAGGATACTGTACATTGATTATCAGAACTACATTCATACAAATTAAAAAGCTTCTATCTCAGAGTAGCTCTATGTTTGCTCACCTTGCCTGCATACAGAAAATCCTGGAGAAAATCCTGAAGGGTACGTTTTCCAGTTGAGAGGATTTTTAGAAAAGAAATTACTTTATTTAAAGTTGAAAAACACTGAGAAGAAAGTGCCAAAGCTAGATATTGGCAATAGTCCTTTAAAGTAGCTGTAACAGCTATGGACATGTTTTCTTCTGCTGGGTCTTATCCGTGAAGCACAGCTGTTTGTTGGTAAAAAAAAGAATCCTTTCATGTAGATGAAAATGTTCTGACTCTAATGTTTCTAAATCTATTTGCTTAGGTCTAGAAAAGTTTATTTTAAAGGGCAGTTTCTTCTTTAGGAATTTCTCAGTAAATAACACATTATGCATATCTTGGTGGAAGTATTCTCAAAGCTGCCTGCAAAAGCCGCTGTAATGCTCCAGAAATTGGAGGAATCCAAGCCAGGGGAAGTACACAACAACAACAACAACAACAACAACAACAAAAAAACCTGCCTTAACATTAACTCTATCTCTAGCCAAAGAGATTAATGAAATAACCACACAGATTAATAGGCTCTGTAACAGGGGGTCTATTAGTGCAGTAGGGGTAGCAGACCCCACACTCCCTACACACCACTTTCTCCTGGCATCAAAAGATAGTAACCCCCTTTTAGAAAGGCCAGTCAGTTAATACCTGAACATTTCTTATTATAACTACTACTATTGCTACTACTACTGCTACGACTACTACAACTACAACTACTACTTCTGCTACTACTAGTTCTACACAAATAGATATGGTGCTAGTAATGGGTATGACCTAAAAGTCTCCAGATTTGTGCCCTCTGCACAGCAGTATGGGAGGTTTACCCCAGAAGAAAGAGAGGACCAGTGTCTTCCAGCCCTTTGCACACTTTCAGGCTCTCCACAGAACAGGGAGCTAATGCCAATGGTGATGTTTCTTCCTCATCATTATTACCGTTAATGTCATCTATTGGAGAGAACTGCCCAGGGAGACCAGCCAAGCTAGGGTAATAATGTGCTGTAGAAGCACGTAGTACCAGATATATTGTCACCCTGAAGGAAATAAAAAGCCAGAAATAAAAATGGACTGGCTTTTGTGTGGGGCTGGGAAGTGAGCTGAAATGCTTTGCTCTAAAGCAAGCCTTGAGTCGCATTCTTCCCAGATTCTTCCCTAAAATATATCTTAAAGTGGAATCTAGCTAACACTTTACAGCAGGTGGCCACTCTACATGGAACAAAACCATCATCGACTTCAGCAAAAGCTGGATTCAACCCATGGATGGTGGAAGAGCAACCTCATTTCATTACTTCTCCTCTTCATTTTCATTCAAATGGAAAACAACTTCCATAAACAAAGTTTGCAAGGCTGCTCAGTCCATCTGCCATTCATGTAATGATGGCTAGTCCTTTGGTATTTCTACTCATGGACTAGCCATCTTTTAGCTATCAAGTTTGCAATTAACAAGAATTTACCCTATGGACTCTGTTTATACCTTTGTTAAACTCTCCTAGTTAAAAATATATGATCAATTTAGTAGGTGTATCAACCACTACCTAAAAAGGCACTGCTTCTATATATTACCGGCTAGTCAATTATATTTGCAGTCCCCCAGTGTTCTAGAAATCAGCATTCATTCTTATCCTTGCATTTCCATTTTTATTCATTTCGGCTTAGAGAAGCAAACCTTTGCTCGACGGAAAACCACCATGGCTGCTTTCCAGATACTTAAGGGACATGCTCTGTTTTCATAAAATGGATGAATTTGCAGCTCCTCATACACTGTAAGGAGAGGAGTCATGCCCCAGCTACAGGTTCTTAATATGTTTTCCCTGGAGAGTAAATGAGCTGTGCAGACCACTACAGTTTCTAGAGTTAACCTCCTCTAGGTACA
>NW_009646421.1:2085862-2087911 GCF_000708025.1 Charadrius vociferus
GTTACGCTGCAGAGTCCTGGAGGCCAGGAGACAGTCTCCCCACCTGTGTAGTTCATTGTATTCAACCCCCACTGACTAATGCTTTCACCTTTCCAATTTATTCCACTGTATATAAAAAATTAACAGCACTGACAAAATAAAACTTGGCTGTATGCGGTTGTTGCCTATGGAGCATTTTGGCTGCTAAAAATAATATGTTGTAGCTTGGGAAAGCCAAATTTTTCATGTTATTGCAGCCAGACTGTCTAGACTGCCTAATAAGGTGGAGGTTGTTCTGGGATGGCCTTATATTCTTTTTAACATTGACTATTTTTTTCAGTGATTGCTTTGTTGGTAGATATTGCCAATGTTATACTCATTTCAGATTTGGGGTTTTTTTTGAGGAATGAAAAAGAGTGTAGATTACCCTCCTGGAATAATTGCTCTACAAATATTAGTCATCTTGGTTCAGTAAAGCCCAGTGTATGAAAAAGTTTTGAACACTTTCTGGTTAAACAAAAGAATGTCATGCCACTTCTAAGCGGTGACATCAGGAATGGCAAGTGATTATTTAATATTCCACGCTTGACCTAGCTAGTCCTCCGTATACAGAAGTCAATGTGAATTCCACTCATTGAGGTTTTAAAGGATCAGGTTTGTAGTTTGTAGAGCACTAAAAAGCCAGTGCTCATTTAAAAAATGTCACTGCACATGTGGTCATCAACACAATAATTCAGCATGGCTTAGGTCATTGCGTTTCTCTTGACTTAGTGCTAAATGTCATGTTGTTCCTGAAGAGCAGCCACCCTCTGATGTGTGAGAAGTCTGGCCCTCATTCTGCAAGTGACAAAGTATTCTGAGCTTCTGAGCATCTGCTCGTGCCCACAAGCCGTCGTGTCTGACCTTGTGCTCCTTCAGAAAAGGCATCCTTTGTACCATGCCTTCCTCTCTGGCATTTGTATTATGCCAGGGAGGAAGGTGGAATGGTGCAGACCGACAGGGAGCCACTTTTCCCCCTTGCAGTTTGCATATGAACTAGGTTTGTACATACAGATTATGCAATTAACAGCAATTTATTACTAGGTGAATCTAGACAGTACTCTGTTCTACGTAAGGACTTCAGTCAGTGGTCAGGTGTTTGTCTTATTTGCCCTGTAGACGTTCCACTGCAACCGGCAATTCCATTTACCTCTCCACTTTTTAGTCTCTGGTATTCTTGTGTTCTTCTGTTCAACGCACTTGGCAGAAGCACAGGTTCTACAGCCTATGTTCCAGTCTTTGCCTCAATCTGCTGATGTCATTTGAAGGAATTTGTTCAGATACACATGTACAAAAGAAGTCAGATGCTTGACGTGGAAATTTAAGCAGAATCTGTGTTCACAGCTCAGTTCCTAGCACTTCCTCAGACAAACCATAGAATCATAGAATGGTTTAGGTTGGAAGGGACCTTAAAGATCATCTAGTTCCAACCCCCCCTGCCATGGGCAGGGACACCTTCTGCTAGACGACATTGCTCAAAGACCCATCCAGCCTGGCCTTAAACACCTCCAGGGATGGGGCCTCAACAACTTCTCTGGGCAACCCGTTCCAGTGCCTCACCACCCTCACAGTTAAGTTTCTTCCTAATATCTATGCTAAATCTCCCCTCTTCCAGTTTCAAACCATTACCCATCATCCTATCACTACATGCCCTTGTAAAAAGTCTCTCTCCAGCTTTCTTGTAGGTGCCTTTCAGATACTGGAAGGCTGCTATAAGGTCTCCCTGGAGCCTTCTCTTCTCCAGGCTGAACAACCCCAACTCTCTCAGCCTGTCCTCATAGGAGAGGTGCTTCAAGCCCTCTGATCATATTTGTGGCCCTCCTCTGGACTCGCTCCAGCAGGTCCATGTCCTTCTTATGTTGGGGGCCCCAAAGCTGGACGCAGTAGTCCAGATGGGGTCTCACGAGAGTGGAGTAGAGGGGCAGAATCATCTCCCTCAACCTGCTGACCACACTTCTTTTGATGCAGCCCAGGATGTGGTTGGCCTTCTGGGCTCCAATCACTCAATGCCGGCTCATGTTGAGCTTCTCA
>NW_009646422.1:0-747 GCF_000708025.1 Charadrius vociferus
TTTTCACCCCCAAAAAGGAACTAATTCGATTTCAGATATTTGAATTTAAATTCAAAATTTTCATTTAATTCCAAATTTTAATTTCATTAATGCACAATTTCCGTTTAATTCAAAATTTTAATTTCATTAATGATTTAGTTCAGAATTTTAATTTCATTAACGGACAATTTTCATTTAATTCAGAATTTTAATTTCATTAATGATTTAGTTCAGAATTTTAATTTCATTAATGCACAATTTCCATTTAATTCAGAATTTTAATTTCACTAATGCACAATTTCCATTTAATTCAGAATTTTAATTTCACTAATGCACAATTTCCATTTAATTCAGAATTTTAATTTCATTAATTCACAATTTCCATTTAGTTCAGAATTTCCCTTCAGAAATTTCATTTCCAAAATTTTACTTTCAGAAAGTGAATTTTTTTCTAATTCAGGAGATTAATTTTAACGCAGAAATTGAATTTCGTTCTAATTCGGGAATTTAATGTCAATTCCGAAATTTTCCTTCTTAACGATTTTTCTTTTAAAAATTCACTCTCAAAAATTTAAATTCCCAAATTCGCAAAGAAACGCGAAGAATTGAATTTTCAATTTGATTCTGTTACAGAGTTTGACTTTAAAACTTATTTCCAAATTTTAAATTGAACCTAAAAACGGATTTACATTTTGCCTTTCCAAATTTTTTCCTCCTTAAATTTTTTTGCTTTTCTCCAAAATTTTTTCTCCTTCTAAAAATTTTTTT
>NW_009646423.1:0-229 GCF_000708025.1 Charadrius vociferus
TGGCCGGCCCGGCACAGACGTTTGGGTTTCGCTATCCAAAGCCTTTTTGGGGCTTCTTTTCATGTTAATTTTGAAAATCCTTTTCCGAAACAGAAAGCGTGTGGGGGTGTGTCATAGAATCGTGAAACGGTTTGTGTTGGAAGGGACCTTGGAGACCATCCCGTGCCACCCCCTGCCCCGTGCAGGGCCACCTCCCCCCAGCCCAGGTTGCTCCGAGCCCCGTCCAACC
>NW_009646423.1:534-3827 GCF_000708025.1 Charadrius vociferus
CTCTCCCAGCCTGTCCTCCCAGCAGAGGGGCTCCAGCCCTCCCAGCATCTCCGGGGCCTCCTCTGGCCCCGCTCCACCAGGTCCATGTCTCTCCTATGTTGGGACCCCCCGAGCTGGAGGCGGCACTGCAGAGGGGTCTCCCCAGAGCGTACAATCTCCCCCCCTCCGTCGCCCTGCTGGAGATGCAGCCCGGGATGCCGGTGGCCTTCTAGGCTGTGATTGCACATCGCCGCCTCACGTTGAGCTTCTCATCCACCACCACCCCAAAATCCTTCTCCTCAGGGCTGCTCTCCGCTCATTCTCCACCCAGCCTGGAGTTGTGCTGGGGATTGTCCCCACCCAGATGCGCTTGGCCTGGTTGAACCTCACGAGGTTGACACCTCTCCAAGCCTGGCCAGGTCCCTCCAGATGGCATCCCTCCCCTCCAGCCGTGTCTACCGCGCCGCACAGCTCGGTGTCATCGGCAAACTCGCTGAGGGTGCGCTCCATCCCGCTGTCCGTGTCACCAACAAAGGTGTTGAACGACACCGGTCCCAGTCCCGACCCCTGAGCAACACCACTCGTCGCTGCTCTCCACTTGGACGTGGAGCCGTTGACGACAACTCTTTGCATGTGACTGTCCAACCAGTTCTTTATCCACCGAGTGGTCCATCTGTAGAATCCACATCTCTCTCCAGTTTAGAGACCAGGATATGGTGTGGGACAGCGTCAAACGCTTTGCACGACTCTGGGTAGTATAGAACGCTTTCGGTTGGAAAAGACCTTCTCCTCAGGGCTGTTCTCCATCCCTTCTCCACCCGGCCTGGGGTTGCCCTCGCCCACGGGCAGGACCTCCCGCTCAGCCTGGTTGAACTTCACAGGTTGGACGGAGCTTGGAGCCACCTGGGCTGGTGGAACGTGTCCCTTCCCAGGGCAGGGGGTTGGAACTGGATGATCTTAAAGCTTTCTTCCAACCTGAACCATTCTGTGAAGAAATTCTTGACTCTGAGGGTGGTGAGCCCCCGGCGCAGGTTGCCCAGAGAGATGCCCCATCCCTGGAGGTGTTCAAGGCCAGGTTGGACGGGGCTTGGAGCAACCTGGGCTGGTGGGAGGTGGCCCTGCCCAGGGCAGGGGGGTTGGAACTGGGTGATCTTCAAGGTTTTTTCCAACCCAAACCTTTCTAGGGTTCTATTATTCTCCAAAAACCCCAGCCCAGGTTGCCCGGAGAGGTGGGACATTCCCCATGCCTGGAGACATCCCGAGTCAGGTTGGATGAGGCTCCATTAAGTTGGAGATGCCCATGGTGGGGGATGGTGGACTAGACGATCTTCCAGATCCCTTCCAACCCAAACCGTGCCATGACCGGGTGCCGGTTGCTCTCCCCTTACCCACCAATGCCACAATGCCGGCGTAGGAGGCCACCAAATTTGTCAGGCGGTGGCCACCACCTCCTCCAGGTGGTTCCGGGGAGGATCTTCTCCATGGTCTGTGCCGGGTGGAGGCGAGACTGACTGGTCTGTAGTTCCCCGGCTCTCTTTTAAGAAGAGGGGGGTGATGTTCCCCCTTTTCCAGCCATGAGGAGCTCCACCGGATTGCCGCCACGTCTCAAACCCCGCGGAGAGCGGCTCGGTGCCTTCATCCTCCTCCTCCTTCTCCTCTTCCTCCTCAGGTCGGTGACTCGAAGCTACTACCGGGGCGCAGCCGGGGCGCTGCTGGTGTACGATATCACCAGGTGGGTTTGGGCGCCGTTCCCCCGTGGGGGCGTTTGTTGGGAGTCGGGGGTGGGTGTGGGGTGGGCAAAAATGGGGCTCAGCACCTTTCTGCCCCACGTCGTCCAGCCGAGAGACCTACAACGCGTTGACCAACTGGTTGACGGACGCCCGCACCCTCGCCAGCCCCAACATCGTCATCATCCTCTGCGGCAACAAGAAGGATCTGGACGCCGATCGGGAGGTGACCTTCCTGGAGGCTTCGCGGTTCGCTCAGGAGAACGGTGAGGGACGGCGGGGACAACCTCCGGCGGGGGGATTGCGTGTCTGCTTCTGGAGTTAATTAAGGTGGAAATAAGGAGGTTTTTCTTCCTCGTGGTAGAGCTCATGTTCCTGGAGACCAGCGCCCTGACGGGAGAGAACGTGGAAGAAGCCTTCTTGAAATGCGCCAGGACCATATTAAACAAGATCGAATCGGGTACGGCGGATCCGGGGGGGTTTGGGTCCCCCGAGGATGGAGGTTTTGGGTCCCGGTGGAGGTTTGAATCCTGGGGATGGAGATTTTGGGTCCCAGGGAAGGTTCTGGATTCCGGGGATGGAGGTTTTGGGTCCTCAGTGGAGGTTGTGAATCCCTGGGATGGAGATATTGAATCCCGGTGGAGGTTTTTGGATCTTGAGGATGGAAGTTTTGGATCCCGGTGGAGGCTTTGAGTCCACGGGATGGAGGTTTTTTGGGTCCCCTGGGAATGGAGGTTTTGGGTCCCAGTGGAGGTTTGAATCCCTGGGGTGGAGATTTGGAATCCCAGTGGAGGTTTTGGATCCTTGGGATGGAGGTTTTGGGTCCCGGTGGAGGTTTGAATCCTGGGGATGGAGATTTTGGGTCCCAGGGAATGTTTTGGATCCTGGGGATGGAGGTTTTGGGTCCTCAGTGGAGGTTGTGAATCCCTGGGATGAAGATGTTGAGTCCCGGTGGAGGTTTTTGGATCTTGAGGATGGAGGGTTTGGATCCCGGTGGAGGCTTTGAGTCCATGGGATGGAGGTTTTTTGGGTCCTTGATGGAGGTTTTGGATCCCAGTGGAGGTTTGAATCCTGGGGATGGAGATTTTGGGTCCCAGGGAATGTTTTGGATCCCGGGGATGGAGGTTTTGGGTCCTCAGCGGAGGTTTTGGATCCTGGGAATGGGGATTTTGAGTCTCAGTGGAGGGTTTTGGATCCTGAGGATGGAGGTTTTGGGTCCTCAGCGGAGGTTTTGGATCCTGGGAATGGGGATTTTGAGTCTCAGTGGAGGGTTTTGGATCCTGAGGATGGAGGTTTTGGGTCCCAGTGGAGGTTTGGGGTCCAGGGGATGGAGCTTTTGGGTCCCGGGGACGGAGGTTTTGTGTCCCAGTGGAGGCTGGAATCCTGAGGATGGAGATTTTAGGTCCCAGGGAAGGTTTTTGAATCCCTGGAGACAGAGGTTTTGGATCCCAGCAGAGGTTTTGGGTCCATCAGTGGAGATTTTGAGTCCCTGGGATGGGGATTTGGAATCCCAGTGGAGGTTTTGGGTCCCGGGGACGGAGGTTTTGGATCCTTGGGAGGGGTTTTGGGTCCCGGGGACGGAGGTTT
>NW_009646424.1:0-6038 GCF_000708025.1 Charadrius vociferus
CAACCCAAACTATTCTATGATTATACGCTCTTTGTATGCCTCTATACTCAGAAGAAACTTTCCATATATAGTTTTTTCTGTTTTCAGTTATATATATATATATAAAGCCCAGTCATCTGCCAATGTGCTGAGAATACTCTGATCAGCTTTACCTCATTTTTAGATATTGTCTGCATCCATCTGTTTTTTCTGTTGGTACACATGCATTGTAAGTTCTGGGGCTGAGCTTCTGCTTTGTATGTGCAGAATGTATTGCAATGGGTACAAGTCAACAGCTGTGCATCGGGCAATGCAGTAAAACAAAATAATGAACGAGCGTGTGTGTGAGAGATGAGCCACTGTCATGTGAATGTGCAGCACTGAGAAACATTGTGGGATGAGTGAAATAGAAAAGACCCACTGAGTTATTTTATTTGGTGTTTTTCTTGATAATATGAGAGGGCAATTTTATTTCTTTGGTTTAAAATGGACTGAAACATTTACCCCACCTCTTCCCATATGGAAAAATTTTGCCATTGCAAAAGCACTGATTTTTGACTGCTTCTATTCAGCAGTTAGAAACTTGCTTGATTATTAGTCAAGCTTGGTTTTATAAAGTGTCAAAGTCCATTTGATGTTTTTCTTTTAATACAGTGCTCCTCAAAAATTTATTAAGCCAAAATGTTACCTAGTCTTTTTAAAAAGTATGTGAATAGTCAAACGGAAAAGTATAGTCATTGCTTGATGGTCTGTGCTCTCAAGGGTGTTATCCAGGCTAGTTCTGAAGAACCGAATGGCCACACTGTTTTTATGTGCATTGTAGGAGAAATACAGATTTGTGAACTCTCTTGGGCTGGAGCTGAGTTCATAATAGATGTCTTTACACCATATCATATAGTCTCTAGTGGGGTTTGTAAATTCTATCATGATAAAAATAATAAAGGAGAATCTTCTTGAAAAGATAACAGCCTCAGGGTGCTGCCTTTTTTTGCATATATATATAAACACACTCAGCCATTCAGTTATTAGCAGTTCAGCCAAAATTTTTATTTTAATACCTACAGAACCATTAATTCCTCATTTAAAATAGAGAAAATGCTCAAATTGAGAAAAATACTCCAAATTTAATTTACAAAAAGTTAAAAGCAAAGATGAAGCATGGGAATTGATTAAATTAACTGATTTCTCTTATTCACATGACAAAAAATATTAATCAGAATATTCCCTAGTGATTTGCAGCATCTGGTAGAAATGGAACAGCAGCGAAAGCCTGGAATATGATAATTTTGCAGAAGAAATGAGTAACCACAGACAGTATTTAGCAAGTGAATTTTAAGTTTTAAAGTGTAGGCTCTCTTCTTGTATAGTTCTGCCAGAAAGCAAAACCAAACAAACAATCGGTAATCTCAGACAAATCTGAGTTTCCTGATGATGAAGACTATCTTCTTGTAGCAACAAGAAAAAGGGGCCCCTCAAGAAGAAGACAGTGAATGTAACTGAATTTGAGGTGGTTGGCATGGAGTGGAAGAAAGGGAAAAGAAATGCAGAGAAGCAAACATAACAAATTTAGGGCTGTTCCTTCTTTGGGACTTTCCACCTTTTTATTTGTAGTTGGAGGAAGATGAGAACCAGCTGTTGGCTCACCTGCCTCTCACTCCTAAAATTAAACTTCATGGGTGTGGACAACATCTTTTTGTTACATTTAGATAATTAGAAATAGTTTGTAAGTTCTGCTGAAATACAAATAGTTACACCCAAAGCTAATTTTGTGTTAAAGGAAGGTACATATTTTCTGAGCAAGTTCAAGTAAAATATTCCAACCATACCAGCATAAAATTAGCTCTCTTTATGGCGATAGTCTCTCTTGATGCAAATATTATTTTAAACTTAGTTGGTTAGTTTTAAAAACTGTACTGTGTTTACGCCCAGAAGTTGTCCAGTACAGGCGGCATTCAGTACAGCCTTCCTTCTGTTGGCTTCCCAGTACAGCTGTAGCTTCGAAAGCCAGTTTGCAGGAGAGAAAAATGGTGTTTTTATTCCTTTGCCACTTCAGCCTTTGGTCTGAACTGCAAAGCTGTAAAAATTGCTGATAATCATGGTAGTATAAATCAGGGGTTTTGTTTCTTTATTACTGAGAATGCCAGCTATTCCAGAAATTAAGCAAGACCTTTGATTAAATTTGCACAGGCTATCAAACTATCATCAAATGGCATCAACTTTTAGTAAGATATGGTCAGAATTATCTTCTGCAGTGAAATCCCTACAGGCTTTGAAGGAATGGTGCCGTGAAGAACAGACCTGCCGCTGGCAACTCTCCAGCACTGCAGATGTGAGGTAGAGGAGGTTCTGCAGGATTAGGGAGTGGAGAATACGCTGTGTTCATCTTGAAAACTCTACCCTGGTTTAAAATCCTATGTTGTTTGATATGGGTAGAAGGTGGTAGATGCTAAGAATATTTCATAAAACTGTTTAGGTAAAAAGTGAAAGCAAAAGATGAAAAAACAAAACAAAAGTTGAACCACGCTTGCAGTACTTCAGAAAGGAATCATATGTTCAGCCTACATACAAAAGAGCTTGTAACTTCTCAAAAATGCTTAAATAAATAAATAAAAATCCATGATCTTAAGACTGGCTCCATGAAAAACTGTCAAATGTATTTTGAATGAATGATTTTAATGGTCAGTTTGCCATGTCTTTTTGCTGTCATTGAAACACAACTCTCCTGTGGTGCACCAGACATCTTAAAGTGATTTATCACTGTTATCTTTGGCTACCACCGCTATTCTGTGTTGAGCCAGTGGGACTCTTCATCGCTCTACTAAAGTTTTCTAACCACTGAAATGTAACATAACGTAAAACCTAATCAAACATCCATAGCTTAACCTATGCATCTCTTTAAATGGAGAACCCAGGTCCTTACTGCCTTTTCTGATTTGCTAGGGCCATGGGGTGGTTTGTTTTTTTCTCCTGGTATTGGCCCTATGGTACACTAAATACAGCAAAGTTAAAAAAATTTACAAAAACCAAATTGGTTTATATTTTATATATTGTTTTATAATTAGGAAGTACTCACCTTGCTTTTAACCCGATTGCTTGCTCTCTGGTATAAGCCTTACTGCCTCTCCTTACGACACCTTTTCCTTGTGATGGACTGCTGATGGAGATCTTCAGTTTAACTGCCCTCCTCCTGGCAGTTCATACCCTGATCCCTGACTACTGCTTCTTGAAATTTGGCAGTTACGCAGCTAGAGACACGAAGTAGCCATTTGTTACTTGACTGGTGTCTCCTTCTCTTTTCCTCCCAGATAATACGTTTTCCTCTTGTGGTTTCACTCTTAATATGTTCGTGTAGCACTTATCAAAACAGACCCTAACAATGCAATAGGTGTTATGTGTCAATGACCATGATCAAAGCCATGGTGCTTAAACTGCTTTGCAAAGATTTGGGTTTCCTTAGTATTCTGAGGTGTATTTGGAAACAATTGAGTCTGTTTTAAGAAGAGAGATCCTTCGGAGTCCGAAAAGTTTTTCTTATTCCAGACTAAAAAAATCAAACAAAATCAAGTTTTATATTGAGTCGTTTAAATAGTTCTGTGAAATTGCAATCTAGATTAACATTTTTTATATTCCACCTTTGCTGTGAAATAATCTGAAAGATACTGTTACTGCAAGACTAATTAAATATGTAGTGTAATACTCCTCAGACAAATACTGAGTTTTATAGGCAGATTGGTATTTTCATCATGTCTCTACCAGGACACAGGTTTCAATCAGGGTTTGGGGGGGGGGGGGGGGGATTCTGGCAGTGGGTGTTGTATGTGTGTTACTGAAATCATTTGCAAATAACCGCATCTGTTAGGTATTGGTGTCCTTGCTTAATAGGCAAATTTAAAATAATTGCTTATACTTATGTGCTTCTGATTCTTTCTTTTACAAAACAGACAAATCTCTGTATTCCAAAAATTGTTCCAAATCACATTTTCTGGGACTACTCTTGCTTTTAGTCATTGTATGAATGACAATATGCTTTCCACCTCTTGCTGAAGTTGTCAGAAAAAAAGTCTCTATAGAATTAACATGCATACAGTTTTTGCAAGCTTTTTTTTTAAGCATTGTTAAATTTTCTTGAGCAACATCTCTTGTTTTGACTAGTAGAAGATCTAAAAATACACTACTGTATTTACTGAACTAATTACATTCCAGTTCTAGCCACTACCATCAGGATCTCTCTCTGGTTACATTTTCATTGCACAGATTGTACACAAGTGATTAGCACCATGAGTGGGTTGTCTAAATTTTGTTCTGGGTGTTAGCAGCAGCTCTGCAGAGCGATACACAAGTTGCTGTGCCCTTCATCTTCCTCTGTGGATAGTGCGTTCTAGTTGGAGGGTTCCCCAGTTCAGCAGAGATGTGGAGAAAGTGGAAAGGGTCCAGTGGCAAGCTGCCAAGGTGCAGCTGTAGCCACCCTATTATCGAGAGAGGCTGTAAGGGAGCTGGGCTTCTCTAGTTTGGCAAAAAGAAGGCTAAAATGTGATCAAAATAGCTGCTTCCTTGAGAAGCAGTTAGAAAGATAATGAAGTCAAAGTCTTCTGAGTGGAGCCAGGTGACATGATGTAATGAGTAATAACCAGAAGTTGCTGTTTGGATGGCTCAGACTGGGCATCAGGAGGGAAATATCCCCCAGGACAGCATGGCTGCACTGGGACAGAGGGGTTGTGGAGTCCCTCTTCGGAGGTTTTCAAGACTCATGGAAGTAAAGCCACAGCTGGCCTGCCTCGTGATGCTATTAGCATAACTTCAGGCAGGAACATGGACTGTGTGAGCTCCAGAGGTCCTATTTCTCCTTATTGGGACTTTCTGACTCCTGTGAGCAGAACCTCTGTGGGATCTGTGATTCCTATCCTTGAATTATAGGCAAAATTTTCTGTTCGAGGCAGGTACCCTGCCAGGCCACAGGTTTCAGACTTGGTAAAAAGCCAGTACGTAACTGAAACTTTCTCCCTCAACCTTTTCAAGCCATGCATCACTTAAACTGAGAATTTTTCATGCCTTGCTATAATATGCAGCAAATACCTGAATGATACAGTTTAGTTGTGGCAAATTGCAGGCAAAAGGAGTACACTACCTGAGGGATGCCTAGCTGAAGCTATCAATTTGAGTTCAGGTTGAAGACTCTCCTGAGCTTGGGTGAAAGGATCTCTTACACAGATGTAAATTAGGCAATAGTGCTTGCATGAAGTCTTAGGGTAATCCTCGGCAATACTTTGTGCTTCATATTTGTGCATCATATTTGAGAAGTTGTGTCATTCTCTGGTGAGGTTCCTGCCAACTGGAAAAGGGGAAACATAACTCCTATTTTCAAAAAGGGAAAAAAGGAGGACCCAGGGAACTAGAGGCCAGTCAGTCTCACCACTGTGCCAGGCAAGATCATGGAGAAGATCCTCCTTGAAACTCTGCTAAGGCACATGGAAAAAGAGGAGGTCTTCTACGAGGGGATTACAGTGGTAGTGGACAAGGGAAAATCAACTGATGTCATCTACCTGGACTTGTGCAAAGCGTTTGACACTGTCCTGCACGATATCCTGGTCTCTAAATTGGATTCAATAGATGGACCACTTGGTGGATAAGGAACTGGTTAGATGGTCGCACTCAGAGAGTTGTGGTCAACAGCTCCATGTCCAAGTGGAGACCAGTTACGAGTGGCGTTCCTCAGGGGTCAGTACTGGGACCGGTGCTTGTTGACGCGGAAACTCGGACAAATACACAACGACCAATATGATCAAGGTAAATGCCACTTTATTGCACAGATAGCTCAGCTATTATAGACAGTTCTCTTCCACGTCACGCGACACTCAAGCAGCAATTGGTTACATGCATAGTTCACGCGAGCATCCTTACTATATGATTGGCTAGCCCTAGCTGTCCACGCGCACAGTTATCTTCTTTTATGTTTTGCTCAAGGTCCTGCTTATTGGTACATTCAGCAACAGTTATTTCCTCCCTCTACATAACTCAGCTGTTCACAAAACACCATTCGACCTTCTACATTCCTTGAAGCT
>NW_009646424.1:6645-9520 GCF_000708025.1 Charadrius vociferus
AGAGAGTTGGGGTTGTTCAGCCTGGAGAAGAGAAGGCTCCAGGGAGACCTTATAGCGACCTTCCATTATCTGAAGGGGGCCTACAGGAAAGCTGTAGAGGGACTTTTTACAAGGGCATGTAGTGATAGGACGAAGGGGAATAGCTACAAACGAGAAGAGGGTAGATTTAGAATAGATATCAGGAAGAAGTTTTTCACTATGAGGGTGGTGAGGCACTGGAACAAATTGCCCAGGGAAGTTCTCGAGGTCCCATCCCTGGAAGTGTTCAGTGCCAAGTTGGATGGGGCTTTGAGCACCCTGTTCTAGTGGAAGGTGTCCCTGTCCATGGCAGGGAGATTTGAACTCGATGATCTTCCAGGTCCCTTCCAACCTAATCCATTCTATGATTCTATGATTGTCTCTCTGTTCTTTTTGCTGTTCCTAAGGTAATTTTTACCTAGTCTTTTCTGTCTCAATGTTGTAGCATATAGTTTTCTGCCATTAGCAGAATGTCTCAGGGAGTAGCTTATGGATCAAACACTAAAACTAGAGAGACAATGGGATGGCATGACTGTCCCAATAGATGAAAAGCAAAAGGCTTTTATTTAGGTGCCAAGTAAGGATTTAGATAGCCAGCATTGTTTCTGAAAGGTCTATAGAAAGCTTTCAAAACTCAGGAGGTGTTTAAATTGTACCAGCCTGAGTCACAGGATTTGTTGTAGAAAGTATTCAAAAAGCAGAAAAAGCAGTATTTTAAGATTCAAGATCTTGCAAACAACCCCTGTTAGCAAAAATGTTCTCTCAAGTAAATTGTAGAAAAAGTGTTTGTGAAGACCTTATAAAGTCTTAATAAGAACTGTGGTTTTTTGCATTAAAAGGTAGGAGACCTGGTCTGAATGGCTGACTTCTGGGAGTTAGACTGGTGTAAATAAAGGATAGCACATCATGATGCAGATTAATTTTTATGTAAATTATTTCTAGTTCACATTTTACTAGTTAATTAATGTTCTGTTGTATCATTTCTCAAAGTAGACTGGTTGAGAATCTGACATATCTGATATTTTAGCAGTCTGTTGTAAAATTTTTGAAATTTCCCAAGAAATGTCTCACTTCTTACACAGACTGTAGAAATACAGTCGTTCTTGACCAATCTGTGTGTGGAAGTTGAAATGATATAAAATAAGTTGAACAAATGCAAGTATTTTTACATTTAGCTGGAAGTACATACAGTTTAAGTCACTGTAGGTGGTCTCAGTAAAGCCATTTCATATGCGGAAAAGGGGTAGTGTTTTAATTCCCTTGTGTTATATGTATGTTATCATGGTTCAAGTTAAACTATTTCCAAAATAATTGGTACATGAGGAAGTTGGTTACTAGCAAAGTTAATTCAACCCGCCTCCTGCTGTAAACCTTTTACTCTCTAGAGAGGATACATTTTGTTTAAAAAAAAATTTGTAACTAATTGTAATTGTAATTAAGTAACTGACATCTTTTTATAATACATTTGGGTGGTCTGTTCTTGAAATGCTTGATTTGTTAGGAAACATTACCGTTTCCAAAAGTAATCTTTAAGTTCTAAATACTTTGAAAAAAATTTGCATTGTGGTATTGAATCAGTACATTACTCACCAATTAAACTCTCTAAACTGCTGTTGCTTGTCATTGGAGAAGGTTTTCAGGTTTTTTTTTCTATCAGCAAAAACTTCTGTAAATTATAATATTACTTGGCAGAGCATAAAGAATAAATACTAGAAAACCAGATGATTTAAGAGAAAATAAATGGAAAGACTTGAATCTCATTTTGCCTTTCCTTGGAAAAAGAAGTCTCTGTAGTTTACAAAACATAGAAAGTTTGAAATTGCCTTCCGCTGCAATGTTTGTTTAGATGTGGTGACCATTTTGAATCATTGTTGTAGTTTCCTCTCAATCACAATTCTGATTGTCCCCACTGGACACTGTGGGGATTTGGAGGCTTGCTTGCTGCAATGAACCTTAATGATTTTGAGGTTAAGCATGCTGCCACTGAGTCTAGGATCATTTTAATTGCCAGTGGTAATGAGATGCTGAGTTTTTCAGAGTAAATGACCCCTTTTTGAATATATTTAAATATTATGCTAATGTACATAAACACTAATATATTGAATAAGGTTCCTGTAATGAGAAATCTACCCAAACCAATTCTTTTTAGACTCAACTGATTGCTAGGTTACTCATTCTGTGCACAAATGTTTAAACTTTAGATACCAGCAGGAAATAGCTAATGCAGTCGACCTACTAATACCTATAGCTTATAGTTGAAGCGTCAATATTAAAATGTTTCTGTGATGCAGTTGGTGAAAACAGTCTATGATGATTTTTCCCAAGCCTGATTTGTAAAACTCTTACTTTCCTAAGATTATAAACATCTGTAGAATGACTTTTTGCAAAATAAATATTGTCATGGAAACCCAACTGGCCTTTTAGAAAAAAAATGAGAAACAAAAATAAAACCAGAATTAGGTTATACTTATTTGCTTAAAGATTTTAAACATCAACATTCTTAGTCTATTTTCCATGTGGTTCCACTGCTGTTAAGTTACAGACTTTGTTGTAAAACAAAAATGACCATTAGGTCCTATTATGGATCATTCATAGTAATTTTCTTATTTAATTCTAAAAGGAATATTATTAATTTAAGTATGCTTGAATTCCTTCATATATTTTAATGATTATTCATGTAATTTCACCTGAAATACTTCATTTTTTTCATGCTGTGCACTACGTGTTTACTTTGATTATATAAGTAAAAATAATTTTTTAAATTTAATGTCTCCTCTTTGGGTCATAAAATCATCATAGAATCATAGAATGGTTTGGGTTGGAAGGGACCTTGAAGATCATACAGTTCCAACCCTCC
>NW_009646424.1:10938-15911 GCF_000708025.1 Charadrius vociferus
GTGACGGACGGGAACTGGATTCCGGATCTGCATTCAGGATCGGGATCGCAGGCAGACGAACAGAGTCCTCCTCAGACGTCGGCCATTGCAGGAAGACTTCGTTCTCCATGTCCCGGGTGACCAGGTCTCCTGTTTCCTTCCTGAGTGGGCCCACATTTTCCGTACTCTACCTTTTGTCACTGACATACCTATAGAAGGCTTTCTTGTTGCCCCTGATGCCCCTGGCCAGAGTTAATTCTGTCAGGGCTTTAGCTTTCCTAACCTGATCCCTGGCTGCTTGGACAATTTCTCTGTATTCCTCCCAAGCTACCTGTCCTTGCTTCCACCCTCTTTATGCTTCCTTTTTGAGTTTGAGTTTGTCCAGGAGCTCCTTGTTCATCCACGCAGGCCTCCCTTTTTTTTTGCCTGACTTCCTCTTTGTTGGGATGCATCGCTCCTGAGCTTAGAGGAGGTGATCCTTGAATATCAGCCAGCTTTCTTGGGCCCCTCTTCCTTCCAGGGCTTTAGCCACCATACTCTACCAAGCAGATCCCTCAAGAAGCCAAAGTCTGTTCTCCTGTGCGCCCTCCTCACCACCCTAAGGATCTCAAACTCCACTGTCTTATGGTCACTGCAGCCAAGGCTTCCCTTGAGCATGCCATTCCCCACCAGGCCCTTCTTGTTGGTGAGAACAAGGTCCAGCATGGCACCTCTCCTCTTTGGTTCCTCTATCACTTGGAGAAGTTAGTTATCATCGACACATTCTTGGAACCACCTGGATTGCTTATGTGCTGCTGTGTTGTCCCTCCAACATATATCAGGGTGGTTGAATTCCCCCATGAGGACCACAGCTTGCAAAGATGAGGCTGCTCCTATCTGTCTATAGAGGGCCTCATCTGCTCAGTCTTCCTGGTCAGGTGGCCTGTAGCAGACCCCCACTGTAATGTCACCTGTCCCTGCCCTCCCTTTAATCCTGACCCATAACCTGACCTGGCCCATCCCCAGGCGGAACTCCATGCACTCCAGCTGGTCCTTGACACAGTGGGCAACACCCCCACCTTGTCTCCCCTGCCTGTCCTTCCTGAAGAGCCTGTATCCTTCCATTCCAACTCCAGTTATAGTAGCCATCCCACCATGTCTCTGTGATGCCAATAATATAATAGCCCTGGCAGGCATGCACACATCTCTAAACTCCTCTTGTTTATTCCCCATGCCGCTGCATATGCATAGAGGCATTTAAGGTCACTTATATTAGTACCACATAGAAATATTTATATTTGAATCAGATTATTTTCATGTTGTCATAAAAATATCTAAATGTAAACGGATGTGGAACAATCTTCATCTAAACATGAGGAGGGACTTCTTTACTTTGAGGGTGGCAGAGTACTGGAACAGGCCTCCCAGAGAGGTTGTGGAGTCTCCCACTCTGGAGACATTCAAAACCCGCCTGGATACTGTCCTGTGCAACCTGCTGTAGGTGACCCTGCTCTGGCAGGGGGGTCGGACTAGATGATGTCCAGAGGTCCCTTCCAACCCTGACCATTCTGTGATTCTGTGATTCTGTGAATACTGTGCCCCACATCTTTGAACTCTGTGGGCAATATTGTTTCCTAAGCCGACACTTACAAGGTTTTGTGACACACTGAGCTGGAGTGATGGCCGCTTTGGTGACCTGAACATGTAAAATAATGCGTAGCAGAGATTTGCAGCACTACTACATGAAGTTCAGTCTCTTATTTTCACTTCTTTGGCTTTGTCAGAGTCACTTCAATGGCTTGAGCCAGGAAAACAGCCCTCCAATTAAGCTCTGCTCAGCCTGTAAATGCATGAGTACAGTTAGGAAGTCTGTTAGATTGAGGGTCTGCAGAGATGATATTGGGGGATTTCCCAGTGACTAGAAATTGCAGCTGTAATGTCATGGTCTCCCTCCATCTTACAACTTTTCAAAGTGAAATAGCAAACAGAGAGGAGGAAATGGGACCTCTCGTGCCCTTAGACCAGAATGGCTTCAAGTCTACCAGCTCACTGAGACACTGCTCTGAAATTTGTTTGAATTGTGCAATGTGCAGCGCCTGGGTTAATCTGCAAGGAGGCAAATGTATCAAATGGGCAGGTATCCCCATAACTCAAATGAAACTTAGTTTCAAACAAATTTTTTTTACTTAATTGGATCTTATCGCTGATGGCAATAAGTGCTGTTCCTGTGACCTGCTCCTCTTTGTTTCACGGACAAAATGCTCTTAAGGATTTGTCAGGTAGTTCAGTGGATGTTTGCCTTTCTTGTTCAAGAAATCACGGAAAAAATACTTTTGTTTGGAGGAAATATGTTCTGATCAATTATAAAACTCCAGCTGCGGACTAATTTCTGGATACTGTTAAACACCATATATGAAACAATGCTGTACTGTATCTCTTAAGGATAGTATGTATACCAAGGTATGCAGCAAAGGATTAAACAGAGATGAAAGTAAAACTCTCCCATAAAAAAGATATTGTGTTATATTGTATATGACCTATAGGCCAAGACACTTTTATGAACTTCTTATCCATTGCCATCCCAACCCTACTCCCCTGTCTGGTACCAGCACTGAAAAATCAGCAGTGTTTCTCTCTTTCTTTTAATCTCTTCCTGATCCAGTTGAATTATATTTTTTTTATAATCCTTAAATTAATATTAAGAAAAAGTTTTTTAAAAAAAGAGGGGGTTTGCTGATTTTTGCCTTTAGGTTATGCTGAATGATTACCTTGTTTTTAAGGATAGTTAAAGTAAGAGAACTGCTGCAAGAACCATCTGTCTGGATTTACTAAATGACTTGAGAGGGTGTCTGTCTGGTGATCTGTATTTAAATTGTATCATCTTATCCTCATTTTCTTTTTGTGTGATTGGGGATTTTTCTGAAAGATTCCTTTAGCATAAATCACAATATGATTTCTGATACCTCATTTTTGTCTGTGTGGCTTAAACCAGAAAAATATTAAATTTGGTCTTCAGAGTCCTCTTGGGTCATTCTTTTTTGTGTCTTAATGAATTAAATCCCTTTCCCCCTTTCCCCCTTTTTTTTTCCATCCCTGGATTATTTGTCCACTGGAAAGAGCTGATGTCTAAAACTTACAGGGAATGTGTGTTCCCCAGACTTTCAGAGTGCTAGCATATTAATGTTTTTTCCTCATATAATCTAATTATGGTGGCATTTTTAATCAATTTAAAGGACCATTCTGAAATAGCCTGTGAAATTTGAAAAATACTCCAAAAGGAGCTGTCTGACTAGGTCCGAAATACTCATTAACCAACATCCATAAATTCATAATTGCAGACTGGCTTCCTTGTTTACCATTTTTCTTTCATAATGACAATGAGACAAGACAGATAGTCCCGGGGGATTACTGCACTTCTCGGCTGGTTGATATCACTCTGCCTTTAGATCTGCATCTTGCAGAGCAACCAAGGGACTTGCTGATCTCCTGCAAATGTGCTACCTGTCACATCTTATTGTCTTAACACCACCCCCCACCCCCCCACCCCCGTCTGATTACTGAAATGGAGAAATATTTGTGCATAAGGATTTAAACTCTTCTAAAAAAGACTGCCTCTGCTTCTGTAATAGATCCAAAATTGAGATATGGGTAGAATTAAGAACATAGGAAAAATGTTTTAGTTTTACTTTTAAAGATTTTGTTTCTGAATCAGTGTTCCTTTATTTCGGTGTTGGGGAAGCAAAACAAATAGTGACTTTCAAATAGATTGAGGTCTTCCACTCTACTGGAAGTCTTCCCATTACATGTTTGATACTTGATTTCTACTCAGAATTAAAATTCTGCTGTTTGAGTGGTAACTTTTCAAGCTTCAGTGAAAACCCAATTCTTCAAATTTAACTGATTTGCTGTAGAATTTGGTCAGAATTTTGTATCCTGGTAAATACAATGACTTTTTTGGCCTGTATATTAACATGCTTTTGTAAATTTATTATGATTATTTAGTAAATGCTGTTTTTGTGTTATAAATTCTTTGGACTGGTCTGGATGTCGCCAGATATTTCTGAGTTGGCTGCTATATTCTGGACTTAATTTTAAACTGGTGTTTGGATTCACTTAACTGTTCCACTTAATCTCTAATTGTCATTTTTGGACTAAAAGAGCAAGAAATTTTTTTCCCCAAAGATTTGGATGTGTTCATCATTCAGTGTTAAAACTGTTAAGCTTGCAAACAATTTGAACTTGATTACTCTTCTGCAGAGCTGTGTCCTGCTCCAAACAAAATTAATGGAAAAAAGTCTTTTTAATTTTTCTGTATTAGGCTCTTACAACCTTGTTCAATGTGCTCATCTTTCCAAAATTTTCTCAGATTTGGTTTTGCCAGCGTATTTGCACTGATGCTTTGGTCTTTGGTCCAAATTGTGGATTAGTGCACCGGTATGGCCCTACCAGCAAAGAGCAGGTTTAGCCGCCTACCTGTGAGGGTCGCAGCCGTGCCGGGAGCTCCCTCGTGTGGTAGCATGGATGCTCGGGAGGCGCAGCTGGAGGCTTCCAGTGCTCGAAGGGGATCAAGATTTCTTGTGTACAAAGCTAGCTTCAGCTTGATCGGTGGCTTGATGAACTCTCATTACTTGCTCATCTTGGAAAGAACACACATCTTGCTCCAACATAATGAGATTTGAAATTGTGAGTCCTTGCATATTAACCACTCCTAATGCATTCGATCTCTGTGCCACTTGCTGTCTCAATATCACAGTCTCACTTGCTCTCTAGCTCCCATTGGGCTGAATCCCAGAATCATAGAACGGTTCCAGTTGAAAAGGACCTTGAAGATCATCGAGTTCCAACCCCCCTGCCATGGGCAGGGACACCTCCCACTAGACCAGGTTGCCCAAGGCCACGTCCATCCTGGCCTTAAACACCTCCAGGGATGGGGCCTCAACAACCTCTCTGGGCAACCTGTTCCAGTGCCTTACAACCCTCAAAGTAAAAAAATTCTTCCTAATGTTTAACATAAA
>NW_009646424.1:17400-20451 GCF_000708025.1 Charadrius vociferus
ATCCCTGGCTGCTCGAACGATTCCTCTGTATTCCTCCCAGGCTACCCGACCCTGTTTCCACTCCCTATAGGCCTCCGTTTTCTTTTGGTCATGTCCAGGAGCTCCTTGTTCATCCATGCAGGCCTCCTGGATTTTCTGCCTGCCTTCTTCTTTGTAGGGATGCATCACTCCTGAGCTTGAAGGAGGTGTTCCTTGAATATTAGCCAACTTTCTTGGGCCCCTCTTCCCTCCAGAGCTTCATCTCATGGCACCATACCAAGCAGCTTCTTCAAGAGACCAAAGTCAGCTCTCCCAAAGTCCAGGGTGGTCAGCCTGCTGCGCACCTTCCTCACTGCCTCGAGGATCTCAAACTCGACCATTTCATGGTCACTACAGCCCAGGCTACTGTTGAGTTTGACGCTGTCTACCAGCCCCTCCTTGTTGGTAAGAACAAGGTCCAGCATAGCTCCTCTCCTTTTTGGCTCCTCAAGCACTTGGAGAAGGAAGTTGTCATCAATGCAATCCAAGAACCTCCTTGCCTATGCCTGGCCGTGTTACCCTTCCAACAGATGTCGGGGTGGTTGAAGTCTCCCATGAGGACCAGGGTCTGTGAACATAATGCCGCCCCTATCTGTCTATAGAGGGCTTCATCCACTCGGTCTTCTTGGTTGGGTGGCCTGTAGCAGACCCCCACTGTAATGTCCCCTTCTCCTGATTTCCCTTTAATCCTGACCCATAGGCTCTCACTTGGCTCTTTATCCATCCCTAGGCTGACCTCCATGCATTCCAGCTGCTTGTTTACATATGAGGCAACACTGCCTCCTTGTTTCCCTTGCCTGTCTCTCCTGAAGAGCCTGTAGCCTTCCATGGCAACACTCCAGTTGTAGGAGTCATCCCACCATATTTCTACGATGCCAATGAGATCATATCCTTGGAGGATGCAGTTGTTTGGGCAATTATTTAATTTCCTTGTCAGCTGCATTGGCTTGTGAGGCTGTGATACCTATACAGTTGAAGGAGATGTGTGACCCCCAGGGCCCTGTGTCTGGGAACCCTGCTGGGGCACCGTGCTCCGTGCCAAGCCCTGAGCATCCATCACATCCCTCCACACCTCATGATCAGTTGGGTCCACCAGGCCCATACCTTCTCACAGGGGCCTGTGGCTTATTCCTGTCAGTCAAGGAGTGTTTGCAAATTCTGTGTGTTCCTTCCACAAGTAAAAACTTCAGACCTTGTCACTAAAACAAGAAGAAGTAATTTGGACTAGTTCCTGAATATTTACCTTTATTAGTAATTAAGTAATTAGTAAGTAATTAGTAAGATGTCACACGCTAGTCATCTTGGTTTGACTTTGAAAAAAAATCAAAAGAATCCCCTTCATCAATAGATAATCTCTAATTTTGACCCCCCCATCAATTCTTGTTTTACTTTTTCTTTCATTTTTTTAAACTTTAGATTCTATTGCTGGCTATATTGGAAAACTAGCAAAATACTATCATTTTCCAGGTAATGTTCTTAACTTCTTTGTAGATGTTCCTTCTTTCAAACCCCTCAGGATAATCCACAGCTCCACAAAAACATGAGTCAAATACATTAAAAATTTTCCTCAGAGAATCAACATCTTTTCCAGATGTTTGGATAGTCTGTCTAAAACCTGACCTCTCATTTCTCAGTATTGTTTTGTTTGGTTTTTTTTTAGTTTGATTTGTTCAATGTTATAATTTCTAAACTGAGCCAATAATTTGATTCTCTTTTTGTTTTCTTTACAATACATACACTGGACAATAAAATGATCTATTATCCAAAGAAGATTGCATTGTTTTCAACTATTTCTATTAACTAGTGCAAAATTTCATACCCATGTCAACAAACACCCTTTTAAAAATCCTCCCTAGGCAGTTTCATATATTATTTATGGATTAAAAGTTCTCCCAAAAATATTCCTAAATAGACTTCTATTTGCTTTGATTGGTTTCAGATAGGTGCACAGCAATTATAGGGGCCATATAAAACTCTTGGTAGATGTTCTATTTAAAAAAAAAAAAAAGCGCATTTGTGATCATTCCAGTTAATTCCTTGTGTATTTTGTCTGGCAAGCTAGTATAAATATAGTTGTAACAGCTTCAAAGATTGGCAAGTTATTTAGTAAGCAGCCTAAGGTGGCAATTTGGCCTCACAAGTTTTCCATTTCAATAAGCAAAAATAAGCTTATTCCCCAACCTATCTTCACAGGACCATTTATTTTCTTCTAATCTTCAATAAACCTTAATTGACTATGGAGAAAGAGAATTATGTTAAGAAAATCCAGAGTTGGACTAGTTAATATTCGTGAACAATGCAATCTCTCCCACTCTATTTTTCTTTTGTTGCCTGCAAGGGGGAGAAAGCAAAGGAGATTATAACCATAGTAATACTATGTCCCAAATACCACAATATATTAGATCATAATTTTAAAATAAAGTGCTCTATTAAATATGAAAACCAGTGATCGGGAAAGTGTTTGTCACTGGAGTTGCCCAGGTCTCTCGGAGTCACTAATTGTGTATTTTTGTGCTCAATGAAGGAAGTTAGCTGCTGTTTTCTCCTGAAGATGGGGATTAACACAATAACGGCTCTTTGATGTTATTGGCCACAAAGTCCTCCTGCGTTCAGCAAGCTGGAGGCCAGCTTGTAGTTGTAGGACTCGGTGCTCCTCCGCTGGCCCCTGGCAGCCCTACTGAGGATCCCAGTCCTATGCCTGGCGCAACCCTGAGGACCATGAGCCGTCCTGCTGCCGCTGGGTCGCTACAGGTATGTGCCAAAGGGCTTCAGCATTCCCCTTCCTTCTTTCTCCTCTCCTGACTCTGGCTGCTGGCCCCCTTCTCTTGCAGGTGGGCAGGGGGAGCTTGACCCACACCCCCCGCTTCCTCTGCTCACCCTGCTTGCCTCTCTGCCCTGAACTTCCCCACCGCTACCCCTGCTGCAAGTTACCACCTGTGGCATAACCCGTGCGATTGCTCACCAGCCCTGTTCTGTCTGTAGGCTAAAAAAAAAAAAAAAAAAAAAAACTAAAAAAAAAAAAACCACCGAATT
>NW_009646424.1:20775-22122 GCF_000708025.1 Charadrius vociferus
TGCATACTCCTTACATATCACACATACTTGTTAAACCTAAGGTATTCACTGATAAGGCAATCAAGTCTCACACATCTTGTTTGCTTAGCCTGATATCAGTTACAAGGAAACCAGTTTCCAAAAATCTACATATTATACAAAGCTAATGTATCAGTTTGATTAGCAAATACACAACATGAGTATATCACAGAAATTGTAAGTAGTGTGCAAAAAAAATCATTCTAACTACCAATACGTATTTACAATTATTCTATTCACATGTTTTGCTATTGCTAGCCACCTTAATAAACATTGCCTCCTAGTATTAATGAACATAAAAATATAATTTTTTTCTCATATAACAGTAAAGATTATTTTTATTTAGTTATTTTGAAAATACATCCTCATGTTCTGTAGGTATAAGATTAATAAACAACTTCTGTGTTTTAAAGTTATCTTGAAGCTAGCACTGATTTTATGGCATATTTCCAGTTCCCAGACTAACAAAATATGTAATTCATCTTTTATTATACTAAAAATTAGGACCAATTCCATAGCTAGTAATTGGGTCCTTTGACACGCAACTTCTATCAATGAGTGTTGAGAACTTGGGTTCAGAGATAATTTCTACACAGTAATGCACATTCATAAATTACATCATTACATTACTCTGAATAGATTTTAAAAGAAATGCTTAAAAAAAAGAGTCCATTAAAATTTTTCTTACTCTCTAACTCTTCTGGAACAACTTTCTCCTTTGACATCTGCAGTGAATACAATCCCGAAAAAAAAAGAAACCCCAAAAGTATCTCACAGGACCATCTCTAATTTAGCAAAGTCAGTCTATTTTAGTGAAAGAATACAAAAAGCCTGATCAGACAGTCACTATCAAAAAGTGTTTAACTTCAGAGCTGCAAGCCTAATCTTTTGCTGTCTAGCATGCCCCTATAAAGAAGACACAACTAGATTCACAAAAAAAATTCAGGTGCAAATTACCAGGTCACAGAGAGCAAACACCAGGTATCATCAAGAGTTTCCAGTGAAGATGACCTACAATCTTTCCCATTCATGTTATAACACTGTCTCTCACATCCTCATTAGTTTATATTTCTAGTAAATATCTAAACCCTGGAAATTCAAAGCCTATGTTTTCCATCACAATGTCTATTTGGGATTGAGAGTGTTCCAGTTTTCATTTTAGTCTTTCTGATCATTGAAATGTGACACTTGAACAGTTTATAGCAACTTTTTTAACATTATGTTACTCATTTATAAAACTTGGAATGTATACTTTTATAGAATAAGCAAATTATACAGCATAAGAAAATAACAATTAACTGAGACCTTAGCTTACAAAGTATTATTCCC
>NW_009646424.1:22132-24835 GCF_000708025.1 Charadrius vociferus
CCTACACCTAGGTTAGGCTGATAAAATGCAAATATGATCAGTCTACTATCTGACATTGTTAGAGATTCATCTAAAATTTCAGGGGGAAAAAAGTCAAGGGCTTTAACAGAAGATTAATTTCTGTGTTCAAAAAATGCTATTTTAATATAAACACACTATTCTAAGATTTTCATTTTTCTTTATATTACAAAAGCTAATTTCTGTATTTAAACTGTCTTATGCATAAAACAGGGGTGCCATTCCTCAGGTTTTGGTTTAGTTATTTTAAGTTCTGTGCTGAAGTACAGCAATAGTGAAACAGAAGTGGTGATACAATTCATGCAAATTGTAAAAGAGCACAACAAGAGAAGTTCCTATAATAAGACCACCTTATCAGTGAGTCTTCCTTTTGCTGGGTCACGGGACTCAATAATTAGCATCAAGGCCCTGACACTGAGTAAAGCCTCAGCTTTCATCTACTTCAGATGATCTCTTCAAAGCTTCATTATAAGATTTACTTGCACTAATTAACAGAGATCAGAGTCAATTAGCTATTTGCAGGCTGCCCATCACATCACAAGGCACCTATGTTTGCAGTGATGCTGCATGACAGCAAACTAAATCAATATAACACAACACATTTTCTTCCCTAAATGTGCATCTCCAGATTTGGGTCACCTCTGTGCAAATATCGCCAAGGTTGCTAAACCCAGCACAAGCCAAGTAAATTTAAAACTCATTACAAATTAGAATTACTGTTTTTTCTAACCATAATGACAACTTGCAAAAAACACCAAGAAAAATAGTAATACCCCCCCCAACTTATCAGTGTTCTTTTAACATGCCAAAATGAAGAATCAAGCTTCCTGCACAACTACTTTTTTAACTCCAGAAGGCATTTAGGAGAAGTAAATAATAAAATAATAATGTTTTCACACTGCAATTACCCCACAGTCTCTCTGTAAAATGCATCTTCATCTTGAAGCTAGGCTGGACCGCAATAGCAGGCACAGTACCAAGCCCTGCATTCAGACCATAGAAGAGGTTCACTTCGCAAGTGACTGCACTGTGAGTGCTGAAGCAGCATTGCCATTCATCTGCCAGTTCTGTACTTCACAGAACATTTGTTTCTTTGAATACAGTGCAATCTTCTGTTCTCTATTAATTACAGGATCAGTGACCAGTAGTAGAAAAAGTCTCTATGTAGTATGTATGAAAATAAAGACATTAATGAATACAGTGGCACCATCTTTCAGTTGAGTCAGGACATGCCTAAATTAATGTGATCTTAATTCTGCTCTACTAGAGCACACACAGAAGTATAATTGCAAATTATTTGTTATTAATATGTATTTTGTGCTAGTATGTCACAATGACCATTACACAGATATCTCCAAATCTATCTTGAAGGCAGACCTGAGCTTCCTTTGATGTAAAGCTGAGTCATGACTTCAGACCAAGAGGAGAGTACTGTCACGGAGAGAGTGATTCACTTCACTTGTAAGAGAGCAGCAGTGAAATATTTATTGTTATAAAACAACTTTTTAACAAATTATGTAGCAAATGTGACAGTGTTTTAACAAGATTTGATGGCAAGGCACACTTGGTTATTTACTGCATAGAGGACAGGGTCAGACAGAACCATCAGGGAGACCCTCCTGTTGAGTCAAGAGGTTCAGAAAGGACCCCCTTGCTTTCTAGACTCCTTCTCAGAGAGGAGTCTAGGTGTGGCTGGATCCAATCTTAGTCCCAGACTTGGTCAATGGTTTATGTCTAAAGGCTTATATATGTGCAATCAATCCTTTTATATCACTTAACTAAGATTTCAAAGTTTAGCATGCTATTAACCACTTACCGAGGATCTGTTGCGGTAAGGAATCTATTAACCTCGAGGAGTAACCTTGAGTGGTGTCCCTACTCAAGGGGAGATGCTGGCGTGCAACCCGCTGCCGTGCAGGTGAGCTCAACAGGCCCTGGGCTGTCCACTATTTATGGGGGTAAGATGATTGATCTATAATCATATTTGCATAGCAGCAAGACATCTAGGTCCCTCTTCCAGGCAGTGTTTGGCTATGTTGCCATTCATCCCCCAAAATCCAGGTGCAACCCATCACAACCCCCACTGACAGTTATGGCTTGAGCAGGAGCTGGGCAAGAAAGCGGAGTGGGGGGGAAGAGCATACTGCCACAAGTACCTGCAGTGGTGTGCCAACTGCTAGGACATCCCAAGCTCAGTGCTACACTAACACAGTTGCATGACTTCTGGTCTGCTCAGAGTACAGTCAGAGTCTGCCTGCACCTGCCTGGAAAGTACTGCATAGAGATACTTTTTAATCTTTGGCCAATTTTATGCATCTCTTCAGAGCAAATATGTATTTCTTATTTGACGTATTAAGCTATTGCTATTATAACTTTTATTTGGTGGAAGATTGAAAACTAGTTAGCGCATGGGAATTTTGAGTGCTTTTTATTTTCTTAGTTTTACATCATATTGAAATGAAGCTAACTCACATTCTGCATTTTAAGCACAATCTCAAGTTCTCTTATAAGTGGGACACACTACAATTTTGTAACACCAGAAAAACTTTGAGATGTCACAAAACCAGTCCTTTAACCAATGAGACAGGGTTTACAGAACTTACTCAACACACCATGGATGTGAATCATAGAATCATAGAACAATTTAGGTTGGAAAGGACCTTAAAGATCATCGAGTTCCAACCT
>NW_009646424.1:25413-31120 GCF_000708025.1 Charadrius vociferus
AGGACCTTGCACTTGGCCTTGTTGAACTGCATGAGGTTGGCTTGGGGCCACCTCTCCAGCCTGTCCAGGTCCCTCTGGATGGCATCCCTCCCCTCCAGCGTGTCTACCTCGCCAAACAGCTTGGTATCATTGGCAAGCTTGCTGAGGGTGCACTCGAACCCACTGTCCATGTCTCCAACAAAGATGTTGAACACCACGGGTCCCAGTACCGACCCCTGAGGAACACCACTCGTCACTGCTCTCCACTTGGACATTGAGCCACTGACCGCAACTCTTTGAGTGCGACCGTCCAGCCAGTTCTTTATCCACTGAGTGGTCCATTTGTCAAATCCATGTCTCTTCAATTTAGAGACCAGGATATCGTGTGGGATGGTGTCAAACCCTTTGCACAAGTCCAGGTAGATGACATCTGTTGATCTTCCCTTGTCCACTGCCGCTGTAACCCCTTTGTAGAAGTCCACCAAATTTGTCAGGCATGACTTGCCCTTGGTGAAGCCATGCTGGCTGTCATCAGTCACCTCTTTGTTTTCTATGTGCCTCAGCAGAGTTTCCAGGAGGATCTGTTCCATGATCTTGCCTGGCACAGAGGTGAGACTGACTGGCCTGTAGTTCCCCGGGTCTTCCTTCTTTCCCTTTTTGAAAATAGGGGTTATGTTTCCCCTTTTCCAGTCGGCAGGGACCTCGCCAGACAATGAAAATCACTTGTATGTTGTTTTAACCAATAGATTAAAGACAACTTAAAATTATTTTTCTGCTATCTGATATTAAGGTACATGCATATCTGAACAATTATGTTAAATATGAATATTGCATTAGCATATGTACACTTATATTAAAAAAATTATAAATGAAGTGATATTGATCATGATGCAGATTGAGTAAGGGATCAGAGGGATCTAGCCAAAGCAAGTGAAGGGCTACATGAGGTGAGATGCCTCCAGTCACAATAACTGCACGTAAATGGTTTCTGAAAGGAGTTAGATACATAGACACATACACCTTACCAAGCCCACCAGCTTCACAACTATGACAGGAGCAGATGACTATGCAGAGTGTGCCAGGCTGATTAAGTGCATTCCTCCTCTCCTGCAGACAATGGCAATCTCTGTCCCAGCTTGGATGACTGATGAAATTACTTCTTTAAAAGCAGTTTGCTCTCTTGACCTGAATATGATTGTAGGTTTATTAGTGCAAGACACTTGGGAAACATTGCATTCATATACAAATGCTTCCATTTTTGCCTTACTTTTGAAATCTCGTTTCAAGGCTGGATCGGGTGTTTTTTCTCACTAATCCAGAACTGACAGTAATGCAAACCATGCCTACATCTCTGTCTCTCCATATCTTAGAATTAAGCTCAAAACAAGCAGACAGCTCAAAGATTTCTGTCCTAAGAAGCAAGATTAAAGATATCCCAATTGAGAGAAATAAAAATATGTTTAGCCCTAATTTGTTCAAAAGAAAAAAAGATTGAGGCTGAGAGAATAAAGAGCATCTTAAAAAGGGGGAATATTTTATATTTTTAAAAGTCCAAATCCATAAAAATAAACCTTTTCCCCCCTCACCTTATTAAGGATTTAAAAATCTTAACATATCTTATTGCCTCTAAACTTGGTCAAGTCCTTTTCTTCAGAAAAATGAAATCTCAAAGTCCACCCTTGCACAGAAGGGGGGCTAGGGGCTATTTCTTTAACATTTGTATTTGGATTACCTGATTGGCTTAGTCACATGTGCACTTGAGCACCATCTCCCTTTTCATGTCTACAGAAGAGCCTAGAACCCAAGAAATCACCCCTGAAACAAGCCTGGGCTGTGTGAAGACCACCACGATGTAACAGAGTGGACATCCGAAATACTTCTGTTTTCACGGTTTTGCAACTGTCCTGGATAGCAAACAGCTGCACTGCTTTGTCTTGTACTTTATATTTTAATAAATCTAAATGTGAGGGTGTTTAAGTATATTTTACACAATTCAGTGGAAGTAACTGTGATCCCAGGTATTAGTTATAAAACTAGACTACTTACTTTTAAGTAAAGTTTAGTAGCTTTCAGTAGCATCTTCTTCACAGGCCACTTTTACACCTTACTTTTCAGTGATACAGCTGAAGCAAGAAAATGCTAACGCATTTTAAAAATGCTTTTTACAGTACCAAAGATAAAAGTTATTTATAAATCTGAACAATTTCTAAAACATGCTCTAAAATATTTTGTGTTTAGAGCCTGACAAGCCTGCTCTCTACCTCAGAAACGTCTGCCCACTCCCCGCCTTGACACACTGCATCTCCACAATATCAGCAGCACTGTAACAGGCTCTCATACAAGGAGACAGCCAGAAGAAAATAGCCAAGCAGCTAAGTGAAAATTCTCCTTGGAAAAGTGGTACTACTTTGGTGTTGATATTGACCTTCACTGAGCACAGAGCACTCCTGCAAACAAAGAATATTCAGTAAAAACATACACTAAAGAAGCATTTTAATAAATTCATCTGCCTTTTGTACTTCAGGGGAGGGGGGAGAGAGAAGAAGAAAATGTAGACATCTCCAGTTTTCGTGTAAGCCAACAATTTAAAAGGGGTCTATTACATTACACTTGGCTCCTGACAGAACTACTCGAGAACCTGTCATATGGCATGCCAAGTTCTTTTAAACACTCTGAACAGGTTTATTATTACTGCTCTACAAAGTCTGCAACAAGTTTTGGCAAACATACCACTCAACAAGAGGAACACTAGACCAGATGTATTTAGAATCCAAAAGCACAAAGTTGCCATTTTCCATTTACAAGTCACCTTTAATCTTTTTTTAATTAACCTTTCAAACTACAGTCAATCCAGGGTCTTTTCTACTTTAGCGATAGATGGAAATGTAATGAGAGAACTCAGTTGTCATACTAGCTACTCTTCGGCCAAAACCACTTTTCTATTGCATTAATTAGTATTTTGGTAAATGTAACTGAAGACAAACTAAAATAACAAAATGCTACTGGGCAGTAAAAGTACAGTGCACAGATATACAATATTTTAGTTGATGTTTACAGTAGCACTGGTCTGAAGGATGTATGTAAACATACATGCACACATCCAGGTTAATTTTGAATGATCTTTCCTCTCCTCCCCACTCCCCCTTTTCATCTATCTACCAGAAAACATCTGGAATGACAAACCCATCATGTTAGAAGTGGCCAAGACATCACTGATACTGATTAAATGATAAGCAATAGAGTTTCAAAGAGCTACAATCCTTAATTTTCAGATGATCATGTAATGTAATAACATAGCAACATTTATTAAACTCTGTATGTTTTGGTGGGGGTTTGGGGGGCTTTTTGTTTGCTTTTTTTTAAGAGCTTCTGGCTCCCAAAATTGAGACAGAAACAGTTTAAGAAAGAAAATTAAACATTAAGATTCTGGAGCATAATTCTTCAGCAAACAATGACAGCTCTAGCAAATTCAGGTCATAAGTAACCAAAGCAAAAAAGTTTTTTTCAGAAAAGCCATGTATGTTGTTTAAAATTTAAGATTTCGATTTATCACTCTGACCAACACATGTGATCTAAGTGGTTTGGAAATACTAATTCAGTGTTTTGAGACGTTATATTGCTATAGTTATCAAAGTTACGGGCTATGTGGATATGTTATGGCAAAGTATCCTCATGCAAATACTGGCAGTAAGCAGGAAAGTCAGGCTGTTTCTTCAGTGTCCTGGTTTGAGGTAAAACAGAACCAATTTTGGTCAGTAACTTCGCTTCTTAGCTGGGCCTCTCTAACTACTGAAATTAACAGCATATTGTGCAGACAATGTTCACTCTCTCAGGGTGATAAGACCTATGTTTATAGCTGATGCCCAGCCATGGTATGTAGAGAGGACCTTGCTTATACTTATTGCTATAACAACCAAGGCCAACCAACTTTGTTATTTGCCTCGTTGGAGGGTCGGAAGTGGAAAAGCATAGTGGGGTCCCACCTGCAAGGAGGAGCGGACAGGACAGGTGACCCAAAACTGACCAACGAGGGTATTCCATCCCATCTGCCTCATGCTCAGTATAAAGGCTGAGGGATCGAAAGGTCAGCTCTCTCTCTTCCTGCAATGGCCGACGTCTATTTTATTATTAATATTTCATTAAAGTAGTTTAGTTCCTTCTAAACTCGTAAGTCTCTTTTTCCTCCTCTGCCTCTCTCTCTGAAGAGGGGTAGAGGAGAGCATCTGTCGGTCCCATCTGGGGTCCTCCAGGTCCCCAGTAGCCGATTTGGCCTAAACCACGACATTCAGGAAAGTGAGTTGAGTATTGGTGAAAAGTTCAAAATATTCTGAAGTTTTTTAAACAACAGTCTACAAACTAGGAGCATGCAGCATCTTTCTACCATTTCAGCAATGATGGATTCTAACAGTATGGTAGCAAGAACTGTTTGCCATATTATTGTGTCTAGCATAGAATCTAGGTTGGAAGGGACATTGAAGATCATCAAGTCCAACCCAACCATCAACATAACACTGCCAAAGCCACCACTAAACCATGTCCCTAGCCACCACATCTACTTGTTTTTTAAATGCCTCCATACTTGTCTTTTAAATGCCTCCAGGGATGGCAACTCCACCACTTCCCTGGGCAGCCTCTTCCAATGCTTAACAACCCTTTCTGTGAAGAACTTCTTCCTAATATCCATCCTAAACTTACCCTGGTGTAACTTGAGGCCATTTCCTCTTGTCCTATCGCTTGTTACTAGTGAGAAGAGGTTGACCCCCACCTCTCTACAACCTCCTTTCAGGTAGTTGTAGAGCGCGATAAGGTCTCCCCTCAGCCTCCTCTTGTCCAGGCTAAACAACCCCACTTCCCTCAGCCGTTCCTCATAAGGCTTGTCCTCCAGATGCCTCACCAGCTTTGTTGGCCTTCTCTGGACACGCTCCAGCATCTCTGTCTTTCTTGTAATGAGGGACTCAAAACTGAACACAGTACTCGAGGCGCGGCCTTACCAGTGCCGAGTACAGGGGAACGATCACTTCCCTAGTCCTGCAGGCCACTCTATTCCTGATATAGGCCAGGATGCCATTAGGCTTCTTGGCCACCTAGGCACATTGCTGGCTCATATTCAGCCAGCTGTCGACCAACACCCGCAGGTCCTTTTCTACTGGGCAGTTTTCCAGCCTTTCTTCCCCAAGCCTGTAACACTGGGGTTGTTGAGACTCAAGTGCAGGACCCGGCACTTGGCCTTGTTGAACTTCACACCATTGGCCTCAGCCCATCAATCCAGCCTGTCCAGATCTCTCGGTAGAGCTATCCTACCCTCAAACAGGTTGACACTCCCACCTAACTTATTGTTGTCTGCAAACTTACTGAAGGTGCACTCGATCCTCTCATCCAGGTCATTGATAAAGATATTGTTGTGGTTTGGCCTCAGCCAGCAACAAAGAACCACACAGTCACTCACACAACTCCCACAGCCGTGGAAAAAGGAATCGTCAGGGCAAAACTCGTGGGTTAAAATAATGCAATTTAACAGAACAGCACACAGAAAAGATGAAAACACAATTACAGTACCACCGCGATGTGCACCGACCGACCGGACCCACACCACCGCAGCCCACCCCCAAGTGGCAACTCCTCTCCTCGCCCAGGCTAGCTCTTCTTATAGCCTGGGCATGGGTCACGTGGTATGGAATACCTGCCCCCTGCCGGCTCCTGGGGAAATTAACCCCATCCCTGCCGGAAC
>NW_009646424.1:36584-53494 GCF_000708025.1 Charadrius vociferus
GGCATGGGTCACGTGGTATGGAATACCTGCCCCCTGCCGGCTCCCGGGGAAATTAACCCCATCCCTGCCGAAAACAGGACAGATATTAAAGAGAACCAGCCCCAGTACTGAGCCCTAGGGAACACCACTTGTGACCGGACGGTAACGTAATTTCAGCACATTATGTAGGCATTCTTCTACTTCCTTTGTACAAACCAAGATGAGTTGCTCAAATATGGATGACCTTATGGAAATAAGCATCATACAGTTATTGCTCTCAACAGCTTATGTACACCTATTCTCATCTTAACGATGAGGATCAGCAGTTGGAAAGATCATGACTGAGACCTCCCAGGATGATGAAGAACAGCTGCTAATCATGCCACAAGTTATGCAACTGCTGGGGAATGGAGTTCAAAAATCAAAGCAGATTGCTACAAAGACAGGCCTATGTACAACAGATAGATATCTGTATAACTGTAGGGATAAATACTTATCTGTATGCACAGGAACATCAGACAGAGCCAGACACTCTTCTCAGGGGAAACTCAGAACCATGAGATACTATGTGCATTTTGCTCTACATGACCACCATACACCTTCCTATACACCTCTGAGGTGAACATTGGGATCTGACTCAGAGATTGATGAAAGTAAGATTATCCATGTTAATATTCTGATAACATTATGTCAATGGGGTAAAAGGACAAGCATATAGGAAACAAAGGGGGAATATTTCCATGGATGAGTACTTCCTTTGCAAACAACATTTTGGGATAGCTAACTCCTTGGGGAGAAAACTTTTTTGCATGGAATTTTTCCATTCAGGTCATGTAATACTACTAATCAATAAATAAATTGCTGAGGACAGTTGAAGAACAAACACCTATTGAAGAAAGTGCTGTAAAATGGGAGTTGTTTCTTCTGATGATATGATGAAATATTCCAAATGACACAAGTATCCGCCTACAACTCTTTCTGAACATAATGCCAGGACATGTTTGGTTGCTGTTTGTCAAATTACGATAATTTTCTCCTTTCAACAAGCACTGCTTACAAAAAAAAATCCTTATTAATTAATGTTATTATTCCATAGCAATGTCCTTTACACTGTGTGGTGGTTTGGCCTCAGCCAGCAACAAAGAACCACGCAGCCGCTCACACAACTCCCACAGTCGTGGAAAAAAGAAAAACGACAGGGCAAAACTCGTGGGTTAAAAGAGTGCAATTTAACAGAACAGCAAAAGGAAAGACAAAAACACGATTACAGTACCACCGCGAAGCGCACCAGCAGGACCCACACCACCGCAGCCCACCCCGGAGTAGTGACTCCTCTCTTCGCCAGGCTAGCTCCTCTTATAGCTCAGGCATGGGTCACGTGGTATGGAATACCTGCCCCCTGCCGGCTCCTGGGGAGATTAACCCCATCCCTGCCAGAACCAGGACATTATCCACCCCTTATTCCATACCATCTGTGTCATGCCCAGATCTTACAGTTCCCATAGTCTGTGGGCCATCCCTCCAAAATATCCATTGAACTCACTTAAAACGTCCATTGCACTCACTTAAAATGTCCATTAAACTCACTTAGTCCATGATTATAGGCTCATGTGTTAAAACTATATATAACTCGTGTTAAAAGGGTGCAATTTAACAGAACAGCAAAAGGAAAGATGAAAACGCGATTACAGTACCGCCGCGAAGCACACCAACAGGACCTGCACAGCCGCAGCCCACCCCCAAGTGGCAACTCCTCTCTTCGCCGGGCTAGCTCCTCTTATAGCTCCGGCATGGGTCACATGGTATGGAATCCCTGCCCCCTGCCGGCTCCTGGGGAGATTAACCCCATCCCTGCCGGAACCAGGACACACTGTCACAACAAAGATCTGTCCCATCAAAGTGACACTATGTAAAATATGCAGCCTCCTTTGTTGCATAACACCACCGCAAATGGTCTTTACATAAGCTTCTTTTACCAATGATTTTTTTCTGAACATGTATGCCTTTTGGACAATCAAAAATCTGAAGTTGCTTTCTTCAGCTTAAAAGAAAGCTGTTTTTATGGTCTTGCTGCTCCTTAACTTCATTAGTTTATATTAAAAATATAAGTACACAGACAAGGCATATAATCAAGTTCTGAATAGCCAGCCTCAAATCTTAGCTAAAAATGGTTAAAACAGTTTGGTAAGTTCAAAGAAAATTAAACAAGATTAAATTATCAGAAAAATTGCAACTACAAACTCATTTTTAACAGTACTTGTTTATTTTTAGTGATATTAGTTGAATGAGAAAATATGCCACCCCATATCTAACTTTCTTGGCCAAAAAAAAAATAACAGATTAGTGGTAGACAGAGCTTACACCATCTTGAAAGGCAAGCATAAAACTGAAGGTTGAGAAGTCATGCTTATTCTTAATTTAAATCTAATACAAGGAAACAAAACAGAAAAACTCCAATAGATATGGATTAATATTTGCCATGGACACCAACAGGTATATAAAACAAATTAGGTGATTAAAAAGCCAGAACTATTTTTCTCAAAACAACGGTGAGTATGACCAACAAGGCCTTTATAAATCTAGAAGTGTTAAAAAATATAAAAAACAAATGCAGATTTTGTGGCAAAAAGCCTACTTGCTTTCTTAAACATTAAAATCATTCAACTCATACTAAACGAAAGGAGAGAAAGGAAAGAAGGGGGGCAGTATTAACATTGTCTATCATTTCTCATCTAAAAAAAGCTACAAAAACATTTTCTAAGAATTCCAAGAGTCCCCATTGCTTAAGAGAAGGTGAAAACCCCTTTGGCTGATGGTGCTGTTTCTTTGCTACATAAAATTCCATTCAGCTTTAGCTGAACAATCGTATTAGACTCATCCACAGTCCTCATGATTTATATTTCTGAAGGGAACAAAAGCTCATTCTGTCTCATTTACACTAGCTAGATGAACAGAGAGACAACATTAAGCCTGCATAAATTTAACCCTGACATACAAATGATTGACTTAATTGTTAAAAGTTAATTTTTGTGCATTTTAATGCAACAGAGAAACTTGTTTTCATACACTTATTAGTATATGGATACATGAACTATAGAAAGGGTTTGATTTACACTTGTAATAGACCATTAATTAGATTCAAAAGAAATGCAAATTACATGAGATAGATTAATAGTATTTATTCCAAGTACTTAATTGAAGTTACTTTAATATTTGCGCCTCTTCGAAGGAGGGGTATTCCACTGGTTGAGCACCAGGCACTGTCCTGTGACCATCTTTGTGGGTCAAGGGTACTCAAGGCAGAACGGTGGGCACAAATAAATGAACAATATGGTCCCTATGGAAGCCCAACCAATCGAGCCTTTTCAGCATCCCCTCTGGAAAAGCCCCTGAACAATGGGCATACTGGGTCATCATTCAAACCAGGACAGCCTGTTACGGAAGAAATACCATCTGTGGGAATAATACCAGTAACCCTAAATAAACCATGAGGGCCTCTAGCATGGGATACTATTGACAATGATGGAGTGGAGCGAAAAATCAGTACCAGATGGATATATCCTGCAGCATAACTGGGGTAACCTGTCTGGCCTTCCCCACCAAGACAGTTCTTTCTTTTTTCTTTCTCTTTAACAGGAATAATGAACTCCACCAATGACATCGTGGGAATGAAAAACATCTCCAATGATCCCACTAACAGCACAGTGGAAGCAGTTCTCATCTTCAACATTAACATTTTCACAGCATCATCCCTACTCGTCTCCCTCACTGCATTGATCTGCTGGGATATACATCAATGTCAACAATGACAATGACAGATATACGCCCTTTCCCCACTCTCTTTCCATGCTTGTCGGAGTAAGTATACTCATAATGGCCCCCACACACGATCTGTGGGACCACACACTACTAAGATACACTGGAAGTCTTGGAACGCCACAAAGCAAGGCAGGCCTAAGTCTTTCTACTTTAGTTTTACATGGGAAGACTATACATAAAACAGGAATGGAGTTGGGATGACTCTCATTGAATGGCTCAACTCCAAGCCATCCCAGGAGAGAAAATACAAATTGGGTGCTGGGTAATCAATGGATCCATGTACCATAAGCCAACTGAAATTAAAATATTTTACAATGACTTTTCTATACTAGAAAACCACAATGCCAATTGTTCACATTAATGTGTCAGCAATTAGACTAGACTGTTCTACCTTTTTAGGAGTTGCTCACACTGGCTGTCTAGCATGGTTACATGGATGATATTTTAACAATAAACAATTCCCATGCATATGACGGGACGCCACTGGGCTATTGGGGACAGGACTAGGAGTACTAAATAGCATAGATGCTGAAGTCCTAATGAACAAACTAACTGCTACTACTGACGACCTAACTAAATTGGAACACCCACTAAAGTCACCTTTATCAGCCTCGGGAGCAAGTCAATGGCTCCTATCAGACATTTTACCTCATTGGGAACAAACTGAAGAAAATTATTGCCAACTAATTGTAAAAGCTCTCAGAGCAACCCAAGGTAATACCTCTCTTGCCTTGAGTTGTATCCAAGCACAGCTGTGGATACAGTCTATAGTAGCAGCCTTTATTAGAGAAGGAGAAGGAGGAACCCTACCCACTGAAATCCGCAAATTGATTTGGGATAAAGTCTCAGAATTTGAAAAAGCGTTTCAATCATGGTGGCAATTAATCAACTTCACTTATCACACAGAAAGTGATAAGATTGTCACCTTTATCCTCACAATATGCAATGCTTTGGTGTACACTATATACCCAATCATTGTGTTAGGACTGAATCACAATGGAACCATACTCTATCCGTTAGAGTGTGGGCCCATCAAAAGGAGGAAAAGTGGCAAACAATTGATGTAAATGCATGCACTATGAGAGAGCATCAAGGTTTCATTTGTGAAAGTAACACTCTTGAAGCCCAAGACATCTGTTTACATATCGAACAAAACATCTGCCACTTTGAAATCCACCCAGATGAGATTCTTGAAACTGTAGTCATATACATGGGAAAAGGATGCATTTGCATGCGAACATTGTGTTAATCTTTATTGATAGATAATCTTGCTTATAACATAACCAATCAACTCAACTTACGTGTATGCAACTTTTCTATGATTGTTGGTTGTGATTTTAATTTCTCCGTAACGATAACTACTCACAATGATTTGTCTTTTGATTACATGCTATATCGCGAGCTACAACCAACACCTATCAGAATAAATCTAACTATAATAAACAGCTCCTTCACGACCCTGATTTAATCAACCTTCTACAACAAGCACGAGAAACCGGACAAAAGACTCCATCCACCGAGATGTTGAAGAAATACATCGAGTGCTAAAAAGAGTCAAAAGAGATGGAGAACACCGATGGTGGAAAGTCCCATATGGATGGTCTCCAACTGCAACTGGAATACTGAACCTGGCGTTATATCCTATCATGATTTTACTGATTGCTGTTTGTGGAATGATTACTAAAAATGATCAATAATATAGCATTGGTCACACATTAAGGAAAGGTATAAAATCAAAAGGCTTCTAGGGTAAGACACAGACGCAGCTGGTATGTGAAGAATCCGCTACATCTGCTATTCCCTTTTCACTATTGCTTGCAAAGCAACACGGGGAGTGGAGTGGGGTGGAGACTCCAAGGCCAAACCCCGTGATAATCCAGCAGACATGGGAACGAGACGGCACCACAGAAGAAAAACAGTGCGAAGGATGGGACAGAGTGGAGACACTGTGGCTAAAACCCTGTGATAAACTGGGGACTTGGGGACCAAATAGAGCCCTCAAAGGTCTTATAGAACTGATAAACTGCCTACTTGTTACCCTGAGCCAACAATCTGTCACTTTTTTTGACAAAATGCTGTCCTTTAGTGAACTTTGCTCATTATAATGTCATTATAATGCCAAAACACACCTCCATCCCAAAGGCTACCTGCCTCCAAGGTGCGACCAGTCCTCCTTGAGTCTGCGCCCTGAATTTTTCATAAACTATACCTTTAAATGCGAGGCGAGAAAATTTTACACCAATCATAATGAAAGTATTTATGACTAGAGTCACTCAAACTCCACCTTGAAGATAAAAGTTAGCATAAAAATAGCCCGAGAAAAGGGGGATGAGAGGGAAGATACTATCGTGGACTTCTGGGACCAGTTGACGGGCTGAGCCTCTCTTCCCCCCCCCCCATAAGGACGCTTGTGGGTAAGATTCAAACACTTGGCTATACCAAGTGCTTCCCCAGGAAACTTAGAAATCTCTATATAGAGTAGTTTTATAACTTAGCACTTTTGTTAACCGAGCTATATTGCTAGCATCTTTAGTATTCGCACGTGCTTTGCAGACAGTCACTATCACCAGCAATCCAAAAGAACTTGTGTATCTGTTGCTTAAATAAACTGCACTGTGTAGGCAGCGAGTCGTTTGGGTTTTCTCATTGAACGCAACCGAAGCGAGGCCGTGTTAGTTCATGAGCACGACTGGGCTGAAGGTGCAGTCTGCTATTAGTGTATCCAGAACCGTAACAGTTTAATATATATTAAACACACCTGGACTGATACTGGCGAATTGGGCATCACTCAGAATTTAAACCTAGCCGCACCTAGCCTCCCACCTCGGTGAGGAGTGTTAGAATGCAAGGGGTTTTAATTTCTGCCAAAACTACTTTGCCCCTTTAACACGACACTTATATTATACCTGTTGTTAAACATTGTTTTATACATTGCGGTTTGGAGGATGGCTAAGCGAATTGCCTTTTTGCAGAAATTTCCCTGTGTATACAATGTTACTCAATCACATTTAAAGAAACTCTTAGAGATTAGCCAAACAAAATTTCCCAAAGTTTTCTTCAAATTACAATTGGACTGTGACATTCCCTGCTTATAGGCATAGAGGCAACCACTCTGCCACTCTGTGGAGAAGATAAATTGACTTTAGTTATGGGGCAGATTGTGGTGGTGCTGTCTCCCCCTGCCATCTTAGGCCTCTTGGTACTTGGCGTGATGTCCTCCCCACCTGGGCCACATAAGAATACACTGGACCAAAACGTAAAACAATGGTCTAACATGAAAGAAAGAAAAGGTGGAGAGCAACAGACCAAGAACACAATAGTGTTCCTGGTCCCCATGGCTCCTACCATTTCAAGGTAATAACTATAATTGATCACTCCTGACAGCATATGGATTGTGGCCACAGAGAGGGGGGGTACCAGGACCACACATTCTAGCAAGTCCTGGATTCACGTATCCATGGAAAGTACCAAAGTATTCCATTGTCTGAGCTGGGCTGGAGTGGAAAAGTACCTGATGGAAGCCCATTATCTCAGATCCTATAAGCAGCGATTCTAGTAATGACCCTTTGACCTCTTCTGGATCACAGCGGGCTGTGGCCAATACCTCCCCTGAGATGGGATGCCACTCAGGCAGACACCTAGAGGACTAGAAGGCCAGGACGAAACAAACCCTTTCAAGCCTCAATTATCGCCCATTGAGGAATGCTGATATATATTGTATTTACTCTAACTTGAGAAAAGGGAAATTTTAACTATAGGCTAGCCTCTCTTTCATCCACCTCTCCACTTATATGTTTATGATAAATATACATTAGCTTTATGGATGTGGATGTTCTTCCATTTGTCCATGCACACATAGGGAGTTAAAAAGGGTACCTGCCGGCTCACTAGAGTCGTGCGATATTAGGAGATCTTTGATTTCTGTGGTTATAGACCAGTGTGTATGGGTGTGTGTGAGCGTGCTTATATGCTTTGTTTATATGCATATGCAATAATTTGAGATCTGTGCTTTTGTTCATGTGTACATGCATCGATTTGGGATACTTTATAGTAAGTTAGTGTGAATCCTGCCATCTTCGAATCTGGAAATAAGTCACTGTTTAGTTATTTTGTTAAGTTACTCTGTAAACCTTTAAACCAGTTAAGTGCTGGTAAGATACAATCGCTTGACTTATCCCAAATTATTAATGAATTTTGAAACACTGCTTAATCATAACTGTGTCTAATACTTCTGTCCGTGATAAGGCTGGGGTACTCAATGAGTTTTTTAGCTCAGTCTTCACCAGCAAGTGCTCTAGCCACACCACCCAAGTCGCAGAAGGCAAAGGCAGGGACTGGGAGAATGAGGAACCACCCACTGTAGGAGAAGACCAGGTAAGAGACCAGCTGAGGAACATGAAGGTGTACAAGTCTATGGGACCTGATGAGATTCATCCACGGGTCCTGAGAGAACTGGCGGATCAAGTTGCTAAGCCACTGTCCATCATATTTGAGAAGTTGTAGCAGTCTGGTGAAGTTCCCACTGACTAGAAAAGGGGAAACATAACCCCCATATTTAAAAAGAGAAAAAAGGAAGACCTAGGGAACTACAGGCCGGTCCGTCTCACCTCTGTGCCCAGCAAGAACATGGAGCAGATCCTCCTGGAAACTCTGCTAAGGTACGTGGAAAATAAGAAGGTGATCGGTGGCAGCCAACACCTAAGGGCAAATCATGCCTGACAAATTTGGTGGCCTTCTGTGATGGTATTACAGCCTTGGTGGATAAGGGAAGAGCAACTGACATCTACCTGGACTTGTGCAAGGTATTTGACGCTCTCCAAATGATATCCTGGTCTCTAAATTGGAGAGACGTGGATTTGACGGGTCGACCACTTGGTGGATAAGGAATTGGCTGGATGGCTGCACTCAAAGAGTTGTGTTCAATGGCTTGGTCCAAGTTGCCAGCAGTGACGAGTGGCGTTCCTCAGTGGTCGATAATGGGACCAGTACTGTTTAACATCTTTGTTGTCAACATGGACAGTGGGATTGAGTGCACTCTCAGCAAGTTTGCCGATGACACCAAGCTGTGTGGTGCGATTGACACGCTAGAGGGAAGGGATCCCATCCAGAGGGACCTGGACAGGCTTGAGAGGTGGACCTGTGCAAACCTCATGAAGTTCAACAAGGCCAAGTGCAAGATCTTGCACGTGGGTCGGGTCAATCCCATGCACAAATACAGGCTGGGTGGAGAATGGATCAAGAACAGCCCTGAGGAGAAGGACTTGGGGGTGTTGGTGGATGAGGAGCTCAACATGAGCTGGCAATGTGCGCTTGCAGCCCAGAAGGCCAACCATATCCTGGCTGCATCAAAAGAAGCGTGGTCAGCACATCGAGGGAGCTGATTCTGCCCCTCTACTCTACTCTCGTGAGATCCCACCTGGAATACATGCAAAGCTTGGTACAAGTGTTTCCCACCAAAAAAATTACTTGATAAATTCTCCTGACAGGCATGCATATTAATGCAATTAATATTTTAAGATTATTAATTAAATTGAATTGAAAGAAAACTCTTAAGGATAAGTGCAAAAGGTTGCTTACCAGGACAAAATTCTTAAACAGCATTGAAATGCATAAACAACAAGCTGCACAGTGACACAGGTTGGGTATAATATAAATTGACAACATGGTCTACACTCTCGAATGGGGCCCTTGACATGAATTACTTATGTGTCAGCTAAAATAGACAGGGAACTTGATAACTTCAGTTGTACTGTATTTCACTTTAAAACGCTTTCAGTAGATTCGCGATAGTTTATACTCTAACAGTGGTGCTTTTTTATTGTGTAAACACGTTCAGACTCAATCGACTTTACGTCATTGTCTAGATATGCTGCAGTCTTGAACATTAAACTCTCTACCAGCAGAGGGCGACCTCTATTATGATTTCTTTCTTGCAACACACTCCAAAGGCAGTCTTATAAATGCATTATTTAGCTTCTCATGCATTCTTCTTACAAACATCATATACAGGACTAGGCTAGTAGTGCATGGGCATTCAAGACAGAAAACGTAAATTTGCTGATTGCTCATATCGTTTTGATCACACCATGAGACAGCATTTCTAAAGCTACTTCTAAAATTCCAATGTATACCAGCATGACTGCATGTTAAGGGAACTGTATACACAAAGATTTTGCTTGACCCTTGTTTTAAATGACTTTTTGTCATTTTACATAATTCATTTCACAATCACAATCTTAGGAGCTTTGTTTTTCTATCACAGAAATCAACATGTTCCTTTCACCTGTACTTGGGTCTCCAAGTTATTCAAAGTTACACATTGTCATTATCATCCTAGAGCATTTATAAGAATTTTCTGTATGGACATAAGGTAGAGTGCAGAAATAACCATCCTCCACAAAGTGAACTGTATACTTGTGCAGCAAGTCTATAGCAAAGACAAGAAATGAACCTGTATTTCCTAACATCTCTATAATTGTTATGACTTCTTCCACTGTAACAGTTATTTCTAATCTTAATTTCTCTCCCCCAAAAGCCCCCCTTGGATTAAAGTAAACTGCATGTCAAATGAACTATGAATGGTAATGAATGAATGGTAATTAGTTTTTATAATGAAAAAGAATTATATTATGGTATATTAATTGTAAAAAAATATAACTTCTTTCTGATTATAGCAATTAAAAATTGGACAGTGGTCATTCAATAATTTTGCTGGAGTCATCAAGTTGGAAACTTTATGCATAGAAGCATCTTAGAGCTAAAATATTTTAAATATGCAGTTTTCTTTCATTTACTTTGTGAGATGTTACCCACAAAGGATCCTTTAGATTGTTGTTTATCATGAAATAGTAGGAGCAGATATAAAAACAAGAAACACAGATCTAATATAATTCAAGAAAAACACCTTGAACAGGTTCTTCCACCAGTTCTGTTTTAAGGGGTAAACATTTTAAGGAGTAAAATGCTTTTCTCACTGAAGGATGAGCGCCACATAAAAAAAAAAGACTTAAATCCCTGGCTAACTTTGCCAAAATCTAATCTGAATGCTTAACTGTGTCATTAGGTTGTGCTCAAAGAAAACTTTGATAATAAATTCCTTTTCAGAGACCAAAATGCATGACAATAGGAAAGCAAGTTTCTATGTCAGGGGAGCTCTGTTGTCAGCTCCCAGGAGCTTTAATTTGCTTCCATGGAGGCCTTTTTTTTTATCTTTAAAAATTCAGTAACTACACGACACACACATACCTATTTTTTTTTCAGTATTCTTTTAATTTTAATTGCTCTCAGACACACATTTGTGAGGGGCAGTGGTCACCGGAGTAGATTTGCAGAGCACCACAAACAGGTGAGGCTCTAAGCCTCTGACAAAAAGTCCCAAACATGGTCAATTTCAATTCTTTTGGGAGGCAAACATTTTCTGCTTTTTAGCGTTCTTCTTCTCACTTAATGCTTGGTAACATTAGCTGGCACACCCTGTCTGTAAAAATTCTTTTGATGCAGAACTAATTTCATGGAGAAAAGAAAGAAAAGGAATTTACTAGGACTTGTTTGCTTTTCTCCTCTTCATCTCTCCTCCCTTGTTTGCCTGTTAAATTTAAGATTAAATACTCATATCTTCAAAGACAAGCAGGAGATTATTACTGCATGACAAAAAAAACAAACCCTGTCTTTTCTAACAATAGCCTGCCAGCCCCAGAGACAGACTATAAGAGACGCGTGGCTTGGCCCTTCCAAGACAAAACTTTAGATATTATGTGTAAATAACAATGTTTCCCCAGTGCTATGAAATACAAAAAAGCTGATATGGCCCTAAAATATAGTACCATAGCACAGTAAAAACTTGCAGCACACAATTTAAAGGAGAAGTAGCATGGGGTTGTTGCAAAGTTTCTGGTATTGATCCACATCTGGCATAGAAAATTATGACGATAAACGAAGTTTTATTTTGGAAATTACCCTTAGCACCTCAAAGCTCATGAACAGGAAGACTATGATGATGATATCTATAACTTCCTGTAGGAATAGCAAGCATTCTACTAGATATATAAAAACCCAACTCAAAATCAGAGAGGTTTTTAATAAGGTGACAAACCCAAACTCTTTTTGAAAGACAACTATTTTCAATAGCCATGAAGTAGAAATTTGCTCAATAAGAATAGACTTCAATCTTCCTCTTATCACCAGAAATTAAGACTTTCAGAGTGCTTTCAAGTAACACAATTATAAACATCATGATGATGAATAACTGTTCACATCTATCCCAGCAACAAAAGCTGCAGATAAGAAAACATTTCTCTATTTCTGAGCACTGCACAAAGCAGTCATCTAAGCAAAGTCTGAAGATGCAACAGAGGCAAATTTGCCAGAGGTTGTGAGACTGATGACCCCACTCAGATCTATCGATGTTGTAGAGGGAGGGCAGTTGTCCAGAGTGCAGTCAGCTGAAAAATGCTACATTTGTGGAATCCTGTGGTGTTTTGCAGGATTTCTGGTAGTTTTCCTGCATTTCTATAGAACTACATCGGTTTCTTGCTGAGTCTTTTGTGGAGCTCAAGCTGCAAATTCCTTTAATAGGTACAGGATTGCCACACTGTTCAGCAGTAATACTTTACACCAATCTTCACAAAACTCCCATAAACTTGACTCCTGAAGTGCCTCATCAGTCTAAATTAAGAACAAAGTAACTGATGAAACATCAATTAAGGTCCAAAAAAAGAGAACTGGGAATTGGATTTAAAGCTTTTTCTTTTTTATCTCTGGAAAAATGCAGAATTTTATCAAAGCTTGCAAACAACTCCACTACACGAACTAGCTGAGACTACTTTTTGTCTATTAATACAAAATTAAAGAATTGTTATCTATTAACACTTATATTCTGTATATTAACACATATTCGGAATATTAGCAGCTACATTGTGACTAATTCTGAAATACTTCTAAATAGGAACAATTTATTTTTTTGCATACAAAAGATGAATTAAAACTCCATTAAGAACATATAATCAGGCAAAAGAAATGGAAACAACTGAAATAATCTAAACAGTAACATAGAATTTTAATTCTACAGGATAGAGAAAATTATGGTCTTCAATGAGTATATTAGCAAAATGACCAATTCAGTATGGACATTTCACATATCTAAAAAATATTTTATAAAATACTATTTCTGCATTATTTAACACCATACCTGAATGAACAAGCAAGACCTCAACCTAAAATATGATGAATTTAAAATAAGCAAAGTAGTATATTACTTTGACATACCACTGCAAGCTTTTTGTGGGCTTACTTGTTTTTTTAAAAGAATGTTTATATCTCCTCACTGAATTATAGGGGGGAAATGATCACACAAACAGAGAATATTAAGTCACCATAGATCTCAAAAAAACATTCTACTCTGAGAAAGATTCAACTGTTTCTGGATCAGACACCCTTAATAAGAAGATAGTGAAACTGACTGTACATATTGAAATGAATGAAGCATGCAGAAAAAATTCTTTATAACAGATAACTAATTAGGAGACAGTGTATATTATCTGTGTCTTGGGTAACTCAGGAATGACATTTCAGAACTTGACAGTGTTATCTTTCCAATTATCACAATAAAAGAGAATCCAGACTCATATTGAACATATCAAAATCTTTTTCAAAGGGTCAAAAAAAGGTTTTGAATGACACAACGCTCAAGTGTCAAAGCAACATCACTATCTCAATTAATTTACAGCTATTGCTGTCAAACAGGTTACGAACTGTCAGGTTATGTAAGTACACTAAAAATTGTACTTTGAATATAAATTCAAAGATTAAATCAAATAAATTCAAAAATAAAATTTATTTTTCAGTCACACTAAAATAATGTAATGATTTTTACAGATGGCTTTGGCACATTTTTCCAGCATTCGACGTATTTTAATCAATTGACTCTAACATAGTGAGTCCCTGACTGATAATCTTGAGCAGAATAAATCAACTCTTCCTTCATTGCTTGATCATAATATTGATCATAATGATCAATATACATATACTATTCCCAAGCATTTTCAGTTACTCATTTCAGGTCTCAGTATACTTAATTTTACTTTTCAGAATACAGAAGTTGAAATAACTGTAAAGTCCCCAGGACTAGAAAACCGGCATACTAGTTTATTGCTTAAATGATCTGCATAAAACCAACAATTTATAACTGAGGTATCTCTTTAATTCAGTTTTTGTGTGTCTGAGAACAAAATGGAGTGGAAAGAACAGAAACATAATTATAAATCTCAACTTCCCTGAGAAGGACAGTTTTGCAAAAATATTTTGCATCCAAGCAACTAGATTTCTAGTCTCCCATCATCCATGGTTCTACCTAGGACATCAGTCAAGTTCCTCCTCTTTCATTCCATCTTTGTTTTCTTCTTCCAACCACTCTCTGCCTGAACTGTCTTCTACAAGTGTTTAAGGGCACAGTCCTTAGCTATCAGGTCTCCTCCCCAGCAGGGTGTTGGTTACAGCTGCAGATTCTAAACAACACTTTTATCAAGTGATATTTAACATGCACTATTCAACTTCAAACACCTTATGGAGATTCAGACCCATGCAGATCCTAATCAATAGTACACAGGAGAGGATTCAAATACCAGGCCATGACTGAACCAAACTATGCATCTATCTCTATGGCACTTAAGACTAGTAGACATACCAGAGCTGTGTTAGTTCTGTCTGTCTAGCCCTTCTGCTGACTGACTCACAAAGTTTGAATCTGCTTTAGCCTTTGAAAGGATCAAAGCCATTTCTGGCTAGAATAAATAAAAACTTTTTTTGGGGGGGTGGGGTGGGTGGGTGTTCATAAAACGTCGGTATCTTTTCTGATGCTAAACTAGGCTGCTATACTCTACCCTTTGATTCAGCCTGAAGAAAATGGAGTTGTAAGTGCAACAGGAGACAGAATTTTTAGCAAACCAAAGTTTCTACTTTTCTCTCCACAAAACATTCCATTAACAAAAAAGCAGTCTCCCACCCCACAAAAAATGTAACTAGGAAATTTTGTGGTTTGCTTATCCTATTGTACATAGCTTTGATAGGAAACGGGCTGTCTATTCACACTGTAAAAAGCTAATTGTAGAAAAAGAATGTTTTCAAAGAACAGTGGAAAGATGGCTACTGTTGAATCCTTATTTGAGCTTCCCCAGGACTCAAGATCTGTAAGCAGGTGCAAATGATCTCTCTTATCAAAAAAATGAGGAAATTAAGTGACAGAGCCTGGGCTTAGGCACCATTTGAACAGCAGGCTGAGTATGACTGAAAACAAGAGTGTGAATTTATTATTTTGGTAATGAAGCTTAAGGAGGAACAACAGTGTGGAGGACAGTTCTCATCTCTTTTCCTGGGCATGCTCAACTGGCTGGAAACTCAAACATCCCCAATATTTACCATTCTGCTTTTGCTAATGTGATAAATGACTTAGTCCCAAATCAGGTTGCAATTTAAGTTTACAATTTATTAAATGAATAAATGCAAGCAAACAGCGCTGGGTGCACCGGGAGCCTCTGCTCTACCAAGACACACACCGTACAGTTCCTGTTTCTGGTTTATATCCTTTCTGCTAATACACATTCTTTAAAAGGTGGGTCTATGCGAATAAATTCCAGGAGTAGGCTTATCTCTTTCTGCGCATGCCCTCGGGGTCTTCTTGGCTCCCATCTGGTGGTCTTCCTGGCTGCCTTCAGGATTACCCCAGATTCCATGCATGCGCATGGCCTTCCTCGGCTCACCCTTAGGGTGACTCCAGATTTTTATGGTTTGACACCATACGGTTAACAGCAAAACCAGTCCAAACTAACACACAAGTATGTCTTTTACAAAAAGCTAAAACTATATACATTAACCACTCCATTTCTCTTAGGCCTGCGGTTATACAAGGGTATATAAGACAGAAAGTCACATTTCACCATGCGGCCCTAGCATTAGTCCATATTGACACGAATCAGGTGAACACATTTCACACTAAGCACTTAACACATTTTGTTTTAACTGAAATTTCAAAGATGACTACACAACATTTTGATTCTCTATGCTTGTGACAAAGGCCTTTGGGTGGATTACAAAAATGTAACACAAACATATGACAATATATTTTAGTACATAAAACAGAGAAAGTTACTAAACCCTATAACATGTCGTTAGTATTTTTACTGGCACCTCACTAGTAGTTTTAAAGTCTGCATTTACAAGATAGCAAGCGAAATTTAAAAATAGACTTATTCTAAAAAAACCCTGTAAATTATTAGTTGGCTTCCAGAATGGGCCTATAATCTTGATTTAGGCCTGAATAAGTATCCACATCACAGCTGACACCATGACTTTGCATTCTGTTTTAAGAGCCTTACAACAGTGAATGACTGAATGAACACACTGAATAAACAGTGGTTTGGGGCACTGTGTCTCTGGGCTGGAAAGATGTTAGAACCAAAGAAGCTGCTTCCTCTTGCCTTTGTGCCTTCATTATCTGTCTTGAGATTAAACCTCAGCATCCCAAACTTCTATAAGAAAAATGCTGTTAGAAACTTGTGAACAACAAATGTTATCATCTGCCTTATTTTTCCGGTCTTTCCCCATTCATACACAATTTCATCCTTAGTTCCCACCAGAGATTGCTAAATCAGGAAATCATCAAATCTGTAAATTCTTTCTATACCATTACTTGACTGAGTTGCATAATATATAGAGAGATTCAAATTTATCCTGGTAAGAATACATTCTGAAAGAATGTGGTCTAGCACATGGCATGTGATATATTCATGTTGTGTATTTGTTAATCAAACCGGTACGTTAGCTCTGTATAATATGCGGATTTATATTCAAGTTGTGTATTTGTTAATCAAACTGATACGTTAGCTTTGTATAATATGTAGATTTTTGGAAACTGATTTCCTTGTAACCGATATCAGGCTAGATATCAGGCTAAGCAAACAAGATGTTCGAGATTGCCTTATCAGAGAATACCTTAGGTTTAACAAGTATGTGTGGTATGTAAGGAGTATGCATGCCCTAAAGGGAAAATGTCACTGGAGGAAGAATACTGCCTTCATTCACTATCACCAGATAGCAAGGAAGAAACCCCCTAGCAACAG
>NW_009646425.1:0-238 GCF_000708025.1 Charadrius vociferus
CAGGCCACAGGGGCCACACTCCTCCAGCGCCTATTAATTGGCAGCTAATAGGGCTTAATAGGAATTCCGGGAGAAGCGGCTCTGGTTTGCAAATGAAGGAGAACGTGGCCAAAAATTAGCTCCTGGCTAATTTTCCCGGTTCCTGAGCGTGGTGGCATGGTGAGGCAGGGGGGGGCGGTGGTGAAAGCCCACGGGAGCGTGGCTGTCCGCCTGCCCCACGCCGGCCGGGGCTGTCACC
>NW_009646425.1:335-1321 GCF_000708025.1 Charadrius vociferus
GGCGTGACGCTGGGCCGGGGTGGTGCCCAGCACCCCTGGCAACGGGCTCCAGCATGCCCCAAACAGCCAGCGAGCCATGGGCATGCACAGACGCCTCACCTTCCTTCTCCCCCTCCTCCTCCTCCTCTGTGCCCCAGGTAGGCGCTTCAGGGTCGGAGGGGCCCTTTGCCCGACCCTGGGTGGGGGACTGAGAGGGACAGGCTCCCCCCGGTTGTCCCCCCTCTGCCCGGGGCTGACCCCAGATTGGGCAGAGTGGCCGGCGGCCACCTGGCTGGGCTCGGGCAGGGAGGGGACATCGCTGGGCTACAGCCAAGGCACAGCCAGGGTGTCCCCAGATCATCCCTGGGGCATCACCAGGGCATTACTGGACCATCTTGGGGACATCCAGGCACTGGGGGCATCTCTGGGGCACCACGGAGGCATCTCTGGGGCCTCCCCAGGGCATCGCCGGAGCACATCCGGCAGGTTAGGGTGACACTCTCCTCTTTGCAGGGACTTTCGTCAGAGCAACAGGTAAGAGCGGGATGCCCCAGGCTCTGCTGCGCCCGGCGGGGACACCCGTGCCCACGTGGTGGCCCAGGTGCAGGAGCAGGGCTCCCTAAGTACAGCCGGGACAAGCCATCGGTGGCACTGGCCGGGTGCGAGGCCAGTCCCCGGGGTCTCCCACCAGCCCTGCATGACGTGCCACTCGTGGTGGCCCTGAGCGAGGACGCGGAGCCCGGCACCCGTGTGGCCGAGGTGACCGTGTCCTGCAGCAACGTGAGCGGCAGCCCTAATGTCACCCTGCATGGCATTGAGCCCAACCACCCCTTCAACCCCATCGCCATCAGCGCAGACCCTACGACGGCCACCACATTTCGGGCAGAGGTGCGGCTGGGGGACAAGGACCGGGTCAGGAGCCCATGGGCACCCTGCTGAGTGCCGTGTCCCCGCGGCAGGTGACACTGCGTGCCGGTGCAGAGTTTGATGCCAACCAGGTGAACCAG
>NW_009646425.1:1755-2804 GCF_000708025.1 Charadrius vociferus
CTGGCGCCTGCCGGCGGCTTCGACCCCAGCAGGGACACCCAGGTGGGCGGCAGCGTTCCCACAGGCTGTCAGTCACCTCCCAGCCTGCCTGGGCTTAGCCCCTCACTGGCACTGCCCACAGCTCTCCACGTCCTGCTCCTCCCATGGGGCTCCCTCTCCCCCCGTCCCTGGGAGTGCTCCAGCCCTGTCCCTATCCCTGTCCCCAGCCCCGGCTCCATCCCCTTCTGCATCTCGAGTCCTGTCCCAGTCCTCATCCCTGTCTCTATTCCTGTCCCCATTCTGATCTCCAGCTCATCCTCATCTCCCTCTCCACCCCTATTCCCACCCCTGTTTCTGCTCCAAGCCATCGTCCCTGTCCCCCCCTCCTGTCTCTGTCACTGCTCCTGCCTCATCCCATCCCTGTCCCTATTACTTTCCTTATCCCTGTCTCCATCCCCATCGCCATCCCATCCCTGTCCCTGCTGCCACTCGAGGCTGTCCCATGGCCTCCCCACGCTGTCCTGCAGACATTCAGGCTGGAGATCGAGGTGATGGACCGCCATGGGCACAACTGCAGCGGGGCCGTGACGGTGGAGGTGCTGCCATCGCGCCGTCCCAGTGTCACCTTCCTGTGAGTGGGGCTGGGCCAGGTGTGGGGTGCTGGTGGCACCAGGCCATGCCACACTGCCCACCTTGCCTGCAGCGAGCCGCAGAGGGCTGTGACGGTGCCGGAGGGCACCAGCCCCTTGGAGGTGGTCACGCAGGTCCACGCCAGTGGTGACAACGTCCGCTATGCCATCCTCGCTCCTGCGGCGCCCGCGCTCTTCACCATTGATGAGGGTGAGCGGGGTGGTGGGGGTCCTCAGGGCCACCCCGTCCCCGTGCCCAGGACGAGGCCATGCCTTCTCCTGCAGTCACGGGTGAGATCCGCAGCACCCACCGGCTGGAGGTGGCCCACGCACGCCTCCTCGTCCGGGCTTACAACGCACTGCACCCCGCCGACCATGCCACCACCACGCTCAACATCACCGTGCAGGGGACAGACTGGCGAGCACCGCGCTGCGTCCCAG
>NW_009646425.1:3143-3609 GCF_000708025.1 Charadrius vociferus
CCCCCCCCCTGGCTCGGCAGGTCAACACCACCCTGGACTACGACTCGGAGGCTGTGGCTGCTGTGGGCTTCCAGTTCGCGGCCACCATTGTGGTGACGGCGGGAGGGCAGCCCTCGCGGAGCAGTGAGTGCTCGTGTCCCCAAGGGGTGCCTGGTGGGGTGGGAAAAGGTCCTTTCTGACCCCAAACCCAGCAGATCACAGAGGAAACGTTCTTCCTCTGCTGGCCCGGAGATGCCCATCCCAGGGGTGGTGCCACCGTCCCCGTGTCCCCCAACCTCTCTGGGGGGATCACACCTAGTCCGGTGTGGCCTGTGGGGTGGTGCCAGCACGGCTGAGCCACCGTGTGCCATGCAGCCCACGTGCCTGTGCTCGTTACGGTGACACCGGTCAACGAATTCACACCGGCACGCCCCAACGGTGCCACCTTCACCGTGCTGGAGACGGCGGCTTTCGGCAGCACTGTGGG
>NW_009646425.1:3668-4866 GCF_000708025.1 Charadrius vociferus
GGGGAGCCTCGAGGACAGCCTGGAGGGGGGCACTGGCCCCACGCAGCCCTTCTCCATCGATAAACGCACCGGTGAGCGCCCGGCCCCTTCCCCAGTCCCCGCCGCACCCCGCAGCACCCATGGGTGCCCAGCAGCTTGCGCTGCCCCGCAGGCGAGATCCGCGTGGTGGGACCCCTCGACTCCCAGCGGCACAAGAACTACAGGCTGACGGTGCAACTGATGGACACCCGCAACGACCTGGACCCGGCAAAGCGGCGGAGCTGCTTGTGCGACGTGGCCGTGCGCGTGCAGGTGCGGGTGCGAGCCCAGCGGGTGAACCACAGTGGGTGCAAGCAACTGCGGGTGCCATTCCACCTCCTCCCGCTCCCGGCAGGCTGTGCCGAACCAGGCGCCGGTGTGCACCCCTGAGGTACAGGAGCTGCGGATGATGGCCAGCTTGGGTGGCCGCCCGCCCGGCGTGCCAGGGCAGCCCCGACGGCGCCGCGCTGGCATACACCATTGCTGGAGGTGAGGAGTGGGAAGCCACAGGGCAGCCCAGCCCCTCACCGTGGTGTGGCGCTGAGTAGGCCCTCTCGTCCAGGCAACGAGGATGGGCTCTTTCGGCTGGAGGGGAACACCCTCTTCTACCTCCCCAATGACCTACCTGAGCCCCGCACCTTCGTGCTGCTGGTGGAGGTGCGGGCTGGCCCCAGTGTTCCCCGCCGCAGCACCGTGGTGGCACTGGTGGGGCATGGCGCCCCTCCCAGTGCCACCCAGCACCACCACCCAGCTCACGGTGAGCAGAGCCTTCTGGCCAGATGGTGCTCCCAGGTCCGTCAGGACCTCCAGTCCTCGCATGTCCCCTCACCCCACCACCTCTGTAGACGCTGCAGAAGGAGCCACTGGTCATCATGCGAACAGAGGTGATGTGGCACCCACCAGCCTGGTTCGTGGCCGTGCTAACTGTCTCCAGTGCCCTGCTGCTGGCCACCCTAGGCTGCATGGCCCGGAGCCTTCTGTGCAGGTGAGCCCCAGCCCCACGGCACTGCACGGCACAGCATGGCATGGCACGGCACGGCATGGCACAGGGAGCAAGGCCAGGGGCTCACGGCTGCCTTCTGCTCCTCCTGCAGCAACCGAGACCCTGGCAAGCTGCTCCTGGACAAGAGGTGGGTGCTGCACGGCCGGGGCGGGCGTATCAGCATCGAGGGGCAGGCGG
>NW_009646425.1:6015-7234 GCF_000708025.1 Charadrius vociferus
ATCTGCACAGGGGCAGTTCGATGGCCGTGCCCAGGACCCACGTGAGTGCCCCGTCCCACGGCCCTGGCAGTCTTGGGGCAGAGGGGTCTGGGGGACAGGAGAGACGGGCGCTGGGCAGCGATGCCTGGGCGATGCTTGCGGGGCAATGGCTGAGTGCTGCCTTCCATCTCAGGCACCGGCAGGGACTATCTCTTCAACAGCGTGACCGGGGCGCGGCGCTGGATCTGAGAGGCTTGACCTGGCGAGGGATTTCCCGTGACCCACAGCTCCCCGTGGGCTGTGCTGGGCAGAGCACCAGGCACCAGCAGACAGCCGGCGCGGCCCTCGGGGGATCCCAGGCCGGGGGATCCCAGAAGGGATTCCCTCCTCCATGGCCAAACTTGCTGCCCACCGGGTGCAGCCAGCCCCTGAGCCGCCCCAGCCAGCGTGGACCCAATAAACGATGGCAGAGATTGCACCCACAGCCGTGATTGCCGTAGGGAGTGCCATGGCTGAGCAGCCCTGCTGGTGGCTGTCCTGTTGTGGTGGTTATTAGCACCGTCTCCAACCAGGAACGTGGGTGGCACAACCCAGGACCAGGATGGCGGTTATGGCAACATATGCCCTGGGCTGGGGTTGGCACTGTGAAAAACACACTGAGGGCTTTGGCGGGGTCTGCCCTCGTCACGGCAGCATCTCCGTAGCTTCTGGATGTGACCCAGCTGGGGGCAAGAAAACTCAGTCATGGGTGATTTTGAGAAACTTTTGCCCAAACGTCCCATGTCCCCCTCAAGCTCTCCTTTGCTCCAGCACTCCCAGGCACCATCAGGTGGGATGAGCAGCCTGGCAGCGGAGGGGCCATGTTTCTTAATTGGGAGGAAAAGTGAATTAGCGTGTGCACAGGTAAGTGCGACATGCTGCAGGAGAGTTCGCAGGGCCTGGCCAAGGGCGGGAGGGCTTTGAAGGAGTCAGTCAGCGCTGGGGAGGTGGGAAACCGGTTATTTGAATTTCAAAGGAGTGCGCCACGGGGATGTCAGCCTGGCAGCTCCCAGGGAAATGAAGCGGGATTAAGAGGAAAGAGGGTAATTTGGGGAGTAAGCAGCTAAAGGGGAGGAAGGGGAGGGCGGGAGCCGGCCGGGAAATTTGGCAGCGAAGCGGGGGGTCACCCCTGCGACTCTGCCCGGGGGTGGGTCCCCCGAGCCCGCGGGAACCGGGACCGCTGGGGCACCGAGCCTTTTTA